>NC_088220.1:41675747-41983247 GCF_036934945.1 Oncorhynchus masou masou
TGAATCCACTGCTCTATGCTCTCCCAAGTCTGAGCACCTGTGTGTGTTTCCTTTGGAGCTGGATAAACACTCCCATGTGCATACAATGGTAGCATACAGGTCTGTGCCAGTTTCTATCCACCTAATTCTCACTCATTCTTGTTCTCTCACTCGTTCTATCTCCGTCTACAGGCATATCTTTAATTCTCCTTCTCTCTCAATTCAATTCAATTTCTTCACAGGTCGGTGCCAGTTCTACCCACTACCTTTTCCTCAAATACACACCCTCTCTTTCTCTCTCTCCCTCTCTCCCCCTCACCCTCCCTTTCTCTATGACACTTCTTCACATAAGCTCTCCCTCTCCACTACTCTAAAACCATAGAACCAGGAAACACTAACATGACCACCTCCACTTCCCCTGCCAGGGAATCGGATGTCCTCTTAAACGTTGGAAGTCGGCAAAGAAACATCAACATTATTTCCTCTGCTAAATGTTCCTGCTGAATAATGTATGAGAGTGGTTACAACGCGATATGTAGATTTCAACCCACCTTTGTCAGCCATTCAGGCGCATCAGAAGTTGGCTGCCACCAAATACTTCCAGACAGACATGGCTAGGCCTACAATCAGTCAATAATGTTACCAGAACATCATATAAAGGGTAGCCTTGGTAGGGGGAGATCCCTCTACATTAGCAGCCTTAGCACCGGGACATCAAAGGGAAAGTACTAAGTTGTTATTCACAAAAATAGATCTGAGGGGCCTTATCTGAGAGTTGACACAATGCTACCGCTAAATGTGTTCTGCTTGATGTAAGCACACGAATACACACACAGGAATGGAATTAATTCAAATTCTATAGATACACAGAGACACAGAGAGACACACACATACTCACAGGTCTGAGGCCTTATGTAGGAGTGGGTATAATGGCCTGCTGAAGCTGCTCTAGTTGGAGGTGTAAACAAGCTTCGTTTTACATACACAAGCTTTGACCAAGTATCTGATGGGGTAATTCTAACACTAAGGGATGAATGATGAGTAACACACACAGCTTTCCACAAACCTTTTCTCCTACCTTGGTCAGGCAGCTGGCAGACGTTGGGGGGTACGGTCATGTTGAGCACGTCGTTGACAGCCGTGTCTATGTAGTGGCCTCTCTGGACATCGTGCTCACTGTCCGTCTGGTCGCTCTCTTCGTGCCCGCTGTCCTTCAGACTATTGCCCTCCAGGTCCTTGAATGTTGATGTGCTACAGAGGGAAGGAGGGAGGGAGAGGGGGATGAGAAAGGAGAGAATGTTGATTTACTGTCACATCAACTTCTATCAGATTCTCTCCTCTCTCCTTCATCACCTCTCTCCCTCAATCCATTTCTCTCCTGTGTCCACCTCTTTTTCACTATTTCCTTCTTAGTTCTCTTCTAAAAAAATCTAAACATTTTCTTCATATTGTCTCTCTTTCACTATCTCACACTTGACTCTCTAACATGTGTGTCTCTCCACATCCTCCTCTCTCACACATTTCTCACAGCACTCGGAATCTTGAGACAAGGAGAGGGATGATGGGAATCTTCAGGAGGACTCTTAACTCTGGCCTCAGCTGTCTAGAAGGACACGACTTCACAGCGTTCCACATTTTATTTCTGGAGGGAAACGAACCTTGCTACTTCTGTAGTAATCGGGGGTTGTGGTGGTGGAGGCACAGATTAACTCTGTTGGGGATTTTTGGGATTAAGAGGCCATTTTCAAACTCTGCTGATAGTGGAGCAAAGAGGCTGCAGGCTGTTTTAGTCTGTTTCTAAAAGGGACTGTGTGGATGGCGATGCACTTGACTTCAAGGGCATCTCTAGTGTGAACCGTTGTGGCTATAAAGGGCCTGTCCGGATATTTAAATCCTGTTTTTTTATCATTTAAATGTATGTAATTATATACCTATTGATTAATTAAGAATATCAGACGTAAATGCCTCATGAACCCTGTCCCTCAGCTTTAGAGCAAACCAAGAGTTGGAGACTACCGTTGTGTTTTTCAAATAACAGAGTGGGCTTTTAAAACGCCTTGCAATTACACTCTACTGTTCAACAATCAGATGATAAGCAAGCATTCCAGGAAGGAAAGGAATATAGAAAATGCTATGAGCATGTACCTATGTGCACAGATTGAATCTGTCTTGTTTGGGGCTTAAAGTCAATCAACAGCTTCATAGTGTATGCATGATTTCCGTTCATTTGATTGCCGCCCCACTGGAACAAATTGTGCTATACAAACAAGACTGCTAGAGGGAGGAGGCGAATGTATACATCAAGAACCTCACGTAGGAGAAGAGAGGAGAATGGAGGTGAAGAGAAAAATATAAGAGAAGGAAAGAGAAGAGACATAAAGAAAGAAAAAAAAACAGTAGCAACAGCAGTTCCCAGCTTTCCTTTGAGAGGTTTGCCTGGGAAAGGGGGAGAGAGAGAGGTACTGCAGTGACGGTAAAGCTGGCTTTACCTCTCTCTGATGTTATCAGTGTAATTGCACCTGTCCCAGACTACAGGCCCACAGGCTCCTAGGGGATAGCTTTGTAGTGTGCTGCAGAGGCCCCTCGCTTAAATGTGCTTTTGTTTACATAAACATAGGGATTTTTGGGGGAGTAAAATTGCCATAATGGCTTTTCAAAAAGCCAGGGACGGCCTCAAACAAAGGGAGGTTGGAATGTTCAGCAGCTGCAGGTAAAAAGTGAGAAATTATAGGCCTGGCCACAACAACAACAAAAAGAAATTGCTGCAGGGCGTTATTAGAGTTGTCTACACTACCCCGCCGGAACCACGATCTCACCTTATATCCTTCTTCAAGTGGAATCAGGAATGCACCATTAGTCCCATACCCCATACCTTTATATCCTGCTCAATGTTCTCAAAATGGGCGACTCAAATGAACTTAATTATTGGTACTTTGGTATTAGTTTTGAGTTAGTATTGAGTTGATGTAAAAAATACACACTGAGGTCCAACTGTGCTACGAACCTCTTGCAATATTGAAATCCCGGCCAAAATTCTATTTGATTTCTTTAAATCTTATTCACGATGTATAAGTCGTTTTACGAGCCGTGTTTTAGCAGGAGTTTTTCATATTGCTCAACGTGTCTTGATTTTGGTTTTTATGGGAATGGATGGAATTATTCATGATAATGTTAAAATATGTGCTTTGAAGACACAGATTTGAAAAAATGTACCTAATATAGTAGTGAGGGATCATTTTAGAGTCTAATTCCAAATTAGATTATTGACTGTGTGAATTTGTAGTGAATACACAGAACAAACACGGGTTTTCACAACATGCACACTCATGCATTTGCAGCCCATAGCATATGACAATTACAGATCACAACGGGTGACAGCGGAAAATATCAAATTGCCTAATCAAGACATACCTTTTGATAAGATGTGCTCGGCTGTTCACATAGCTGGAGTCGATATAATTATCCGTCTGTAACAGAAGATTGGGGGAGGAGGGGGAAGAGGGGGAGGAAAGTAGAGAAAAAAACAGAAGAGATGCATTTAATTTCGTAGGGAACCAAATAATGTTACAACGGTAATTGCCTTTCAATAGAAATGTTATTTTACACAAAGGGAGCGAGCCTCATCTTTCAAAGGTGGAAGCCATTCTCTTTCAAAGTACCTACACAGAGACAAGGAGAGAGAGAGAAAGAGAGAGAGGGCCGGCTAGGAGCTGAGAGAACTAAGGAGAGTGCTGCAGTGAGGAGAGACACTCCTCCATCCCTCCCTCAGACCAAAGTCACAAAAATGTGATCATTAGGGATGACAGTGCATCATGCAGAGATAAAATGACAGAGGGAAGGAAGAAAAGTTTTCCTTTTTCTCCTCTCCAAATCTCTCTCTTTTCTCCTCAACCTTTTTGAGAAGATCTGAATCTATAAATTCGAAATAAATAAAAGTGTAAGAGGAGAAGAAGAAATTGAGAGCATACCAGGGGGAATCTTAACTTTTAGCAATTGCAGATTAAAAGCAAGCATGAAGGAATCTGCATACGATGGATCTCTGACCCACATAGTTCAAAGGAATTGTGCATCATTCTTGGAGAGGGGTGTTATGACAGGGGAGAGAAGGTACATTGAGACGTCCCCTCATGTCTGGTGAGTATCTACTCAGTCAAAGGCATCCTGTATTCAACATAAAAAATAAAATCCCCCAACATTTATAGAAAGACTGTTATAGTATGTTAGACAGGAGAGTGACAGGGGAGAGAGGGGACATTGAACAGGTATTCCCTTGTGCCTGGCCAACATCCACTCACGCCCAGATAACATGTCAAGAGGGTATCAAAGGCACTCTCAAAGGACTTCCCCAGCCTGCCCATGAAAACTCCATGATCCGACCCTTTCAACATACTTTGATGCAGGTGTTTTCCTGTGGGAAGAGGGAGAAAAGGACATCACTCCTCTTAAATTCCACTCTCATAGACTCATGATATGCTATCTCAGATAAAGGATAAGGGATAGAGGAAAAGTCAATGGCTCACATCCGGTGATGAAGTGTTTCCTCTGACAAAAGAGTCACCCCCTATGATAAGAGACGTTAATGCAGGCCGTGGCACGAACTCACTGATTATCAAATGAGGGACAATATTTGCCAGCTCGGTCCTGCTGTTCGGGGGAGCGGGGAGCTGTGTGCGACGGTGAGGCAGTGAGGCAGGGTGACCAAATGCATTTGTATAAAAAAAAGTGTAGCTTGTTAACTGGCGATGGGGTTGGCTTTTTTGAAAAGTGAAACCCTTCCCCAATCCCCACCCTATTTTTTTCCAACCTGTGTAGGTTGAGGCAGAAACCAAAATGCAAATTTTTATTGACACATCCTGACTTAAACACCCTATGAAACACCCCCCCCCTCATTAAAAAGGCAAGAGTGTGTGAGAGAGAGGGGAAGGAGAGGCAGGAGACGGGAATGTAGATGCAACACTCGCCCTTGTGTTCTTGTATGTTGATGTGGCTTTTAAAAGGCACTACACAAGAGCAAGGAGGCAGACTGGTCTCAGAGCAAAATGTATTATACTATAAATAAAATTTTATATATAAAATCTATTTTTAGTAGTTCAATTAGTATGATATGTTAAGTTACATTATTTGACCTGTTTAGTATGACATATACAGTATTACATTTGACTCCTTTAGTATGATATGTTACATTTGGTATGTTTACATAAGACAGAGTTACTTTTTTGTAAGATATGGAAGCTCTGATATGGAAGCTCTGCTTCTAGCTCCTAAGCAACTTGGCAGTATTTCATATTTTTTTCAATTTCATTTTTGAGTGAATGCTGCCATCAATCTTCGGTTTCTGATTGGTGAAGGTTTTAATAGTCGCCGTGGGTACAACATCACCGATGCACTTGCTAATAAACCCGCTCACCGAATCAGCGTATACATCAATGTTGAACAGACTTTAGCACAGGCGTTTCCTGTTTTAGTTTCTCTCTATAGGCTGGGAGCAACAAAATGGAGTCGTGGTCAGATTTGTCGAAAGGAGGGCGAGTGACGGCTTTGTATGCCTCGCGGAAGTTAGAGTAATAATGATACAGAATGCTACCAGCCTGGGTCGTGCATTCGATATGCTGATAAACTTTAGGGAGCCTTGTTTAATCCCCAGCTACAGTAAATGCAGGCTCAAGATATGTGGTTTCCAGTTTACATAGAGTCCAAGGAAGTTCTTTCAGGGCCTTCGAGGTGGGGGGGGGGGGTATACACGACCGTGATTATAATCGAAGATAATTATTGTGGTAGATAATGCGGTTGGCATTTGATTGTAAAGAATTCTAGGTCAGATGAACAACATGACTTGAGTTCCTGTATGTTGGTATGATCACACCATGACTCATTAATCATAAGGCATACACCCCCGCCCTTCTTCTTACCAGAGAGATGTTTGTTTCTGTCGGCGCGATGTGTGAAGAAACCAGGTGGCTATACCGACTCTGATGACGTATCCCGAGTGAGCCATGTTTCCGTGGAACAGAGAATGTTGCAATCTCTGTTTCTCTGGAAGGCAACCCTTGCTTGGATTTTGTCTAGCTTGTCAAGAGACTGGACATTGGCGAATAGTATACTTGGGAGAGGTATACTCCCAAGCAGGTATATATCTACGAAGCCAGACCAGAAGACCGCTCCGTCTGCTCCTTCTGAGGCGCCGTTGCTTTGGGTCGCCTGTTGGGATCCGATCCGTTGTCCTGCTTCGGGAAAGTCGTATTCCTGGTCATAATGTTGGTAAGTTGACCTTGCTTTTATATCCAATAGTTCCTCCCGGCTGTATATAATAAGACTTAAGATTTCCTGGGGCAACAGTGTAAGAAATAACAACATTAAAAAGCAAAATACTAGCCGGCTTCCACCCGGTTACGCAATCCTGCACCTTAGAGGCTGCTGCCCTATATACTGTACATAGACTTTGAATTCCTGGCCACTTTTAATAATGGAACTGTTGTCACTTTACTAATGTTTATACACTGTATTCTATTTTACTGTATTTTAGTCAATGCCACTCCGACATTGCTCAATCTAATATTTATGTATTTCTTAATTCCAATCTTTTACTTTTAGATTTGTGTGTAATGCTGTAAATTGTTAGATACTACTGCACTGTTGGAAGTAGGAACACAAGCATTTTGCTACACCCACAATGACATCTGTTAATTATGTGTATGTCACAAACAAACGTTTATTTGGATTTGATTGAGAGCAAAAGCGAAAGCAGGGTGGTTGGTCTCGAATGTCTAGCAAGCGAAAGGTTGTGTGTTTAAATCTCTTCACAGACAACTTTAGCATCTTTGCAAACACTTACATTTTTACTACTTTGAATGTTAGCTAAGCCATCCTGTTACCTTAACCCTAACATTAACTGCTGACCTACAAAAGCAATCCAACGCAAGATCCTAAAGATCCTAAAGCAGTCGAACATAGCATATCATACTAAATGGATGACCGGGCTACCTAAAGCAGTCAAAAGTTACATCATAATAAGCGGGTGACCGGGCTACCAACAGTGGCTTGCAAAAGTATTTACCCCCCTTGGCATTTTTCCTACTTTGTTGCCTTAGAACCTGGAATTAAAATAGAGTTTTTTTTGGGGGGGTTGTATCAGTTGATTTACACAACATGCCTACCACTTTGCACATCTAGCCACTGGGATGTTTGCCTATTCTTCAAGGCAAAACTTCTCCAGCTCCTTCAAGTTGGATGGGTTCCGCTGGTGTACAGCAATCTTTAAGTCATACTACAGATTCTCAATTGGATTGAGGTCTGGGCTTTGACTAGGCCATTCCAAGACATTTAAATGTTTCCCTTTAAACCACTTGAGTGTTGCTTTAGCAGTATGCTTAGGGTCATTGTCCTGCTGGAAGGTGAACCTCCGTCCCAGTCTCAAATCTCTGGAAGACTGAAGCAGGTTTCCCTCAAGAATTTCCCTGTCTTTAGCGCCATCCATCATTCCTTCATTTCTGACCAGTTTCCCAGTCCCTGTCAATGTAAAACATCCCCACAGCTTGATGCTGCCACCACCATGCTTCACTGTGGAGATGGTGTTCTCGGGGTGATGAGAGGTGTTGCGTTTGTGCCAGACATAGCGTTTTCCTTGATGGCCAAAAAGCTACATTTTTGTGTCATCTGACCAGAGTACCTTCTTCCATATGTTTGGGGAGTCTCCCACATGCCTTTTGGTGTTCATGGTACCACTTAATTGGTGGTACCCCTTGCTTAGTGGTGTTGCAGACTCTGGGGCGGTTCAGAACAGGTGTATATATATACTGAGATCATGTGACACTTAGAATGCACACAGGTGGACTTTATTTAACTAATTATGTGACTTCTGAAGGCAATTGGTTGCACCAGATCTTATTTGGAGTCTTCATAGCAAAGGGGGTGAATACGTATGCACATTTCACTTTTCCAATTTTTTAGTTTTTTTTAAACAACTTTTTTTTTCACTTCAATTTGGACTATTTTGTGCATGTCCGTTAATGAAATCTAAAGACAAATCCATTTAAATTGCAGGATATAATGCAACAAAGTATGAAAAACGCCAAGGGGGATGAATACTTTTGCAAGGCACTGTATTACATTGGTAGGCCTATGTAACATATCTTTCTAAATGAAGTGGTGTGGATTTTGGTCTAATATTATTACGTTTTGCTTTGAGACCAGGTTGATGCGGACTTGATGCGGCCTTCCAGAGTCGTGTTTACCTCTGGAACATAGCACCCTGCTATGGTCTTTGAAACAATGGAACATTGCTTACTTACGGGTACTTTTTCAACTATGCAGAGTTAAAGGTAAAGTTAAAGTGACTAGGCAACATGATAGGTAGTACACAGTAGCAGCAGAGGGTAGCCATTTGATTAGCTATTTAGCAGTCTTGTTTTGCACTCTTATGGCTTGGGGGTAGAAGCTGTTTAGGGTCCTGTTGGTTTCAGAATTGGTACACTGGTACCGCTTGCTGTGCGGTAGCAGAGAGAACAGTCTATGGCTTGGGTGGGAAAAAGTATTTGGTCATTTTTTCATCCTTCATAGCATGGTTTAGAGGTCTTGGATGACAAGGAGCATGGGCCCAGCAATGTACTGGGTTGTACTCATAACCCTCTGTAGCGCCTTGTTGTCAGGTGCCTTGCAGTTGATGTACCAAGCGTTGATGCAGCCAATCAAGAATTCTCAAAGGTGCCGCTGACAATTTTTGAGGATCTGAGGGGCCATGCCTCTCTTGAGGGAGAAGCGGTTCTGTCGTTCCCTCTTCACAACTGTGTGGGTGTGTGTGTGGAACATGTTATTAATGCCTTGGTGATGAACCGAAGATGAACCGCATGCCCCACCGAAGAACTTGAAACTCTTGACCCACTCCGCTACAGCCCCATGGATGTGGATTGGGGCATGCTCGCCACTCCGTTTCCTGTAGTCCACATTTAGTTTCTTTGTCTTGCTGTTGTTGAGGGAGATGTTGTTGTCCTGGCAGTGCCAGGTCTCTGACACTGCCAGGTCTCTGACCACTGTTGTGTCATCAGCAAACTTGATGATGGTTTTGGAGTCTTGTGCTGTAGTCTTGGGTAAACAGGGAGTATAGGAGGGGACTACGCACACACCCCTGAGGGGCCTGTGTTGATGGACAGTGTGGCAGATGTGTTGATGCCTACCATCACCGCCTGGAGGCGGCACATCAGGAAGTCCAGGATTCAGGGCTTCCTGACGGGCTGCCCCCAGGCGATGAGAGTAGCCCCTCATGGGTGTGTGCTTACTGTTTATTAATGCTAGGGAAATGCATGTCTGTGTTTGTTTTACTCTTTAGTAGACCTGCCATTGTCTCTCCTAGCTTCAAGGACAAACACAATGCGATCAAAACTATAATAATGTCATCAGCTTTAGCAATGTACTGTACTATAGGTTAAAGAAGTATTGTTGAAATATCACGTTCCCCCCAACAACTTACATACCAGCTATACTGCAATGGTTAAATGTCAACATTTTGACAAATTAAAATGAGACCAATGTAAATCAGAGACGTAATTGTGGTTGAAATATCACGTTCCCCCCAGCAATATAAGTCACAGTTGTTATCGTGGTTGAAATATGGTGTTTCCTCCACCCCCTCTGTCCAGTAGACTAGGCCTGCCAAAATACCTCAATCACTGACCAAATAAGGCCATTGTTTGTCGTCTCACCTCCACACCGGCTAATTACATCCGTAACAAGATAATATTGTAATTAGCGACGACGGCGGGGCAGGCGGCCTCCTGATTGCATCGTCATCTCACAAATTTCAATCTTAATTCGTTAAACCTTAACTCATTGTTATCAAGGAGATCATTTGTAAAAAGCTATTTTAATTCACATTTTATTAGCCGCCCTTAACTCATCTGTAATTATTGTTGATAGTTATTTTGTGGTTGGATGTGTATGCACTGTACATATACATATCTTGTATCGTGTGTTTTTTTTGGTGGAGCGTGCCACCTGTGCTCCACTTTGGTCCCAGTGAGCACTCATTATAATGCCTGGATCACAGAAATATAATGAATGTATTATATTTCTATGGCCAGGATTTCCATCTAGCCCAGGCATTCAGTGAGAGGCTAATGAAAGTGCATGGCGGGAGTAGCAAGGGGAAAACTTAATATACATTTCCTGATGAATCTCACTTTGGCTCAAGCCCTGTAATTGGCTTGGAATAGTAAGCTCAACATTGAGTGTCGTCAGTCCCCCTGGGAGTAGCGATGGTGGGAGGGATGATGCTTAGGCACTATACTGGTTTAGTAGTCTACACACTGGGCTACGTCATCAGGACTGCATTTCCCCAAATGCACTGCTCCGTATTCACCACAGGTAATCCTATTGTAATCCCTTCAAGACACCCTAATGCCCCCTTATATTCTTGGTTTTCTGCCCTTATAATGATTTGAACTACCATTCAACCGTTCAGTAGAGTAGCTTCAATGGACCTGTGCTCCGCCAAGGGACTCTAGTCATCAGTAAAATCAGAGCAGCAATAAAGCGAGCACATTTTCTCTATTATCACATAGTCAATGGCAATGAGCAAACACAAATCAGAAAAGGGCACAAACTTGCCTACTGCGTTCATGAGGAGGCACTCTGGAGAGGGCTTTTCTGATGGAGAATATGGCCAGATAAATCAGCAGGGTGGCTTCCTGTAAAGAAATGCCCTCCGCCCCCGTCCGCCTTTATCTATCTGACCAACTTTAAAAAGCAGAGGAGGAAATGTCGATATTTCTTGCGCTGAGATCGAGTTTCAGGCCGATGGAGGACGAGGAGAGACTTTCTTAACTATCGCTAGGCCACTGCAAATGGCTACTTAATCAAGTTGGACAATGTGTTGTTGTGATCTGAGTGGCCCCAGTTTGACAGCCAGAGTCACTCTATCCCTATAATTATTGTTCCGTTTCATCTGGAGAAGAGGAGGAGAGGAGGGTTAAAGCGCTTGGGGGAGTAAAAAAGAAGATAGGTCGAATGAAAGTGGTGAACGAGGGAGGGTACAAGGGAGGGGGAGATAGGTGAGACTTCTCTTTCTACTCACCCTCTAGCCCCAGCCCTAATGCCTCCCCTTTCCCCTTCTCTCTTCCTCCCTCTTTTTCTCCCATGAAAGCGGCACTAGTGGGAACCTCCGCGGTGACACTCTTTCTGCCGCAGCAGAGAGAGGAAAAGCAATCTTCTCGCTTAGTCTCTGCCATGAGATTTGATTTACCTTCCTACCTAGCGTGACAATAGGTATTCATTGTATATGGGCGTGGAGAGGGGCATCCAGTGTGTGATTGTTTGTGTGTAGGAGAGGACGGGTTGGGAGCAAACACAAGCACCAGGCAAGTTCTGGAGTTTTCGGGAAAATATACAAAAAAAAGGAGAAGAAAATATTGACACAAAGTCACAATTTTGGTTTCTTTAAAAAAAATCTCCGCCGTGGCCTGATATATCAACCAATACAAATCAACTTGCATTTACAGAGGAGGGATGCAAAAAAGTAATTGACTAATTGAAGCGGCACGCTTAAAACTCAAATGATTAATTATCGTGCCCGTGTCCTTGTTTTCAGTTTCCAAAGATAAAACTCATATAAGTTTGCCGTTTTAAATCATTTAAGATGAGCGGAACACTTCATTTAAATGACTAAAACCTTCCACAAATGTAGTTGGAATGGAAGAAGTGAGTTAGTGGTGGTAGACAAAAACGTGTTTGGAAAAATAAGCACTGGGGAAAAAACAAGGTCTGGAAAGAGGAACTCAATAACCATCGTGGATGCAGGCCTCTAATCATGTTAAGTTGTTCTGCAGAAAGACTCAGCCGAGGCTGTATCAATTAAGTCAGCCACACAGCCTCTGGCTACACCATTCCCTCTGTAGGCTACTAAATATGAAAATAGTCCACAATATCATCAACATAGAAAAAAACACAAAGTCCTACGATTAAAACAGACTGTATTTTCATGCCTGATTTGGTCTTTCACACTCTCAGTCTGCAGTCTTGAGTCATCTTATAGTGGGGCTTACTCATACGGTCCCTTGAGTCCTGGGTAGGAAATGTTACCCATAATGAGCCATGTTGTTTCTATACTCTTCCCCAGGAAGGGGTCAGATATTAGGGCTCAGTGAGCGAGAGGGAGGGAGGGGGGGAGGATGAGAGGGGGGACAGCAGAGGGAAGGCTTAGTGTCTGAAGAAGCATCTGTTTACACACGTATGTATTCCTCCTTGTATAATGCTTCAGTGAAGCTGCAGAGGAGATTGTGTGTGTGTGTGTGTGTGTGTGTGTGTGTGTGTGTGTGTGTGTGTGTGTGTGTGTGTGTGTGTGTGTGTGTGTGTGTGTGTGTGTGTGTGTGTGTGTGTGTGTGTGTGTGTGTGTGTGTGGCCTATCATCCCACTCCCCGCTCTTGCACATTCCGATCGCGAACAGAAACGACCACCCATAAGCCTCTCACACTCTCTCTGTCACGCACATCTTTCTCTCTTTCCAAAAAATGCTGCTCTGACAAACTCTGATTTGCATGCCTGTGCTGGTGCCCCCGCCACAACTGCTACTGCTAACACGGCCGCCACACCAGACCTGCCACTGTATAACCCACTTCTCTAACCAGCTCGGCTTCGCGCTGTGTGGCACTACCCATGACAGCACACCAGATCAGCACAGTACCTGCTAGGAGTGAGATTTATGCAGCATTTACCAACGGGGGAGACAATATCCCCACATTCACCACTCTCCTCTCCTCCTATTTCCCAACACACACACACACCTATAGAATGTCCTATAGATCCTCTACATTTGCTAGATTATAGATGTCCCTTTTCCCAGCCAGGAGGCTCAACCAGTAAACAGGGGTGAAAAAGCGTCCAAGGTACCACACCCAAGGAACTAGTGGATGAGATTACATATTCCGTTTCTGGAGCCCTCCCCACGATGAATACGAGGGAGTTGTTACCATTTAATATCAATCGGCACCCTGCAAACTCTAATTACGGCCGATCCGTGGGCACGTGTAAAGTTCTCTGCATCATTTCACTTTATCACCTGTCAATTCAGCCCCCAATTTGGAATCAAACTTATTATGAAAGTGAGTGACTTTTTGCGAGTGAATGTAGTAACGGCGTTCTGAAAGCAGAGCTAAGAAATGCATTTTCCCCATTCTTTGTGTCTGCAGGCACTGTGGTAGTGCTACTATGTTCACACAGAGTACGTGTCCCAAATGGCACTCTATTCCCTATATAGTGTAATACTTTTGACCTGGGCCCATAGGGCTCTGGCCATTAATAATGGACTATGCAGGGTATAGGTTGCCATTTGGGTCACAAGCACAGATACATTAATAGCAGACAGAGTGAATCAAACGTGATCACAACACTGCCCTTGACCACGTGTTGGTGTCGTCGGCATTGCTTGAACCCGACTATACAACCCGTCCGCCGAGGGAGGAAACACAATGAAACAGTATATGTCAACACAATGCTCATACTTCCTGATTCCAGTCGTTCTCTCGTTGTCTCTTTCTCTCTGCCTTCCGTGTGAAACGGAACAAACATTTGCCCATTCTGTTCAGAAACAATTGCCATCTGCTTGTTTTAATAAACTGAGGAAAAGAAAAGACAACGGTGTGTGGATACTTTTTGAGTACTTTTTCCTGCCTTGGCATCTGTAGTTACAAAGAGCGAGAGGAGGAGGCTCTCATGCCCTTGAGTTTTGAACCAGCAATAATGTAATAGCCTCAATAGCCAATCCCAGGCTATAACATCCCAGTCAGGCCCTTATAGGCATCATCTCCTTCGGCTCCATTTGTGTGCGAGTGAGTGGAGATGTGATTAATTATACATACATTAATAGCAACAGCATTCATAATTCATGAGGTCGTCAAACGTTAACGCTACTTTCCCTCCTTTTCCGTGTGATTCAAATATTTTAAATAATAGGCCCACGTCGAGATGTCTGTTGCTGCATTCTGGAGGACGGGGCTGAGAGCGTTGGTTTTAGCCGGGTCTTGTTGTTGTTGTCTTACTAGAGAGGAGCATTGTTCAAGCCCACCGCTCCCCTGTTTCTAAAGTGTCAGTCAGAGAGAGTCGGAAAAGATCGGAATAGCACCTGTGTTGTGCTTTGTCAGTGTATCTGCCTTTGTGGTAAAATGCAAATGAGACCGAGACAATGTATCCACTGAGAGTAGCAGGCTATCAGTGTAACATCCTGCTCAGTAGATTCACACCACTGACACAGAGAGAAGGGAGTATGGGGAACTGTGGTTACATTTCACAACTGTGTGTGCCTGTTTGTGTATGTCAGTGTGTGCATTTTTTTTTTTAAAGCTATCTATCTGCCCGTCTGTTTTGAGCGAAATCCTGAAGGAATGCGTCAAGATTGAGATTTGGGGTTTTACATACTAAAAAGGGGAGGGAAAAACTCTTGGCTATCACATGCTAGCTTTTTCAAAGGGGTAAATAGGCTTACTTTCCTCTTAAGCCTGCGAAACCTAATCAAACTGAAATAGCAGGAACTTCCCCTGAGGCAGTCCCAGGGGATGTTCCTTCATTTGGATGTCAGGATAAAAAAAAGAAGGAAAAAAAAACAACCTTTTACATCCTCATCCCAAACTGGGGAAGTCTGCTCGGATGTCAACTGGGACAGGTGGACATTTGCATCGAAATTCCCTGAACAGGCCCTGGAATTCCAGAAAGATCATTCAAAGAAAGTCGGGAACATCTAATCAGAATGTCGAATCCACACAGATTTCCTCAGTTCTCCATTCGTCCGGTGGTAGGCGTGAAACCGGTGTGGTTATTAACCATTTTAGCTTTCCAAGTTAATTAACCTCGTGAGGATTTCAGAGGGCTTCGTCTCAATTGTGGATTTTCTCTGTTCACCAATGTAAAAGGGGAGAGGGGAGACTGTAATTTAATGTTCTTATCATTCCCACCACTTTTGGTGAACATTACTTCCCTGTCACTAATCCCAAGTCTCAAATAGGAGCCCCTTTGCAGTATCTCTCCCACATTCTTAGGTCTAATAATCCTACATACTTAAACGTGGCACTGGAAGTAGGCTGAGCTTTCATGATTAACACAGTCAGAAGACATTCAAACTGTGCTCCTTTACACTCTAATGTAAATATACAGTAGAGTAGAAAAATACCTATTGTAGGATACAGTTGTACTAATACAGAATAATACCGTAAAACTTCAATGAAACACCAAGTATCAAATGGCATATATAATTATGAAAATAATATAAAAATAGCCTCATGTCCCTTTTAATAGCCAGGCAACGGCACATATAGTACCTTTATTTATACAGGTTTTTCTCATTGAGATAACATCTCTTTTCCAAGAGAGACCTGGTCCAATAGCAGCAGGGGGAACTATGTTTCAGGCAAAACAACTTACATATACTAACACAATATTAAACTAAACTACACTGCTCAAAAAAATAAAGGGAACACTAAAATAACACGTCCTAGATCTGAATGAATGAAATATTCTTATTAAATACTTTTTTCTTTACATAGTTGAATGCGCTGACTAGTTGAATGCAAAATCACACAAAAATTATCAATGGAAATCAAATTTATCAACCCATGGAGGTCTGGATTTGGAGTCACACTCAAAATTAAAGTGGAAAACCACACTACAGGCTGATCCAACTTTGATGTAATGTCCTTAAAACAAGTCAAAATGAGGCTCAGTAGTGTGTGTGGCCTCCACGTGCCTGTATGACCTCCCTACAACGCCTTGGCATGCTCCTGATGAGGTGGCGGATGGTCTCCTGAGGGATCTCCTCCCAGACCTGGACTAAAGCATCCGCCAACTCCTGGACAGTCTGTGGTGCAACGTGGTGTTGGTGGATGGAGCGAGACATGATGTCCCAGATGTGCTCAATTGGATTCAGGTCTGGGGAACGGGCGGGCCAGTCGATAGCATCAATGCCTTCCTCTTGCAGGAACTGCTGACACACTCCAGCCACATGAAGTCGAGCATTGTCTTGCATTAGGAGGAACCCAGGGCCAACCGCACCAGCATATGGTCTCACAAGGGGTCTGAGGATCTCATCTCGGTACCTAATGGCAGTCAGGCTACCTCTGGCGAGCACATGGAGGGCTGTGCGGCCCCCCAAAGAAATGCCACCCCACACCATGACTGACCCACCGCCAAACCGGTCAAGCTGGAGGATGTTGCAGGCAGCAGAACGTTCTCCACGGCGTCACCAGACTCTGTCACGCCTGTCACATGTGCTCAGTGTGAACCTGCTTTCATCTGTGAAGAGCACAGGGCACCAGTGGCGAATTTGCCAATCTTGGTGTTCTCTGGCAAATGCCAAACGTACTGCACGGTGTTGGGCTTTAAGTACAACCCCCACCTGTGGACGTTGGGCCCTCATACCACCCTCATGGAGTCTGTTTCTGACTGTTTGAGCAGACACATGCACATTTGTGGCCTGCTGGAGGTCATTTTGCAGGGCTCTGGCAGTGCTCCTCCTGCTCCTCCTTGCACAAAGGCGGAGGTAGCGGTCCTGCTGCTGGGTTGTTCCCCTCCTACGGCCTCCTCCACATCTCCTGATGTACTGGCCTGTCTCCTGGTAGCGCCTCCATGCTCTGGACACTATGCTGACAGACACAGCAAACCTTCTTGCCACAGCTCGCATTGATGTTCCATCCTGGATGAGCTGCACTACCTGAGCCACTTGTGTGGGTTGTAGACTCCGTCTCATGCTACCACTAGAGTGAAAGCACCGGCAGCATTCAAAAGTGACCAAAACATCAGCCAGGAAGCATAGGAACTGAGAAGTTGTCTGTGGTCACCACCTGCAGAACCACTCCTTTATTGGGGGTGTCTTGCTAATTGCCTATAATTTCCACCTATTGTCTATTCCATTTGCACAACAGCATTTGAAATTTATTGTCAATCAGTGTGGCTTCCTCAGTGGACAGTTTGATTTCACAGAAGTGTGATTGACTTGGAGTTACATTGTGTTGTTTAAGTGTTCCCTTTATTTTTTTTTTGAGCAGTGTATAAACACACATACAGGACAACAAAACATTGTACGTAAAAAAACAAAGTCTTGACTAAAAACAATTACACTCTTCTATGATATATATTCATCAATCAAGTGTTTAAACTCCACCAACGTAACTAGATCATGACATTTTAAAATGTTCAGAAGAGAATTTCAGGAACACGGAGTTAAGTAACAAACTATTTATCCCACGACCTGTTCTATATTTTGGTTCTGTTAGAAGCAAATGAGAATGGGACCGTAATTGATATTTATTTACCGACCTGACTAAAAAAGAACATGGCATTTTACCCAATATGGCCTTATAAATCAGTGTAACCCGTGTTTAAGCCTACGCAAGGTCAATGACTACCAGCCAACAGCGCTGTAGAGTTCACAATGATGTGTTAGACGTTTCTGATTTGTAATGAACCTGAGGGCTGCATGATACACTGAATCAAGTGCTCTCGGGGTAGTGGTTGAGGCCTGCATATATATATATATATATATAACATCACTATTTCAGCAAATAAACGCCTGCTTCAAATAAACACTGGGACTAAATGAATTGTTTATGAAGTTAGCATGAATAATTTACAAGTTTCATTGTTTGATTTGTTACATGAAATAATTCAGTAATGACAACAACAAAAAATGTTAATCATTACTTTTTATCACCAGTAAGAAACAGCTTGGATGCTAACGGCTGATAACTGCTGGCTAACTGGCAAGAATGAAAACAGCCAACAACTTCGGAAGTACAGACCTCTATAAATCGTCAGATTTCCACCTCTAGTGGTGGAAGTAAGAACTGCTGAAAAAAAAATGTATTTATTTATTTGACCTTTATTTAACTAGGCAAGTCAGTTAAGAACAAATTCTTATTTTCAGTGACGGCCTAGGAACAGTGGGTTAACTGCCTGTTCAGGGGCAGAATGACAGATTTGTACCTTGTCAGCTCGGGGATTTGAACTTGAAACCTTTTGGTTACTGGTCCAACACTCTAACCACTTGGCTACCCTGCCGCCCCAAAAATGCACAGTCGAAGAGGAGAATAATTATTCTGCTAAGGAAAAGTTTATAAATAAATGTGAGAGAGTTTGTAAATGGATTAGAAATCTGGAATTAAACAATTAACTATGCAAATGAGCAAAAGCTGTGTGCATTAAATACTTCCCCATGACACAACATTCGACGTCTCCGGGTCCTATTGGTGTAGGGAGAGCTATCAATCGAAGACAGTGAACACTGTTGTGATCGCTTGACACAACAAAGTGAAGTAATGAAATGGTTCATCGGTGGCTATATCCCCCCCCCCCCCCCTGAAATACAGGCAGGCGGCTGCCATGTTGGGTTGTCTTCAGATTCCACCCCCCTCTCTCACTCGCTCTCCTGTCCTCGGGAGACTGGCATGGCATCTTTCCAGACATTTTTGTTGGATTAAAAGCCAATTCATGCTTGATCTGAAAATGTGGTCTGAAGCACCGTATAGATGGTTTCACGCAATTGCGGAACCTCCGGAGGCATACAGAGGCCAAATTGAGCTCCGTACTGCACCGTAGGTGATGGTGGGAGGTTCTGTATCAACACAAACAACTTCCTTCACAACGGCTCTTTGCTGCTCTGCGAAGCGCAAAACGTATGTTTGCTCAGACTGTCGGAGGCTGCATCACGGTAAATGATGTATGGCAGACGTCGGATTGACCATGCAGTGCCTTTAAGATTTGCGGCAGCTCATTACAGACTGGGGCTCGGCGAGAGGATGCACTCACTCTGAGATGGATTGAGTGGGTCTCGTTATTGACATGCGTTAATCTGACACTTGCTGAAGGATGAGTCTCACACACACTGGTTAAGGGAGTAACAGTCCACATACACACACACACACACACACACACACACACACACACACACACTCTGCCTCCAGAGGTTGCGTCTGATTTGGATACAGGTGGAACTTCATCAGTGCTTATTAATCCTTCTAGCCCTGAATACTCACTGAAACAAACCACATGTACACAATGGGCTTGGGCTGGCCACTGTGACAGGAGGGGTGGCGGGGGTGGATTTGATCTAAGGCATGTATGCAGGTGCTAAGAGCTTCATACACACACACGTATACACCTACAGTACACAGTTCCCATTCCAAAGGCAACACACACACACACACACACACACACACACACACACACAGACACACACACACACACACACACACTAGCTATACCACACCACTACGGATGCTCTTTCGTTTCACGGAAATGAAAGCCTATATATGTGCTCAAAGCACTGGGTGGATATGATAGGGCAGGCTCACTAACTGGTGAATCATAGACGGGGGGGAGGTTAATAGACAGATGGGCATGTATCGGTGGCTGCTAACCACAGCAAGGCTGCTCCAATCACGGCTCCCATCCAGTAATGGAAGGCCCTAGTTAGCTTTGAGCCCCCCTGTTGCCGATGGGGCACATCTAAGGTCTAAGTTTTTCGGATTGGTCTTTCTAGGCAGCTGTCAGCTAGCGGTAGGATTGATGGGAGCCACGTTACCACCTCAAGCACGTCACTCACACATCTGTACAGCCAGGAGTAGCAGTTTGGTCAACAGGGGACATGACAAGCTGCCATCAGGTCATCATAGTCATAACAACAACATTCTATCTCTCACAACTCTACGGTGAATGGAATTCACACTGTGATGTTGGTTTAGCTCAACCACCTTATTTCGATAAGCAAGTGTAATTTTTTCCCCCCGGGAAGCTAATGAATGTAAGTGATAAAATAGAGGAGTCTGCCAATGTTGCCCAATAACATGGCTATAGGAGTGCAAATATTGTAAATATATACATAGGAACATGCATGCACGTAGAGAGAAACATACACGCACATAGAAGAACACACATACACAATCAACCACCAACACACACACATCCGCACACACACACACACACTCTCAGTGGTGGGGTGGGGGTTCAGCAGGGGCCTGCTGTCATCTCCAGTCAGGGAGCGAATGGTGAGCAGCGGAGCAGCTTGAGAGCGTGGCCAGGGCAGAGACCGGGCCAGATACAGCGGGTTTGACCCACTAATTCAAGGGGGGGGGGGTCAAACTGCTGATACACAAAGGGATTACCCTAGCCTGCACTATCTTCATTTAATTTGTATTAGGCCCTGTCTTTGTGGGCAAACAGGTTTTTACAGAGAGAGGAACGCCACGGCCACTGAAAACAACAACAACAACAGAAGGCCCGTCTCTCCGGTGCTCCCAAACCCCATGTCTCCATACTGCAGTCCTGGAGCCGCGTGGTCTGCTGCATACTGCAGGGAGGCAGGAGTCGCCAGGACACAGTGTTCTGATGCCCCTAGCATGCCGGATAGCATCTTGTTTGCGGCTTGAATAGGTCTGCTGCCTGTGCTTTACCTCTTTGACATAATGAAATTGCTCGCCTGCCTTTAATACACACCTTGACTTCCTTGAAATGAAAAGCTCAAACCCTTTTGTTCTGCCATTGTAAACAACTTGTCGTAATTGTTGTTGACTTATCAGCTGAGCTGTCTGTGTGTGTAGGTGCGTGTGAGTGACATTGTGCGTGTGTGTAATTGCGCGTGTGTGCGTTTGTGTGCACTTCCACTGCACACAAACATTCTCAGTGGTTATCTGATGAAAACATATCTTGGGTGTTGATGTTTATCCATTCTGATGCAGATTGGGTGAGGTTAGTCTTTGTCTCAATGTGGCAGCTATGGCAGGATAATGTAATTCATCTTATCCTTATTCATGGCTTCTGATTAACAGGCAATTTCATTCACTGCAGGCTGATAGTAGTTTGATATCCTATAGCGGATAGAAGAAACATTCTGTTTACCCCGTAGATATCTAATGTGCTTTTATTTGTAATCTTGGGAACTAATTAAATGAAAAGGAGGTAGGAATCTGCACACAATATAATCATTTTACATTCCCCTTTGTCCACGACTGGCGAAGTCGACAGACGATGACTTACAATGTTAAGCAGAAGAGAGAGAAAAAAGAATACTGTGGAGCTGAACTGCGGGCCTAGTAAAATGAAAAGTGAAAACCGAGCAGCCGGAGAGTAACAACAGAGAGTAGGCGGAGTACGTGGGCTATTCCAGTGAATAAGTAGACATCCTATTGCCTGACCATCTACAATAGTGTGCTGTGAAAAATATGCCAATGCTGTGGAGCCATCTTGTCTGTTAAAACCCAAAGGCATGATGGTCTAAAAGCCTCCTTTATGTCTTCTCGCTCAGGTAACAGGCTCCATGAGAGCGAGCTAATGTACCATGCACTGTGAAAAGTTGTTTTATTACAAGGCAGATCTAAACAACATTAAAGGAAAGAGAGAAAAACCTTGGGAGAGCTACAAATGCATTTGGAGGGTCCTTCTGACAGAAAAAGAAAACACTGTCGGAGTTCCTTCATTCGAGACTATCAAGCGGCACTCAGAAAATAGATGCTTTTTCATCCTTCCCTGCTCCTATCGGAAGATATTACTGTGGGAAATGTCAAAGAAAGAAAGAGAAAAAAAGGTTATATTTTTTTGATCGCAAGTAGAATAATTGGGCCTCAGACTCTTTACATGAGTGGCACGCCAGCCAAAAGAGTGCTCCGACTGTCCTCGTTCATTCATGTGGGACGCTTTGAAAATACTGCTTCCTGCACTAACCTGCTCACTATGAGATGCAACAGATCTGTCACCTGCGGGAGGCGCTATTCTAACCCTATGTTGATGGGCAATTTCACAAATCTTTGAAAATGCCTCTTTCATACCATCCCATTCTTAAAACATCTATGGCGTGGTGGTGAGGTAGTAAAGATGAAAAAGACAACGATCTGACTCAGTAATAAGGTCATTAGAATGAGCATTACAAAACAATGTTTTCACATTCCCTCTCCGTGTCTGTCTCTCTCTCTCTCTCTCGTTATTTGGCAGTACATTTTCCCCTCATTTGCATCTAGTTTTGTAATGCGTGTACCCAGGCTAATTCGGGGGCCTATTACTAATAGCTAATAGCATGATCCTTATTGTTGTTCTAACTACCCATGTTAATGATTGTAACTCTAATTACTGTTGCTGTATTACCCAACGTAACCTATTCCGGGGTGTAGATCACCCGCATTGACGGCAGTTCCGTCCCAAATAGCACCCTATTCCCTTTATAGTGCAATACTTTTGATGGGTGCCGACAGGGCTATGTAAGGAATAGGGTGCCATTTTGGACGTAGACCATGACAAAGCCGGTGAGGAATCGCAGAATTGCCCCTTCGATCAAACCTAATTAGCAGTGTGGTTTACGAGAGAGAAAGAGAGACAGAAATGGTGTCACACCGTAAACAAATATCCACACACAGGAGCACCTTCTATTTCTATCCCTCCCTCTATCCTCACCCAAGACCCAGAGGCTCTCAGGCTGTACCCACAAGGGATCCAGTCCAGCACCTCCTTCCCTCCCTCTCTTTCTCCCTAATGAGATGCATGATGGCTTCGCACTTTCAGAGCATCTAAAATAACACATCAGGTGGCAAGTGCTAGATTGGTGCCAATTCCCTTGGCAACTGTGTGACAGCCAGTCAGCCAACCAAAAAACAACACTTCATTAGCAAGGTAGTGAGACAAACAGGCTTAAATTGGAAGAAGACTGCTATCACTCCTATTCCTGCTCCATTTCCTTAAAACAACTCTTCTTTGTTCCTAGATAACACCCAGATCTGTGCGATAGCAACTTCACAGCAGCTATAGTTCACCGAATGTGCTGTGCTTATTAGTGTAGGCTGTAAAAGTAGAGAAATAACAAGATAAACTTTCTGCAAATGTGCTAATTTCAGAATGCTTTTTTGATCTTTTTGCCTCTGACATTGAAGTATTTACGCATTCCCATTTGGCTTAAATCCATATTTTCCTTTACATAAACACTCAGGCAGTCATGTCAAATCGAGTAACTAAGTGCATGTGTTGAATGTGATTATAAAGGCGTAAACCGTACAGCTTAATCAGATCAGCTGGACACGCCATTCTGCTGCTAAATTTAACAGGTTTTTCTTACTGCTGTGCTTATTAGCGGCGTAAAATAACACATCACCACCTGGCACCCTCTTTTTTTAAATAGGGGAGAACAATTAAAAGAAAAACCTCAAAGCCATGAACAAAGAAGAAGATAGTCAAGGACCTCAGTCACCCGAGCCACAGACTGTTCACTCGGCTACCGTTTGACAGACTGAGACAGTACAGGTGCTTCAGAGCTAAGACAGGGAGACTAAAAAACAGATTCTATTACCGGGCCATCAGACTGTTGAATAGCCAACACTATCCCTTTACCAGGTGATGCACACACACAAGCTATCACACACACACACACACACCTCATGCACACACGCTGTACACAGCCAATTCTGCTGTCCCATGTAAGAGAGACGTGAAACCACAGGACACTTCCTGTTTCCCACTGTTTATTTAAATAATGTATTCTCAACATAGCTCATTCCAATACTTCTACTACTGTATATTGCATTTTAGTTACACTGTTTATACAGACTACACACATACACTGAGTTCTTGACATAGCTCACTCAGTACAGTATCTACTGCTACATAGTGTACCATTCTTAGTGTACATCCGTGTACATAAGTATAGATTGCATTTAGATTACTGTTACAGTCCTATTTGGGTTGCTAATTGGATTCGTTCCAACATTTCTTGATCATTTTTTAATTTGTGTATTTGATTGACATTTTACTGCATTGTCAGGAGCCAGTAACATAAGCGTTTCACTGCACCTGCTATAACATCTGCTAAACTGCGTATGTGACTAATAAACTTTGATTGAAAAGTAATTTCTACAAGGGAAAAAAGTAAATGATCATATATTTTTTCTAGATCAATTGATTTCCTGAAAGGAAATGCGAGTTGTTTACAACAACAAAAACAAAAACAGTGAGTGTAAATATAGAGAAATAACAAGATAAACTGTCTGCAAATGTGCTCATTTTTGAATGCTGCTTTACCCTTTTTGCCTCTGACATTTAACTAGTTATGCCTTCCCATTTGGGCTTAATACATCCATATTTGCCTTTTCATTAACGCTCAGGCAATCGTGTCCAATTGAGTTACGAAAGTGCATGCGCTGAATGTGATTATAAAAGCATGAACCATACAGCTTAAAAAGAACAGCTGGACACGCCACTCTGCTGCAAAATGGAACAGATTTGACTTGTGTTAGTTGGGTGTGAGCATGTTGGGGTGTGTCTGTGTGCACACGCGTTGGTTTACATGATTGTGTTTATATTCAAATCCATATACCTTTTTAAAAACTTCACAGGTAAAAAAAAAAATGTGAATTGTGATTATCGTTCATATTACTTGTCAGGTGGCATATTCGAGAAGACACAACAAATAAAACTGCCAACATTCTATGACGTCGCTATCTCTCACCCGATTTGAAAAGTCGCTGTTAGAATGTTACATCCCAAATGTGTACCCTATTACCAATGTAGTGCACTACTTTTAACCAGAGCTCTATGGGCCCTGGTAAAAGTAGTGCACTAAATAGGGTGTAATTTGGGAGGCATTCAAAGAGTTGAGGGAGGCAGTGATAAGCAGCCCCTTATCCGTTTAGAGACACCACCCGGTAATCCAGCCGAGGGGAAACTGCAGCTTTAAAAGACTTAGTCTGGATTAGGTCTAGTCCTTCCAAATTAAACCAAAAGTCAGCTTTCTAGCCATTGCCCTTGCAAGCTGCTGCTTTCCCTTGATGGCCTTTGTCCCACCAACCAACTACAACAAGGAAATCGGAAAAAGGGTTAGGGCTATTATTAGAATATTAAGAATATTCAAATGATATTGTTCTGTTGTCTGACGCTGGCCCCGGACACCCAGGTACTTGGAGGGTCGGCTAAACCTTGTCAAATCAAATCAAACGTATTTATATAGCCCTTCGTACATCAGCTGATATCTCAAATTGCTGTACAGAAAGCACTTGTCCCATCCTAACCCTACCCCTCAGTATTGACCTGTATTGTCCCAGGAAAATAATCCTGCAGCAACAGTATTTTAATGTCTTGTCCATAATGTGTAAATGACAAAACGGATCTACATTTCCTGCGGTGCAGGATAATTCTAAGGAACAAAAGAATGATCAAATTAAGATCCAACATCTGTACATCAACCATGGCTGTGCAGTCGGAAAACAGCAAAAAGCAATTTATCTCTTCCCGCTGCTGGGGGAAAGAAAGTGAGCGCAATGTGCAAAATCATTACTCATGCAACTTGTAAAAACCCTGGAGAACACAATGTCTTGACTCATGTCATGACATGCCCGAAATGTAATTATTAGAATCTGATGTGGCTCAGATTAAGACAGTTGTGAGTAAAAACTACATGAACCCCCTTTCTCCTCAACTACATTACAGCTGTATGTGTTTGTGTTTGTGTCTGTGTGTGTGTGTGTGTGTGTGTGTGTGTGTGTGTGTGTGTGTGTGTGTGTGTGTGTGTGTGTGTGTGTGTGTGTGTGTGTGTGTGTGTGTGTGTGTGTGTGTGTGTGTGTGTGTGTGTGTGTGTGTGTGTGTGTGTGTGTGCGTGTGTGCGCGTGTGTGCGTGCGTGTGTGTGCTATTAATGTCCCTGTCAGGCTGCTTTAGGATAATGATCCTTCAGTGTTAGTGGGTGTGATCAGAGCACCTGAACACAACTCCATGGTGACCCTTCTCCCATAGGGAATATTTAATCCCAGTTGTTATTACAGCAAGCGAAACAAGTCCCAATTTCCACTGCCTCCACCATGGCGGCGCCTCATCTTCCCCCACTCCTTCTCCCGTAAGGCAGGTCTGGCAACAGCTGGTGATCAGATAGGAGTAGTTGAGCTTAAGGCTCCTGCTGTAGGCACTGCACTCAGAACACCCCAGAATGACCCAGCGTGTCAGAGACCCGGTGCTTTCATACATTAACTAGGCCACTTGTGCAGCGGGATGTCAAACTTTGGACATGAGAGAAAACTAAAAGCTTTACTTCTATTGTGTTTCCACCAACACTGGCAGCTGGACCCACGAACATCGTTTTCTGACTGAGTAATGGTGGTATAGTGATGAACTCACAACCATAGCTACTATCATTATTAATTGTTTTCTTTTGAGTGCTCAGCTAAGAGTATATTGCCCAATTTAATATACACTACCGTTCAAAAGTTTGGGGTCACTTTTTTGTCCATTAAAATAACACCAAATTGATCAAAAATACGGTGTAGACATTGTTGATGTTGCAAATGACTATTGTAGCTGGAAACTACAGATCTTTTTATGGAATATCTACATAGCTGTACAGAGGCCCATTATCAGCAACCTTCACTCCTGTGTCCCAATGGCACGATGTGTTAGCTAATCCAAGTTTATCATTTTAAAAGGATAATTGATCATTAGAAAACCCTTTTGCAATTATGTTAGCACAGCTGAAAACTATTATTCAAATATTTACACATGTTAAATTTGCTGAAAATTGACAGAGGACATTTATTGTTTTGCTGAGTTTATATTTTATATTTTTATACATTTATATATTTATATTATATTTTATAAACTCAGCAAATTAATAAACGTCCTCTCACTGTCAACTGCGTTTATTTTCAGCAAACTTAACATTTGTAAATATTTGTATAAACATGACAACTGAGACATAAACTGAACAAGTTCCACAGACATTTTTTTTCTGAGTTGAAATGTATATACTATATATATTTACAGGCAGACATTCTTGTCTTTCCAAGTTGACTGCTATCAGTCAACCAAATAAATGACTCCTCTGTCTCCCAGGAAACTCTCTCACGGTCTGTCTGTCTGTCTGTCTGTCTGTCTGTCTGTCTGTCTGTCTGTCTGTCTGTCTGTCTGTCTGTCGCCTAATCCAAGCAAAACAAATCGGAGGGAAACAATCCCACCTGAATCGTTTTCAGGGAAAATCATAATTCAAAACAGTTGAGTCACTGGAGATCTAGTGCAAATCACTATACCTATAACATCTGTATTCATCTTCATAAACTTTGTAGTCATCTGTTTTTTTAATGTAGTATAATATAGTATCCCAGACCCTACCAGTCAATGTACTACATCTATTATCTGAAGTCTCTTTATGGCCAGCAGAATAGAGGATTGCCTGCTCTGGGGCCTTCCAGGCATTATGAATACAAAAGCACTAGAGGCATTGTGACACATTAGGGGTCCCCCCATCTCTTTAGACAGGGGGACAAAAGGAGGGTAGGAGAGCGAAAGGGGAAAGAAAAGAAGGGAATGTGGGTAGGGGTAGGGGCAGGGGCAAGAGGAAGGGGAAGATGAGAAAGGGAGATAAAGCACTGAGAAGTAAAGACAGAGGCATTGGCGACATTGGATGGAGAAAAGAGGGGAGTAAAGAGAGGAATGAGGGTAGGAGGAGGAAGGGGAGGAAATGAAAGAGAGGGTAGGGCAGGGGAAGATAAGAGACGCACAAAAGAAAGAGATGAGACCCAGAGACAGAAAGATAAAGAGGCATTGTGACGTGGGGTAAAGAGATGCATGTGGGGGTTAGCTCTGAAAGGCCTGTGAGTCCTATGGCCGGTCATAGCCCATTAACCCGGCGCGGGGAGAGAGTGCTACAGCTCATTACATGCTCTGACTCCTGTTCTGGGGATGAACAATGCACAATTACGCCGGCCTGCTGTTTCCACAGCCCTACCGCTGTCTGCCTCTGAGGCTACTGCTGTGGCTATAGCATGCCAACAGGCTTCTGTGTTCATTAAACTACCCCTATAGCTACTAGCTATGCTAATGCTAAATATATGAAGAGGTATAAATGGCTTACTATGAAACGAGGGGAAGTATGGTGTACAATTCAAATAGATAATAAAGTAATACATCAAGGAATGTGCTGTGTTTTATCGTGTGATTTTTCATATGATTTCTTTCATTTTTCTTGGTCAGCTCGATCTTTAAAGATGCACTATGCAGAAATTGCTCCACCATTTCCTGGTTGCTAAAATTCTAATAGTGTGCCTAATGGGAAGCATGGAAATAGCGCACATAGAACAGATTTACTGCTTCATAGACTTGCTTTCAATGAGAATCTGTGATTTTGGTCTGGTCACCCAAAAAGCTACATATTTCAGCTTTAATAGATATCAAATTCAGACATTAAAGTAAGATGACATGTGAGGAGCAAATGTGAGCCTAATTCCTTTATTTTCAATTGACTTAGGGAATGGACAGCCAAATGACATCTATCTCTTATTATATGCAGATTCAATGAGATTAACATGGGCCCAGTCATGCATAAAGTGTATGACTATAATATAACGATGCACATAATTGATCACGTTATCCACTACAGTGCTATTTTCCTAGCACTGCCGAGAATAACAAGACAAAAAATCAATTTCACCAGCAAATTGGTTCATCTCTCTCTCTTTTTTTCTCCTGTACCATCCAACAATTACGCATGCAGAAGTTGACATTTAATCGGATGGTGGGAAATGCTAACTAACTAGCATCCTCCCTACTTCCTCTTTGTTTTAGGTCATTCTCTACTAGTTGTCTGAGTTGGATGCCTGGAAAAATAGTGTTTTCAATTACCCTCCTTCACAATGAGCATTGTTGTGTTCTCACCATGGCCCTCCCCCATCACTCAATCACTCTAGCCACCACACAGTATCACCACTTCAAGCTGAGGTTGTGAGAAACCTTGTCAGCCAGCGCAGTGGGAAGTCTGGTGGTGTAACTAGCAATTCAGCTAAGAGTGTGGGACCCCGAAAGAAGAGCCACATGTAGTTATGCATCCATTTTAATTAATACCTTTCCTACTCCTGCATTTTGGACTAAATACATTTTGTGCACTCGAATAATAGCGGTCATTATATAAAGTCGAAATTAACTACGCTTTTCCACGATGGGAACGGTTAGGTTTTGTTGTTCCACACACTTTGGTAGAGAATTTACAAAGATTTCCCCAAAGAGGACTCAGAGCCTGTAAGTCTGTAATGGTTTTCTTGTGGGGAATGAGAGGCGGACCAAAATGCAGCGTGGTTAGTTTTGTGCATCTTTAATAAAGATGAAAGTACTACAATCTACAAAACAAGAAACGTGAAAAAACCAAAACAGTCCTATCTGGTGCCACAAACACAAAGACAGGAACAATCACCCACAAAACCCAACACAAAACAGGCTACCTAAATATGGTTCCCAATCAGAGACAATGACTAACACCTGCCTCTGATTGAGAACCATATCAGGCCTAACATAGAAATGGACAAACCAGACACACAACATAGAATGCCCACCCAGCTCACGTCCTGACCAACACCAAAACAAGGAAAACACACACGAACAATGGTCAGAACGTGACAAAGTCCCTTGTCAGTCTTATCACTAACAGGGACAAACATATTGGAGGGATGGCTACTTCCCCAAATCACCAAACAAAACACCCATCACTCAATATTTGTCAGCCTATATTATGAGGGGCAATTTAGCTAGCAAGATATCTTAGCTAGCTCCATTGCTACACATTTCCTACCCCATGCTTTCTATAATACATACACTATATATACACATGTGGAAACCCATTCAAGTTAGTTGTTTCAGCCATTTCAGCCACACCCATTACTGACGGGTATACACAGTGCATTCTAAAAGTATTCAGACCCCACATTTTGTTACGTTAGAGCCCTGTTCTAAAATGGATTCAATTGTTTTTTCCCCTCATCAATCTACACACAATAACCCAGAAGGACAAAGCAAAAACCAAAATATCACATGTACATAAGTATCCAGACCCTTTACTCAGTACTTTGTTGAAGCCTTCTTGGGTATGAAGCTTGGCACACCTGCATTTGGAGTGTTCCTCTCTGCAGATCCTCTCAAGCTCTGTCATGTTGGATGTGGAGCGTTGCTGCACAGCTATTTTCAGGTCTCTCCAGAGATGTTCGATCGGGTTCAAGTCCGGGCTCTGGCTGTGCCACTTAACGACATTCTGACACTGCAGAGATTGGGTTCCTTCTGGAAGATTGTCCCATCTCCACAGAGGAACTCTATAGCTTTGACAGAGTGATCATTGGGTTCTTGGTCACCTCCCTGACCAAAGCCCTTCACCCCCGATTACTCAGTTTGACCGGGTAGCCAGTTCTAGGATGAGTCTTGGTGGTTCCAAACTTCTTCCATTTAAGAATGATGGAAGCCACTGTGTTCTTGGGGACCTTCAACGCTGCAGAAATGTTTTGGAACACTTCCCCAGATCTGTGGCTCGACACAATCCTGTCTAGGAGCTCTACAGACAGTTCCTTCGACATCATCGCTTGGTTTTTGCTCTGACAACTGTGGAACCTTATATAGACAGGTATGTGCCTCTCTAAATCATGTCCAATCAACTGCATTTACCACAGGTGGACTCCAATCAAGTTGTAGAAATAGTTCAAGGATGATCAATGGAAACAGGATGGACATGAGCTCAATTTCAAGTCTCATACAAAGGGTCTGAATACTTATGTAAATAAGGTATTTCTGTTTTTTATGTCTAATACATTTCCAAACCTTTCTAAAAGCCTGTTTTCGCTTTGTCATTATGGGCTATTGTGTGTGTATATAGCTGACAATGTTTTTTTTAATTTAATCCATTGTAGAATAAGGCTGTAATGTAACAAAATGTGGAAAAAGTCAAGGGGTCTGAATGCTTTCTGAATGCACTGTTTAATCAAGCACACAAACATGCAATATCCATAGACAAACACTGGCAGTAGAATGGCCTTACTGATGAGCTCAGTGACATTCAACGTGGCACCGTCATAGGATGCCACCAACAAGTCAGTTCGTCAAATTTCTGCCCTGCTTGAGCTGCCCCGGGTCAACGTTAAGTGCTGTTTTTGATACGTGGAAACGTCTCGGAGCAACAACGGTTAAGCTGCAAAGTGGTAAGCCACACAAGCACACAGAAGGGGAATGCTGAGTGCTGAAGCACGTAGCGTGTAAAGCGTTGGCTGGAGTGGTGTAAAGCTCACCAACATTGAACTATAGAGCAGTGGAAACATATTTTCTGGAGTGATGAATCACGCTTCATCATCTAGCAGTCCGACGGACAAATCAGGGTTTGGCAGATGGTAGGAGAACGCTACTTACTTGCCCTAATGCATATTGCCAACTATAAAGTTTGGTGGAGGAGGAATAATTGTCTGGGGCTGTTTTTCATGGTTCGGGCAAGGCCCCTTGGTTCCAGTGAAGGGAAATCTTAATGCTACAGAATACAATGACATTCTAGATGATTCTGTGCTTCCAAATTTATGGCAACAGTTTGGGAAAGGCCCTTTCCTGTTTCAACATGACAATGCCCCGTGCACAAAGCGAGGTCCATACAGAAATGGTTTGTCAAGATCGGTGTGGAAGAACTTGACTGGCCTGCACAGATCCCTGACCTCATCCCAATCAAATACCTTTGGGATGAATTGGAACACTGACTGTGATCCAGGCCTAATTGCCCAACATCAGTGCCCGACCTCACTAATGCTCTTGTGGCTGAATGGAAGCAAGTCCCTGGAATTATGTTCCCACATCTAGTGGAAAGCCTACCCAAAAGAATGGAGGCTATTATAGCAGCAAATGGGGGACCAACTCCATATTAATGCCCATGATTTTGGAATGAGATCAACGAGCAGGTGTCCACATACCTTGATTTCAACTGAGTGTAAGCTACTATGTGAGAGTCAATAGCCTTTCCTCCCTAACCCATGGCATTAACAAGTGGTTTAGCTTGTGTCGAAGAATGTAGGCCGACCTTTCCTATCCCATTAATTGAACTGCAGGCGTAAAAAAGGAAGCTGGCAGCCAAATCTGTGTTAATGAGAGAAGAGGCTAAGAGAGGCAAAAATAATTTAATGAAGTTATTTTTTCCTCCCTCTCTCCTGCAGCGTTAGACACCAAACACATCTTCCCTGAGACCAGTGGTATTTTATTAGGTGTTCTTCCGCAGCCACCTTCCTTTGAATCGTTTCCCACCAAAGGCAGTAAGAAAACTCACATATAAATTGTGTATGATATGAAAAAAGTGTGTTACGTTTCTTGCAACCCTCAGGGATGGTTTCCAAAGGCTTGTCTTCAAAATTAGAGGAGATGTGAAGCCTGCTGTTTATTGGACTTCTCTCATACCGACAGGCATCCGCAGAGATGCGACACTTAAAATCTCACCCAAGATTAAGATGAGAGTAGCCCTTTCCTGCAGGCAAATGACACAGTGGCCTCATGGGTGGAAGGTTATTAATATTTCATATAAAGGTTTTGATATATTTCAGTCTTTTGTGATGTATATAAACTGTAATATTGGGAACTCAAAACTGAATACATTTCAGCTCTATGACATGTTACAGGTGTCTTCTTTCTTCCAAGGCCATAACCATGTGTATGAGGTATATACTTTTGTTTCAAAGTAGATTTGTTTTAGATTACCAAGACACACTCTGTGTGACCCTGATTTAGCCTACTGCCGTAAAAGGTTTTAAAAGATACAACGATGCTTGTAGGAAGATAAACATGTCTATATTATTTAAGATATTTAATGCATATGGATTTGTGCAAATCATCTTTTTTTTCTAACCGTGGCAAACTGTGTTGGAATACCTTGCCCGGTTTCATGCAAGACATAGTGGGCTGTATATCTTTGATTGCCCACTATTGACATAGTACCTCAATGACCTTCAACATCAATGTACCTCAAACTGCCAATATTCCCAACATTGGATGCAGTATGCCTACATATGCAGAATGCAGAATACATATGCTTAAATGTATTGTTCCATAACAGACAGTAGAATAGAGTGAAAATGATAGAGTTGGATCTGCTAAATCAATGTACCTTAAAACTGCTAACATTACTGACAGTTAGTGGTAGCACAGATCCCTGACTAAACATGCTCCAAGGTATATGTAAAGCACAAATGCTGGAGGTCTAGGCCTATCCAGTATAGTACGTTGGATTGCAGGGTGGACACAAACCGAGTGTGGCATATTTGTGTCACAGGCTTTAATTAAAAAAAAAAATTAAACAGTGGTTGGAGGAATGTCCTTTAAATGGGTAATTACGTCCGAGGCTCGGCATCTCTGGAAGGGCTTAACAAGGTGCATAATGATGTCCCCCCTTCCCCGGGGATAAACCTCACCCTTCTCTCGCCCTTTCTCCCTCTCTCTCTGTCCATTTCACACACTCCATTTATTTGTGGTGGTTTCGGTCTCGCCTTCTCTCATTTACCCCTCTACAACCTTCAGTCCAGACCCAAGGTCATTATCTCCTTATTGCCTTTCTGGGATCTATGAAAAAGCTTGGCTGGTTTATGTTGCTAATGTACGGCTCGTAATGCTCTGATTCCATTGTGAAACTAATTTTGTTTGAGCACAAAATGTGTTTTGTTGTCAGCAATGGATCACGGGTTGGATCACAGTAAGTATAAGTTCAGCTTTAATTGAGAAGTGTAATATATTTCACATTGCTTTGGGTTTATAACTGAGGTTGTTGTTTTTGTTCTGTGGGTCACGACTGCTGGATGATGCATTGAAAAGTGATTCAATAGGTGAATTGCATTTTGGGATGTGTGGTAGGATGTATCATTATATTAGTGCATATTATTTTGTTTTACAAGGGTGGGGGGGGGGTTGGGTACAGATTTATATGATGATAGTATTTATTTATTAGCATCATATTGCAAGAACACCACAAGATTGTGTAGCATAATTAAATTACTGGGACTATAACCCACTAAGAGAATTAATGTGCTTTCTTTTCAACGTTCTATTTTTAACGTTGGAAACTGCTCAAAGCACATTAGTGCTTACCTCTTCGTACCGTCTACCATCTAAGGTTTACAGTTTGGACTGCCATTGCTGCCAGGCAAATTGTACATGTGCAAAAATAAACATGTTGGTGAATGACTACAGTATTTTCATGTACAATGCACAACTTCATGGAGGTGCTTGATATGGATATTTTCTTTAGCAGACGTAGTGCATGCTGAACCAACACTAAAACGGAGCCATTTTCTTTCCCTCCTGCTCTATAGTTTCATTTGGGTTATATTTTGAACAAAAGATGGGGCTTTCAGTATAATAACTCTATCTGTACTTCACAATAGAATTACATTTCAGAGGGAAGAAGAGAAAGAGTGTTTTGGAGTCAGACTAATACAGGTTATGGAAAATCGTTCGGGGTCCTATAAATAGACTTACAGATAAAGCTGAGGTTCTATCTCTTTCTCTCTCTCCCTCCCTCTTTGGAGACTGTGTTGCTCTCTCTCTCTTCTTTCATCCCTCCTCTCATCATAATTCCAGCCTTTTTCCGTGTCCACAGTTTCCCTGGCCTTGATGCACACGACAGAGGGGCTGCTCAGCCATCACATGTGGTTACAGGCGGGCTTCAGTGACATGCATATGACAGGCCCTCTCACTCATGTACTGTATGTTTTGACACCTCAGCTGTTGCCTGCACCCCCCAATCCTGAGAAGAGGGCAGCAGCCTGGGGCTTGAGGAGGCTACCATTGGCTGCTAATGTGACATATTTATTGTACATCCTCTACATACGAAGCAAGGAATAGTGTTTCAGGGGCAAGGCTATATATATATATACACTGAACTGGCATTAGCTTGTCAATCATGTTGACCTGAACCGTACTGTGCTGGCATGGATGTTTCACATTGTTATTTGCAGCAAGTTGCCAGGAATTATGGTGGATGCGTAACCAGGCCAGTCCAGTACAGGTCAACTTGGCTAGACTATGTAGTAGGAACAGGGTAGGCCTATCCCTGGGAATTAAAGCATCCCATGGGTTAATGTTACTCATCCATAAAGGCTCAAGTGCAACCCATTTCAGTGTTCATCAGAGCATAATTTCAGTCACCGAAAATGAAATGGCCCGATGTTGCTATTGGTTGACACATATATACAGTACCACTCAAAAGTTTGGACACACCTACTCATTCAAAAGATTTTCTTTATTTTTACTTTATTTTCCACATTGTTTAATGTTAGCTAGCTAACATTAGGCTATAAATAGTCAAGCAAATGTCTCTGAGATGCGAAAAATAAGATCATACATGTAACGTTAGCTAGCGAGCCAGCCATCTAACTTTAGCTAGCTAACAGTACACTTTAACTTGAAATGAAACCATTATCTGTCAAAATTAGAAGCGTGTAATATCTGAAAATTTAACTAGCTAGACTATCTTATCCATATACGTTATGGATGGATGTGTCTCCTGTCGGATGCTATGGTTTCTCTTAGTTTGAAGATGTAATCCGAAGACAGGTCAATCAGGAACGTTTATTTACGTGCAGTAGCAAAAACCATCAAGCGTGTGATGAAACTGGCTCTCATGAGGACCACCACAGGAAAAGAAGACCCAGAGGTACCTCTGTCGGAGAGGATAAATTCATTAGAGTTAACTGCATCTCAACATCAACTGTTCAGAGGAGACTGCTTGAATCAGACCTTCAAGGTCAAATTTCTGCAAAGAAACCACTACTAAAGGACACCAATAAGAAGAAGAGACTTACTTGGGCCAAGAAACATGAGCGATCGACATTAGACTGGTGGAAATCTGTCCTTTGGTCTGATGAGTCCAAATTTCAGATTTTTGGTTCCAACCTCCATTTCTTTTTGAGATGCAGAGTAGGTGAACGGATGATCTCTGCATGTGTGTTACCCACCGTGAAGAATGGAGGAGGAGGTGTGATGGTGCTTTGCTGGTGACACTGTGATTTATTTAAAATTCAAGGCACACTTACCCAGCATGGCTACCACAGCATTCTGCAGGGATACGCCATCCCATCTGTTTCGTGCTTAAAGGGACTATAATTTGTTTTTCAACAAGACAATGACCCAAAACACACCTCCATGCTGTGTAAGGTCTATTCGACCAAGAAGGAAAGTGATTGAGTGCTGCATCAGATGACCTGGCCTCCACAATCGCCCGACCTCAACCCAATTGAGATGGTTTGGGATAAGTTGTGTCGCAGAGTGAAGGAAAAACAGCCAACAACTGCTCAGCATATGTGGGAACTCCTTCAAGACTGTTCGAAAAGCATTCAAACAGCATTCCAGCATTCCAGAAACTGGTTGAGAGAATACCAAGTGCGTGCTAAGCTGTCACCATGGCAAAGGGTGGCTACTTTGAAGAATATAAAATCTCAAATATATTTTGAGTTGTTTAACATGTTTTTAGTTACGTCAAAGTTTTGATGTCTTCACTATTATTCTACAATGTAGAAAATAGTGAAAATAAAGAAAAACCCATTGAATGAGTAGGTGTGTCCATACTGTACATGACTGTGCATGAATGTTGAAATATTTGTTTGTTTCGCTGACTGACTGTCAGACTGACTGATGGTTTTGCAAGAGCGTTCCCAAATCCATGGCTTTCTCGCTATAATTCCTGCACTCATCTGCCAGTTACTCAATCAGGGGCTTCGGATAAGATGCTTCACTCTCTCGTATCCCTCTGAAGAGGAGACATTAAAGCACGCAAAGGTTCGCCCCCAACTCCTTCAACAGATAAAACACACTAGCATTTCAACATTTCAAGTTCAAGCAGCCAAGAATGCGCCAGTTGCCGCTCTGTAAAATCTTTGTTTCGCTTTTTCACCACCTGATTATTCTCTTTTCTTCTTCCTGAGCTTCGAAAATCCCCTTTTGAAATTGTTTAAATGGTACTCCCTCATCAGAGCTTTTTCCTGGAGCCTGACTGAGATTTCTTCTCAGCATAAAGCCCCTCAACGAGACAGCATGCTTTGACCTTTACTTTATCGTATGGATTTAGGGATGATTAATTGGATTAGCCTGATGAAATTTAGAGAAATACAAAAGCCCTAGTCTGTTGCCTCGATGGGAGTCATAGAAAATGTACAATTCTGTAGTTCGCAACATATTATCCCGCCATATGTGTTGTCACATGTATTAGTCAGTGGCTTAAAGAGGAAGGCAACCAGATTAGAGAAGACAGACATTTTTCTCAGAAAAAGCTAAGTGAGATGGAAGGAGGGAAACAGGGGGCTTGGATCGTCCAATTACAATGGAAACATCAGAAGATCAAAGACTAAACGTAGAGCGGCTTGAGTTTGTGTTGTGCCAGTCAAACCAGACCCAACACTCTAGTAAAAGGCAATAGGTCAGGCACAATCTGATTAGCAATAGCTCAAGATTATGATCAAGACTGCTAACTGAAATTAGCACACTGATTAAGTAGCATTTGATCCAGCATCCAAGCCTGAATGACCAGAGACACGACAATGTGCTTGGAATTGAGTTTTTTTCCTTGATTCCTATATGGTTTTCATCGGTAATGTAATTATATTTTTTTATGGCAGAGCTGCAGTCTTTGTCTGTGTCTCAAATGACACCCCAATTCCTTTAAAGTTCACCACTTCTGACCAGGGCACATAGGCCTCTGGTCAAAAGTAATGCACTGTATAGGCACGGATGGGGGGGGGGGTGGAAAGTGATTTTCAGGCACAGCAGATGTGTAGTATGTGTTGACAGCACGACATCTACTTTGCATCCTCAATGTGGCATGTTGGAATGTGTTCTGTGCATATTGTCCTGATGTGAAGTGATTGCATGGGGGGTGGGATGATGTGCAGGCACGTAGAATATGGAACCCAGTACCGCTCCCCATCGCCTCTCTTGCAGCAATATCAAAATGTAGGCTATTTCAAGCTATCTTAGAAAACAGTTAGTGATTAACAAATTGCTGTAGCTAGCAACCTTGGTTTTGTTTACAGCATGGAGTTCTGCTGTTGACTGTGAGAGGAACAAATTCAAGACACAGTAACAGAAATGCCTTTGGTTTTGCCAAATGCTCCAAGTGCCTAAACTCGTCACATTGCAGTAAGCCCGAAATTGAACTGTACGACATGTGCCATATGCTTACAATAGCTAGTTATGTAGCCATGTTTCAGGTAACAGTATGGGAGCATCTGGATGTGATTTTACCTCAATTAGCATTGACCTAAACTTGGCAAAAAATATCTGCTTACAGTTTCTCCACAGAAAGTCTCACACTTTAACACCAGGGAGCACAAAGACTGCCTCCCTTTTTTCTATTTCATTGAACACCATAATGAAACTCAATAATAAAAAATATGCAATCTGTTTCCCGCATAAGGATGAGCGTAAACTGAATCAATACCAGAGATAAGTTATTTTTTCCCTGCCATATTCATTATCTGGAATCACAGGTGGAGATATAATAAAGCCACAGTAGTACACATTACCCATTCAAAAACACGTTATAGCCAAAGGCCATTCCTTTACTGTCTAATTGTCTCCCCCACCAACTGATCTGCTACAATTAAGCCATGGAAGAAGAAGAAATTAAACCAGCGACCTGTAGTCTTTTAATCTGCAACCACAACCACAGGCAGGTCAACCAAACATCTCTCAGCTGGTAATACATAGGTTATTTCTGTTTAACTACCATTTTACCATGTAGTTTCTTAGTACACCTAGCTTGAAGTAAAGCACTATTAAAAATCTCTCTGAAGTAGGATAATACAACCAATGTCAACAAGCCTTGGTTTCTCTAATGACCTGGTTCACTAACTACTTCACAGATAGAGTTCAGTGTGTCAAATCGGAGGGCCTGTTGTCTGGACCTCTGGCAGTCTCTATGGGGATGCCACAGGGTTCAATTCTCTGGCTGACTCTTTTCTCTGTATATATCAAAGATGTCGCTCTTGCTGAGGGTGATTCTTTGATCCACCTCTACGCAGACAACACCATTCTCTATTCATCTGATGCCGTTCTTTGGACACTGTGTTAACGAACCTCCAAACGAGCTTCAACATCATACAACACTCCATCCGTGGCCTCCAACTGCTCTTAAATACATGCTCTTCAACCGATCGCTACCTGCCCAGCATCACCACTCTGGACAGTTCTGAATTAGAATATGTGGACAACAATAAATACCTAGGTGTCTGGCTAGACTGTAAACTCTCCTTCCAGACTCACATTAAGCATCTCCAATCCAAATCCTCCTTCACTCATGCTGCCAAATTTACCCTCGTAAAACTGACTATCCTACCAATCCTTGACTTCGGCGATGTCATTTACAAATTAGCCTCCAACACTCTACTCAGCAAATTGTATGCAGTCTATCACAGTGCCATCTGTTTTGTCACCAAATCCCCATATACTACCCACCACTGCGACCTGTATTCTCTCGTTGGCTGGTCCTCGCTATATATTCGTCGCCAAACCCACTGGCTCCAGGTCATCTATCAGTCTTTGCTAGGTATAGCTCCGACTTATCTCAGCTCACTGGTCACCATAGCAATACCCACAATTAGCACGTGCTCCAGTAGGTATATTTCACTGGTCACCCCCAAAGCCAACACCTCATTTGGATGCCTTTCCTTCCAGTTCTCTGCTGCCAATGACTGGAATGAGTTGCAAAAATCACTGAAGTTGGAGACTAATGTCTCCCTCACTAACTTTCAGTGTCAGCTGTCAAAGCAGCTTACCAATCACTGCAGCTGTACATAGCCCATCTAATCAACTACCTACCTCATCCCCATATTTGTTTTTGTTTTTCTGCTCTTTTGCACACCAGTATTTCTACTTGCACATCTTCATCTGCACATATATCACTCCAGTGTAAATTGCTAAATTGTAATTACTTCAACACTATTGGCCTATTTATTGCCTTACTGGCCTATTTATTGCCTTACCTCGTTACTTCATTTTCACACACTGTATACAGATTTTTCTATTGTGGTATTGACTGTACGTTTGTTTATCCCATGTGTAACTCTGTGTCATTGTTTTTGTCGTACTGCTTTGCTTTATCTTGGCCATGTGGCAGTTGTGAGAACTTGTTCTTAACTGGCCTACCTGGTTAAATAAAGGTGGAAAAATACAAAACGACCTAATACATGTACTGGGTGCTGATGAGACCCATATACCTGTACACCAATAACACAAATCCTATAACATTAACGAATCATTATTACATATGAAATCTTTCACTCTCCTGTTTTCGATTATTCGTTTTTTTCTCTTATTCAAATCCTAATGCCATTATTCCATGTGGCTCAGCTTAGAGTTCATACAATAAGTTGGAAATAAAGAAATATGATGCCCTAGTGTAAAACTGTAAAACGGTGGTTGACTCACAGATGATTACAGGAGCGCCCTCAGGCCAGGGTGAAGACAAACGTTTTTGAGGATAAAGCATGAACCTCACTAATCACAAAAGTGCCCCTGTGTCCTAGCTAGACCTCGTGAAAATGTGGACTTGTGGAGTCAAGTGGGTTTGCTCACCGTGACAGAGCTATTATTGGTCATTTCACAGATGCACTGTTTGTTTGCGGTCTACATTAATAGCTATGCAATTGCACTTGACAACACATTTTGTAATTTAACAGCAATGTGTGAATATTTAGCTACTGTCTTCTAAATGTCAGAATGGAGAATAAATATTTGGCTTTAGCTGCAGCCTGCTTGAGGGGGAGAATGCAAACACACACAGGCACATGAACATACTCCCTCCCGCCTCTCTCTCTCTCTCTTCACCCAGCTCATCTATCCTTTTTCCTCTTTTCCTCTTTCCCGCTCTCCCATTGACTAACAATCAGCATCTCCTTTCTCCGTCTGTCCACAGGAAATATGCACAGGGTCGCGGTCAAAGGGATGTTTGTCAACGTCATGTGGAACGCGGAGCTGCGACAGAGCTTGCATGTTAAGCAGACCCTCTGCCTTTATCAAGCCAATCACAAACGGGGAAAAAAAATGTAAAAATGTGGTGGAGCCCAGACACCTGGCATTAAAACACTCTCTCTCCCTCCCTCCTTTCCTCCACCCCCTAACTCATCCCTATCAGACACCTCCAAGCTTTGCATATCAGAACCTCAGACCATATTTGTCTCCCTCTCTTCTCTTTTTCATTAACAGAAACAAATAAAGGCCTCTCTAATCCCCCAGATAATTTGCTTTTTTTATTGGATGCTTTAAGCCTTCAAGACAAGCTACTCCACCTGGATTTTACAACCACACAGTCATTTCTTTGTGCCTGCCGGACTGAAGTTTTTTCCTGTGTTTTGCTCATGGAGAGGTCTGTGACCTGAATGCTACCTGCGGGTACATAAAGGCCTGGGCACGGCATGGTGGCATGCACTTGTTCCCCCCTACCAGCGCTTGAATTTACAGGACATCTCTTTCTCTCCCTCTTCCTCTCCCTCTCACTCACCCTCTATCTGGCTCCATCCGTCCCAGACAGTCTGCAGTAAATCAGCGTGGCTGTAAGTGGGGCCTCATCGACCCCGCGGGATCCGATAGGAGCTCAGATCCTCAGTGGATCAGCCAATCAAAGGCTCAATAACTGTTCTTATGTTTCTGGTTTTGATTTGAGGCTTTTCCACCCTTCTTCTCACTGAATGTCAAACGAGGATTGGAGTCATCAAATATGTGATGGCTGGGGTTGCTTTATTTGGGACTGAACAGGATTGTGAGAACCCCCTACCCCACTGAGGGCCATAGAAGTAGGTCAAGCTAGAGAGGATGTCCAAGGAATCCAATAGACTATGGCATAGAGGCAAAAATCTATACTCTAGAGACCAGCTAGTCGGTGTACACTCTTGTCAGCTTAAATAGCCCACTCGAGCGAGGCCTTTGCTGTCTTCAGCCATACATCGCTACGTCAATACAATGAACCCTATGCATGGTGAGTTGACTATAGCTCTATAATAGCTGGCTGCGTGGGGTGCAAAGCTGCAGTCTTGGCCTTGACTGCATGACTAACACTGAAGCCTATTGGGCCGTTCGCACTGTTTGCACATGGAGCATTTAAGCAATGATTATTCTTTCTTCTACCACATGTGGTGGAGCTGATTAGCCGGGTCAATGCGTCTGGCAGGTGTTCAAACTCCTGTTCTTTTGCAATAGCTCAGCTCACAAAAAAACAAGGCAGGTAGGTGGAAGCCAAATAATCCATTTTGTCAGGCCTCCAAATTCGCGCTTGGCACGGCTTGCTCTCATCCACAGGTCAATCCCTGTACCTGGGTAAACCTCTGACATGCCTTTGATGTATTTCTCTCAAATGCAGCTACTAACACACAAGACCACACATGGCGGATCAGATTCTATTTCAAACGAGTAGGAAATGTACTGTTACACTGAGGGTATAGAAGTATGATCTGGTACGTTTCTGTTGAGAGAACATACCTGGTCAACGTGACAATTCATTCACATACACCAGGTGAACCCACAGCGACTGTACTCCCTACAACTACTATTTTATACCCCAAAATGACTATACTCCCACTGGAAGCTGAAGCACAGCGCAGTCATGACAATGACTAGTGAGACTATGTAAGAGTTGACCGGACATGTCTTAACCATCACTCTCCCCTGTCCCATACACCCAACCCTGGACATCCACCCTCTGTCCCCCCCTCTTCCCAAGGGCATTGGCACAGATTGGCACAGATTGGCACAGCAGCAACAAGCCGCAGGGACAGATCAGAGCGAACTAAGCGTGGTCTCACCTCAGGCAGCGGCATGCCGTTGATGATGAGGTCAGGCTGCTGGGGGCCCTGCCCGCTGGCGAAGGAGTGCTGCTGATAACTGCCGTGGTTGGGTGCAGCATTGCGTGAGTTCTGGTTGTCCACGTTGATGAAGGTGCTCTCGGAGCGCCTGCAGCCCAGCGGCAGGCTCTGCTGGTGGTAGTCGAAGTAGTTGAGGGAGGAGGTGAGAGATGAGCAACTCACCACGTTCATCTTGTCCGTCTCCTCCACGTCGCGCGGCACGAGGCGGATGTCGTTCTTGCTCAGCTTCTTCTTCTTGCTCGACTTCTTCTGGCTGCCATATGAGTACTCCGCCACCCTGCGCAAGTAGAAGAAACTGAACAGACTCAATAAAGCAGTGCTCTGTTGTATCTGCCCACAGGCAAACGCCATTCAGTCAGAGGCGCCCCGCCCGGCCATGCCAGGGTGCTGACCGAAAGTTCCCATGGTGGTGGCCATCTCATTGGTGGGCATTCAGGGTAGAGAGAGAGGAGCCATGCTCAAGTCACCCCAAGCCTGACCGCCTTCCCCATGCCACCAATGGAGCCATCATCCCTCATTTGTTTGCGTTTGCATGCTCGGCACAGTTGACATGTCTCACAAACAACAAGCACACACAATGCAAACATGCCAAACCACAAAAGCACACGTACGCACACACAGCAACAACAAGACAACAGACAATACTGAAGAGCACCAACCAAATTTTCAATCATATTTAAGGCACAGCCCCACTGCTAACGTTAATTCCCTTTTTTCTTTCATTACCAAGCGAGGCCCACTGGCAATATGGAGTGCAGGAAAACTGTAAAATCAAATTCATTTAGAAACTAGTGTCTGTGGCTGTTCCCTGACTGGAGCAGAGCATTTTGATTCTAATCAGCCTAAATGATTGAAAGGATGCTAATTTATTGAAAGGATGCTGCTGATGCTCAGGCTGGAAGAAGACAATTTCCATTCTCCATCCAGGCTTGCAAATTCTTATGAGGGAAAGTTTTATTTTAAGCAGAATCCCTTGAATCCCTCCTAACCCGAGCCGATTCCTCTGAGTTTTTAACATGTCAAACATTTGCATGGACTCCCACTCTCCAACAATCTATTTTTAGCCCCGGTTGGATAGATTGTGTTGTTTACTCTTGTTTCTACCGTGCATCTAATAAAACTTGAGGCCCTGGTTGCATATGCACATGTCGGACTCCCCCGTCCTTAGTATTTACTGGATGGGTTCTCCCTTTCACTTAAGATGCTTTCCGGGTCTGTTCCTCCCTGCCTTCATTCTGGAAATTAAAATGTCAATAGCAGCCTTGGACTCTATCTTTTTCGGGTCATTTCAAAACTGTCATTTCTCTCTCTCGCGCACGTGTCTGCCCTCTCGTCTGAGTAGGGGAGAGAAGAGACTGTGAGGATCAAAAAAGAGAGTGCATCGTTCTGGCATTGTTATCTCTAGTACTCCTGTGCCCAAAATCAAAAAATGGACAGGAGAAATCCTGCCGACTCAAAGAAAATTAGTAATAAATTGCAGATAAGTACTGCATAGGTTTGAGGTGGGAGCTAGCTACTCAGGAGCACTGCACAGCAATATAGATTAAAGTACCCAGCAGGAAGAGGATTTTTATGCCACAAAACAGGATTTTTTAAGGTGAAGGTTAGGTAGTGTTGGGCAGATATTATTTTATTTAGCTTAGTTTTTTGTTTGATTGGTTGGTTGTGTATTTTTCTTACAGAAATAGAGCATTGTGGGTCACATCCAAATGAAAGAGCGTGCTGGGAAATGCAGTAGGCTATGTTTTTCAATGTGGCAATGACAGACATCTTTGAAAAAAAACAACAACATATAAACGCACTAAATCCCCTTAAAGTTGGCTTAATAAAATGACTTATGTCCAGAGTCCTTTGCTTCACTCTCTAAGAGCATTGTTTTTTCAGAAAACAAACAGATGTTTTTATTCCAATGTCATTCATTACTGTCTGTGTGCTGTTTGTGTTGACAACAAGGTGACTTTGAAACTCGAAGCTATGTGACATAACAAGTGAGGCCCTAGGGGTGCTATCCATACCGTACATAGAATATTGAATGTAAAAGTGATCTCCTACTATGTGAACCCCTTATCAAATCTACATCTCTGAAGAATAAGGATTGGGAAAACATGATGCAAATCCATGAGTGCTTTAGATTTTAAATCAACAGTGACCAATATGAACCATAATCCATGATCATGTGTGCCTGAGAAAGTCCACACTTTTTTTTTGAAAAATAAAGTTGTCTGCACACCTTAAGTATTTCTAGGTGAATAAAGGAAAAGAAAGTACAACACAATGTCCATTCTTGTAGGCTATGCTTCACAGCAGGGGTTCCCAACCTTTTTTTCCCCAAGGGTCTCCTCAATAATTATTGTTAATTGAGATAGATACAAATAAATACAACACTAATTTGGTTTAATTTGAGGAACCTAGGAAAATGTTGTTTTGAAACTCATTTCCTGCAATTCTACATAGTTTAACATGACCCGTGACATCTTTTAGGAAGGTTATTTAATGATTATAATAATAACAAATAAGGAAAATAAAGTATAGACCCGATTTCCCCAAATATTATTTTATTAACAGATGTGTTTTATAATTTTTATGAACCCTCAACTTAATTGTATGTATTCTCTTTGACAGAAAGTGATTTGATCAATTGATAGTGACAGAGTCATTGTATAAAATGACTTCCCAAGCATAGTCCAATTTCTTTGACTCCTGGACTTTAGAAGGTCATAGCTCAGCTTCTGATTGTCATAGAGACAAACCAATACTCCCATGTGCATCAGAGTCCCATCTTCCTCTGGCATTTTACAGCTTGTTTCTAGCCTAAAGCATTGCAGATTTATGCATAGTTTTAGATCAAGGAAGGTCAAGGAAGGTCCCGAGCATCCCATGAAACGTTGGCGCCACGTTTGGGGGGCATGCCCCCTGAGTTGGGAACCCCTGCTTCACAGTGTGTTTAATGGATCTCAACCCAACATTTTTGTCAATAGTCCTTTATCCGCGAGAGCTGACTGAGAGATGTGCATTTGCCTTACTTTATGGAAGAACCATACAAGGTCAGCCAATTGCCACACGTTTGAAACGGCCTGATGTAGCAGCACAACTAAAATGCTGTTCAGAGTAAAATATGAAATATGATAATAGCTTCAGGTTAAATCCACAAATGCAATTTGGACATTTTAAGTGGTAATGTATCACTAGGAAATCAAAGTGGGAGCTGATGCTTTACAGAAGAAAATCCTATGTTTATTATGATGATCAAGATAATAATGTGCTGCATAATAATGTATGTCTCCTTCAGAGGCATAGTGGGTTCAAAGGTGGATGACATTAGTTTTAGTAGTAGATCCCTCTAGCATTAATTGTATTATTATTATTAGGCTATCATTATTGAGTTTATCATTGTGATTAGTAACAGTAATATTGATAATGATAATTATTATGTCATCGTTCTCACATAATGGTAGGGTATGCTGTCTCCTTTAGAACATCCATTTGAACCCTTGGGAATATCATGCGCCATAAATTCAATTAGCTGTAAAATTCAGGTAATTGTCCGAATCTAGCCAAGATTATTAGTCCTAGGTAATGGTGAGGATTTGCAAAAAAAAGGAGTAAGCCAAGGACACTTGGTCAAGGAGTCCATAAGCCATTTTTGCTTACCAATTCGGAGCACCTGCATTCCTTAATAGCGCCTAACATTCGGGCCCTTGGACATGCACTAGATATACAGCTACGTGCACTCAGTACCAGCCTGAACTCACTCACTCTCTCTCTCACACACACACGCGCACAACAATTATGCGCACCACTGAATGGGTACCAAAATGCGTACATGTAGGTCTATATGGGGAATAAAATAAAACAACAGGCCTATAACCATGACCGACTGAAACACCAAACTAATGAGATGGATATGAAGGGGCTGTTTTCAGTACCTGCAGTTGTACGTTCGGATCTCCTTGTTATCCCTTTTGCACTTTACTGCCACAAAAATCATAGTGACAAACAGGATAGCAGCAATAGAGCCCAGGGCAATGATGAAGATCAACGACAGGTTTACGGGTCCAATAGATTCCTGAGCGTTCAGGTCCGGTGAGAGGTAGACTACAATGTATGCCGAGGCCGACAACGACGGTTTCCCGTGGTCGCGTGCCACCACTGTGATCTCGTAGGTCGACTTGACCTGCTCTCCGAACATCTTGGTGGACCGCACCTCTCCATTCACTTGGTCTATCTCAAAGAAAAGCCTGTCCCCCTCCGAGATGGTATAGGTCAGCCTTCCATTCTCCCCCTCGTCATAGTCGTCGGCCTTGACTTGGGTCACCAGGTAACCCACTCCTGCATTTCTTGGAATGGATACCTCCGCGGTGCCATTTACCAGGGATGGAGTGGTCATAACGGGTGTATTGTCATTCACATCCAAAACGACAATGCGTACCGTCGCGTTACTGGACAAGGACGGATTCCCCTGGTCCCTGGCCAAAACTTTGAAGTCAAATGTCCTAGTGTACTCGTGGTCGAATGATCTCATGGAATAAATACGCCCTGAAGGATTTATGCTGACATATGTATTTACGTCCATGTGTTTAATCTCACTGGGAACGATGGTGTATGAAACTGTGCCATTCATGCCCAAATCAGGATCTACAGCTGACACAGCCAGCAAACATGATCCAGGAAGGTTGTTTTCTAGGACCATCTCTTGGTAATGTGGTTTTAGAAAGTGGGGAGGGTTATCATTTTCATCTGTGACTTTCACTACAAACGATTTAGTGGCGCGTAAAGGGGGGGTACCACTGTCCTCTGCTTGGATAGTTAGATTGTACGTGTCCCTCTGCTCTCTGTCTAGCCTGCCATCAACAAGGATTGTTGAGAAGCTCTCGTATTCCTGGAGCCTGAAAGGAACGTTGCCTTGTAGTCTACACTGCACCTTACCATTCGCGCCCGCGTCTTTGTCTGAGACCCTCACTAATGCAATAACGTATCCACGAGGCGCGTTCTCACTAACTTCAATCAGCTCCGTGTTCACCGACAATAAACTAATGACAGGTGGGTTATCGTTCGCATCCATCACATTGACAGTGACTTTACAATGAGCCGGAATAGAATTGGGACCTAAATCTTTGGCTTGGACATCAATCTCGTAAATATGGGTTACTTCATAATCCAAAGGGCCATTTACAGTGATAATACCGGTTCTAGGGTCAATTTTAAATACGTCTCTCGTTTTCTCGGTGACGTAACTGTTAAACGAGTACACAACCTCACCATTAGTTCCCTCGTCAGGGTCCGTTGCATTCAAGTCAATTACAAGTGTATTAATAGGAGAATTCTCCATCACGTTCACTGTATACACAGGCTGGTCAAAAACGGGATTATTATCATTTGAATCTATTACTTTAACATTGAGCTGGACTGCGCCAATCTTTGGGGGGTCTCCACCGTCTTCTGCACTGATTTCGTATGAATAGTGAGACTGAGTCTCCCGATCTAAAGATTTTTGAACTACGAGCTCGGCAATCTTGGACCCGTCCCCCCTAGTCTTAATCTCCAGCCCGAAGAGCTCATTCGGGGTGATCGAATATGATTGCACACCGAAGATCCCCGAGTCCGGATCGCTTGCCCCCTCTAGGGGGAACCTGGTACCAGGGGAGGCGTTCTCTGAGATTTCAATGTCAATGTGGTTTGTGGGGAATCTGGGCGCATTATCGTTCAAATCCACAATTTCAACTTTAATGACACATATCTCCATAGAGTTTGACATCACCTCCAGAGAGACAGTGCACTTTGCCGTCTGTCGGCAAGCCACGTCCCGGTCTATTTTCTGATGTGTGAGGAGAAGTCCAGCCGGGCTGAGTTCCACCCATCGCGGCTCTGAATTCGAGATGACCCGCAAGTACGGCGCTCGCGGTGCAATGGCAAATCCTTGCGTTTGTGCGTCCTTTGTCACGTTTCCAATGATATACCCAGCTTTCTGCTCTTCGTTTATCGAGTATTTCAAATTAATAACAGAATCAACCCCAGTCCAGCATAAAATAACTATCCAAATAATTTGTATAAAATCCATCTCCCTGGCGTACATTGTACCTGTTGATTTTCCTTATATTTAATTGGGACCTTGTATGATCACGCACACCTATGCATGTCAGAGATAACGGGAAAAAATCATCCAGTTATTTCATCGAAAAGTTATCCAGGGAATACGTTTTGATAAAAGAAAAGGCTCGTATATGACATAAATGTTACTTGATTATATCGATATGGTCTACTTCATTGTACTCTTCTGATAAAAACCACATTCTCCAATCTGCTGCAACGCGTGATATTTTGGGGAGGATAGAGCTTGGAAAACATTCTGAATGATCTCAGAACACTGATTTACCCATGTAAATCTGAGCAGTTCATATCAAGCAACAACTACAGCGATTGACACGATAAACCCAACCATTTCGATGCAGGGTGAAAAACCATGCAAAAAAAATAATATTTTAAAAATCAAAAGGGAGGAACAATCCGATGAACAGGTATATCAAAGGATAACTTTCAATGGAGATAAAATAATTGGCTAAACATTTTCCAGTTAAATTCTTCCCAGCGTCATGATTCCGGTACCAAAACCACAAGGCGCATTTTAGACAAACTGGATTTTACGCATGCGTTCCATTCATTCATATTGACGATTTTTTCAAGTTGTAATGACTTTTCCTCTTCACTGGGCAATTATATCACACCAGATATCCGATTGAAACGTAAAAATGAATCCGTATTGAGAAAAGCCCTGAATAGCCAAAGTCCAGTTATCGAACGTAGACCAAGGATGCTGTTGACGGAACTAGTCTTATAATGCTATTAGTGAAGACCACAGTTACCTTTTTATTTCCAGGCAAGCATTTAGAGGTTTTACTCTCTCTCTCAAAGTATTGTAGCTTATTTTACTAATTAATTTCCTTGGATCGCACACATGGATACACCGAACACATTCCGCGGCGAGATATGGTCCATATCAAATCCATTGTGAAACTATATAGAGATAAAAGGATATCGTCACAATAAGAAGCAGTTCGTTTCAAGCTTGCAACAGAGCAAAATGCATGAAAATATCCGGCCTGAATGAGCTAAAAAGCACCACTCGTTGTCAGTAGGCTGCTAGTTGACTCCAATACGCGCTCCCGGCTCCGCTCGCATCAACAGTACACACTGCCTCAATGCACAGCTCAGCGCCGAGCGCTCAGTCTCAGGACCCGCAATCCCCTCAACCAATCAGAGGTTACACAGGAGGTTTGGATTTGCTGGTGGGTGGGGCAAACTACAGCAACGAAAACTCCGCCGACTACCTGCATACTTCTACAGCTGTAGATGGAATGGGTTAAGTAGTGTTGATATAAATAGGCTACATTTGTTTACTTATCACTCGATGTTTATTATGTATTTAACGCGATTGAACAGGATCCAAGCCTAGTACCGTAGTTCTAATTAACTAACACAGACACGCACATATATTGGTATTTTGGTATTTTTTTATTTTACCAGGCAAGTCAGTTAAGAACACATTCTTATTTTCAATGACGGCCTGGGAACAGTGGGTTAACTGCCTGTTCACGCCACACGCACGCACGCACACACACAAACACACACACACACACACTGCATTCCTTAGATGTCAATAAAATTACATGGTCACTAAAATGTATAATTAGGCCAACAAAACAATGAGATTGCTTTGATGTAGCAACATGGCATGGTCTAATTAAAATCATTTGCAATTATTGTTTATGATACTGCAGTCCTTCGGTCTCCTGAAAGTAACACTTTTTATGTTTCATATCAGTATATCTCTGATAAGACTAGGCTACTTCGATCTGCCTTTGCGTGCAAACAGCAATATAACTTCCACGTCATTCCGTGGAAATGTAGTTGATTGTTGTATTAACAGCACAGAAAGCACACATTTTTGTTTGCATCATGTCCATACAAATTGGCCAGGTCTTATTCTTAAAATGACAATGTGTTTGAGGATACGATAGACTGCGCACACACAATATATAAATTGTGTGTGCGTGTGGTGTATGTGTGGTGGTGGTGGGGGGTAGGGGGGTAGGCCCACACAATATATATATATATGTATATGTATATACATATATATATTGTGTGTGCGTGTGGTGTATGTGTGGTGGTGGTGGTGGGGGGGGTAGGCCAAGCATGTCTGTTGTAAGGCATATTTGTCCCTCGTGTGTTTTGCTGCCTTCTCACTCTTCAGCTCACTCCTCCCCTCCAGTAAACATGGTTGCAGACAACCCAGACCATATCGAGTGCTAACAGGTTTCAAAGTCACAAGGGTGACACCTAGCGTCCTTTTTCAGCTTGGCTCAGTTATTGACATTGACCCAACTACATTTATGGCAAACATTTTGCCCATTGTTAAATTGCTGCATAATTTTCTCATTGTCGCAGACCGACTTGCTCTGAGATATGCGGTTATTTTGCTTTTCAGTGTTATATTCAGTTTGGAGGTAATTTGTTTCATTTATTGTTTGTATTAGGCCTACAGGTGTTTATTGTTTTGTCATCATCGCCTTATGTGTCCATAAGTTATGCTTGAAAAGACATGTTTTGTATTCCTCATATCTTACTTGAGATGTTCTGAAAATTAAAAATAGCCAAACATCAAAAAACTATTATACCATATTTCTGGAATACAACACACCCTAACAGTTGTGGCTATTTTACATTTATTTTCATATTTATTATTCACAAACCTCAAACAGCCATCCGATTCCAGAGTGAGATAACTGTTATATTCGAATTATAGGCTGTACATTCCATTGTGGAAGTTGCCAAAACATTGGTTGCATGTGAAATACAGTACGAATCACAGTACCTTTCACAGTCATATGTCATGTGAAAAAAGAGGCTCTACTAACACACTCATCCCTATAGATCTGTAACATTATGTGGATATAGAAAGTGCTTGATGGATAGATTTTATTTTTGATGTTAAGTTATTTTACATACAAAACCGCCAACTGTAGGCTACTCTCTTCTCTTTTAGTCTTGATAAGCAAAACAAGCTTTCAGAAAAAACGACATTAAGAAAGTATTCAGACCCATTGACTTATTCCAACAATGTGTTGTGTTACAGCCTGAATTCAAAATGGATTAAATAAACAGTTTCTCACCCATCTAGACACATTACCTCGCAATGACAAAGTGAAAACTTATTTTTTGAAAAGTTAGCAAATTTATTTTAAAAAGTAAGACGGTAATATCTACTGTAATATACATAAGTATTCACACCCCTGAGCCAATACATGTTTGCATCACCTTTTGCAGCGATTGCAGCTGTTAGTCTTTCTGGGTAAGTTTGTAAGCGCTTTGCACACCTGAATTGTACAATATTTGAACATTATTATGAAAAAAATGATTTAGCCTCTGTCAAGTTGGTTGTTGATCATTGCCAGACAGCCATTTTCAAATCTTGCCATAGATTTTCTAGACTGTTTAAATCAACTGTAACTAGGCCACTCAGGAACATTCCATGTGGTCTTGGTAAGCAACTGCAGTGTACGGCTGATGTCGGAAGTTTACATACAACTTAGCCAAATACAATTCCTGACATTTAATCCTCGTAAAAAATGCCTGTCTTAGGTCAGTAAGGATCACCACTTTATTTTAAGAATGTGAAATGTCAGAATAATAGTAGAGAAAATGATTTATTTCAGCTTATTTCTTTCATCACATTCCCAGTGGATCAGAAGTTTACATACAGTCGATTAGTATTTGGTAGCATTACCTTTAAATTGTTTTACTTGGGTTAAACATTTCGGGTAGCCTTCACAATCTTCCCACAATAAGTTTGGTGAATTTTGACCCATTCCTCCTGACAGAGCTGGTGTAACTGAGTCAGGTTTTTAGGCCTCCTTGCTCGCACATGCTTTTTCAGTTCTGCCCACAAATTGTCTATAGGATTGAGGTCAGGGCTTTGTGATGGCCATTCCAATACCCTGACTTTGTTGTCCTTAAGCCATTTTGCCACAAATTTGGAAGTATGCTTGCAGTAATTGTCCAATTGGAAGACCCATTTGAGGACCAAGCTTTAACTTCCTGACTGATGTTTTGAGATGTTGCTTCAACATATCCACATAATTGTCCAACCTCATGATGACATCTATTTTGTGAAGTGCACCAGTCCCTCCTGCAGCAAAGCAACCCCACAACATGATGCTGCCACCCCCGTGCTTCACAGTTGGGATGGTGTTCTTCGGCTTGCAAGCCTCCCTTTTTTCCTCCAAACATAACAATGGTCATTATGGCCAAACAGTTCTATTTTTGTTTCATCAGACCAGAGGACATTTCTCCAAAAAGTACGATCTTTGTCCCCATGTGCAGTTGTAAACCGAAGTCTGGCTTTTTTATAGCGGTTTTGTAGCTGTGGCTTCTTCCTTGCTGAGCGGCCTTTCGGGTTATGTCGATATAGGACTCCTTTTACTATGGATATAGATACTTTTGTACCTGTTTCCTCCAGCATCTTCACAAGGTCCTTTTCTGTTATTCTGGGATTGATTTGCACCTTTTGCACCAAAGTCAATCAAATCAATCAAATGTATTTATAAAGCCCTTCTTACATCAGCTGAAGTCACAAAGTGCTGTACAGAATCCCAGCCTAAAACCCCAAATAGCAAGCAATGCAGGTGTAGAAAGCACGGTGGCTCAGAAAAACTCCCTAAAAAGGCTAGACCCTAGGAAGAAACCTAAAGAGGAAGCAAACTAAAGTGGCTAGTGATACATGTATTACATAAAGATGCAGTAGATGATATAGAGTACAGTATATACGTATGCATATGAGATGAATAATGTAGGGTATGTAAACATTATATTAGGTAGCATTGTTTAAAGTGGTTAGTGATATATTTTACATAATTTCCCATCAATTCCCATTATTAAAGTGGCTGGAGTTGAGTCAGTGTGTTGGCAGCAGACACTCAATGTTAGTGGTGTCTGTTTAACAGTCTGATGGCCTTGAGATAGAAGCTGTTTTTCAGTCTCTCGGTCCCAGCTTTGATGCACCTGTACTGACCTCGCCTTCTGGATGATAGCGGGGTGAACAGGCAGTGGCTCGGGTGGTTGTTGTCCTTGATGATCTTTATGGCCTTCCTGTGACATCGGGTGGTTCCCTGGTCTTTGTGGTTGAATCTGTGTTTGAAAGTCACTGCTCGACTGAGGGACCTTACAGATAATTGTACGTGTTGGGTACAGAGATGAGGTAGTCATTAAAAAATCATGTTAAACACTATTATTGCACACAGTGAGTCCATACCAACTTACTATGCGAGTTAGGAGCCCTCTCCTGCAGTCAATCACCAAAAATGACCTATTTGGGCTCAAGGGTGGCATGTTATTAATATGTTTCATAATTAATAAAGATTATTAAAAAAACAACAACTAAAATCCAGTATTTCTATGTCAAAGTATTTTATTATATTTCAGTCTTCTGTGATGCAAATAAAGTGTAATTTTGGGATGCAAACTCTAAATTTAGTACACTTCAATACATATAGCTGACATGTTACAGGTGTCTTCTTTTCTCAAGCCCATAACCTTTTGTGTGAGGTGTGTCACGGCATTGCATGGGCAGTTCCTCCTGCAGGCAGAGGAGGGTCGTTAGTGATTGTAGCCACCTGGGCTTAGGGTATTTAAACTGCTTCACTAACCACTCTTGTCTCTCTCTCTGCTCCTCCAGGTATGATCCTGTATTGTTTGTTCATTTGTAGTTTTACTTAGTTTCCACTCAGTCATATTCACACACACAGATTCACGCATCCCTGCACTTTACATACACCCCACTTTATGATACTTTCACACCTCATTCCCTTTTCTTGGTTTAAAGTTAATAGTTTTTGGTTTATAATAAAGAACCTTTTTGATTGGCCTATACCTGTTGTTTGTGTCCCCTCATTTTTGCCACAGGCTATGAGCCGGCCTGTGACAGGTGTATACTTTTGTTTTAAAGTAGATTTGATTAAGACGACCAATAATCACTCTTTGTGACTATGATGGCTAAGGGCTGTTCTTAGAAATGATGCAACCCTGAGTGCCTGGATATAGCCCTTAGTTGTAGCATATTGGACATATACCAAAACCCCCCAAGGTGCCTTATTGCTATTATAAACTGGTTACCAATGTAATTAGAGCAGTAAAAATAAATGTTTCGCCATACCCGTGGTATACGGTCTGATATACCATGGCTGTCAGCCAATCTGTCAGCCAATCAGCATTCAGGGCTCAAACCACCCAGTTGCTGGTGCTTTTACAAGACACTGGGTGGATTCTGAAGCTAGATACAATACATTTTTAATGGACAGGGTATTAAAACAACCATCGGTGATGGTGGGGCTTTTTACTCAAGGCTTTTATTTAAAACATGTTGCATAGTAAAGGTCGGCAAATCAGCCAGAGGATTTTATACTGTATAATATTCCAATTGAAATTGTGCACAGGTTGATAAACAAAGTTGCTATGTCATAGGAGAGTGGAAGGGAAACAAATCAATAATTTCAGTAGGCTAGCCACTCTGTCTCCATGAAAGTGGTGGCATATCACATAGGTGATGAGTAATAGAGGGGAGGAGACTACTGGACAAATTACATTCATTTGTTTTTAGTGGTGGTTGTAAACATAATTGTTTACATTTTCTATGCTAAGTATCGTTGTCACTTTATCTGTATAGTTTGGTCAAAGCAATATTTTGAGTTCTACTAATCTACAGTATATCCTTCTCTATCTTCTAAGAGGAGATGATGGTGATTGACTAGGCTACTTCTCCCTTCATTATTAGTATGACTTTTTATTGTTTCAAAGTATAATTACCCAGAAACCTCCAGTTCTCATGAACAAAGTGGCCATGAAAATATGTTTGTCCACAGCCACAGATATTGGACCACATATGGAGCACAGTTGGCACACCCCTACAGTGCATGTGCGGGGTTAGGGGGAGGGGGTGTTACTTGTTTGCAGTTAAAGGAGCCATACCTGATGGTCCTGGGTTCTGTTTACCTATGAGTCATGATGCACACCTAGATTTAATTAATTTGTGCTAATAATAGATGGGAATAGATACCTTGAGTCCCATTCAGGCTTTCATAGAAATAGATATAGGTCTTTGTCTCTCTCTGTTGTATTAAAAAACACATTTAGAAATGTGTACTCTCTCTATCATACTTACAAATGTGCTCTACCTTTGACAGACAGACAACAAGGGTTTTGTTGAGCTTGCGATATGTAGTGATGCATACGAAATTGGGTTTTAATCTATCTTGGCTCTATTCTTTTTAATGGAACAGAAATGGGAGCGAGGCACACTTGCTGTTGTGTGGAGACTGAGACAGTCAGACGGGTTCCGCTGTGACGATAGACTGAAGTGGGGAGATGAGATGGCTCGCTGTCAGAAAATGCAGAGACTTGACTGCACCTAGATGCTTTGAAGTCGGGGAGAAGAAACGTTGCTAATCAGAGATGACAATGGTGGTTACGGTCCTTCTCAAAGGGTTGGAAGTGTTTGAGGCAGCTCAGAAGTTTTTCTTTGTACTTTTATAGTGTACCACCATTGCTGACATTTGTTTGTTGCTCTCTGCACTGTTATCACCTCTTTCTAACCCTATGTGAAGTACGGCACTGTGGAGGAGTCTGACGACGGACAGATGGTAGCTAGGCTAGTTTGGGTGAAGGGGAGCATATTTATACTTTTTTTGCCCAGAAGACTTGAACCTCCACAGTTCAAAGTACAGAGAGAATGATTGATTTTGTCTCTCTCAATATTTTTCTCTCCACCAAGGCATGTCTGCATGGCACACGCTTCTGTAGTCGGACTCCTCTGTCCCTGCTGCTTGATTCGAAAGGAATAGCTGAGTCCCTCTGACGTTGCGTTGGCACTATCCTCACCCCTCGCTGCACAGCCCACCCCACCTGTCCATGCCGGTCTGCCCGCTGAAGCTTGGCCTGCACTCAGACACACGCCTTACAGGTGGCTAGCGGAAGACAGAGACCGACAATGGAGCGTTGATTCGGAACGAGCAAGATGGTTGTGCTTGTTTGGGCTTTTAGAACAACCTTATTATTAGTCTTCAACCACACGGCATAGCGAGAAATGTATTCCCCCTCACTGCCCTGGCCAGATGCTGAAGGCAAAGGAAGTGACAGGCTTATTTTGTCTACGGGCCCTGCCCATGAATAATGTTATGCCTTCCACTCCACGCTATGGCGACTGTGATGATACATCCGTTAATATCTCCTTTACTCTTTTTTATCAGTGGGCACAGTCCTAAAAGCACTGGTATAAGTTGGATAACAATGTTTTTTTTTCTTATGCTAATATGACCAAGCATGTTGTTGGTTTGCCACAGTCTTAGAAGCACTGCTAGGTGGATTCCAGTCAGAAACTATATACACGAACATTAAGAACACCTGTCTTTCCATGACATAGACTGACCAGGTGAATCCAGGTGAAAGCTATGATACCTTATTGATGTCACTTGTGAAATGGGGGAGACAAGTTAAAAAACGATTTTAAAACTTGAGACAATTGAGACATGGATTGTGTATGTGTGCCATTCAGAGGGTGAATGGGCAAGTCAAAAGATTTTAAGTGCCTTTGAACGGGTTATGGTAGTAGGTGCCAGGCGCACCGATTTGTGTCAAGAACTGAAACGCTGCTCGGTTTTTCACTCAACAGTCCACGCCCCGAAGAATTGAGCCTGTTCTGAGGGCAAAATGGGGTGGGGTGGTGCGATTTCAATATTAGGAAGGTGTTCCTAATGTTAGGTATACTCAGCGTATGTCAGCAGAACAGTGATGTTGTTTTGCCACAGAATCCAGTTAGATAACAAAATACTTTTTTTTCTTCTCAATATGTCACTATAACTGGGATGTTGTCCTTTGTCAATTTTACGATGTTTTTTTTGTATTATGAGGTTGACAATAAGCCATGGTATGGATGGAAGCTCGTTGATGATGAAAGGCACAGGGAGTTCATCTTCGTTTGGTGTCCCTCACTCAACTGTAATACCACCCTTCTCTCACTTCTCTGTGTAGCACTCAGGGTGGGAATGAAGTGGATGCATTTGTGTTTAATGGCATGTGACTATTATATTAGTATAGTAGTATACAGTGGGTCAAAAAATAATTTAGTCAGCCACCAATTGTGCAAGTTCTCCCACTTAAATAGATGAGAGCGGCCTGTAATTTTCATCATAGGTACACTTCAACTATGACAGACAAAATGAGAAAAGAAAATCACATTGTATGATTTTTTATGAATTTATTTGCAAATTATGGTGGAAAACAAGTATTTGGTCACCTACAAACAAGCAAGATTTCTGGCTCTCACAGACCTATAACTTCTTCTTTAAGAGGCTCCACTCATTACCTGTATTAATGGCACCTGTTTGAACTTGTTATCAGTATAAAAGACACCTGTCCACAACCTCAAACAGTCACACTCCAAACTCCACTATGGCCAAGACCAAAGAGCTGTCAAAGGACACCAGAAACAAAATTGTAGACCTGCACCACACTGGGAAGACTGAATCTGCAATAGGTAAGCAGCTTGGTTTGAAGAAATCAACTGTGGGAGCAATTATTAGGAAATGGAAGACATACAAGACCACTGATAATCTCCCTCGATCTGGGGCTCCACGCAAGATCTCACCCCGTGGGGTCAAAATGATCAAAAGAACGGTGAGCAAAAATCCCAGAACCACACGGGGGGACCTAGTGAATGACCTGCAGAGAGCTGGGACCAAAGTAACAAAGCCTACCATCAGTAACACACTACGCCGCCAGGGACTCAAATCCTGCAGTGCAAGACGTGTCCCCTGCTTAAGCCAGTACATGTCCAGGCCCGTCTGAAGTTTGCTAGAGAGCATTTGGATGATCCAGAAGAAGATTGGGAGAATGTCATATGGTCAGATGAAACAAAAATATAACTTTTTGGTAAAAACTCAACTCGTCGTGTTTGGAGGACAAAGAATGCTGAGTTGCATCCAAAGAAAACCATACCTGCTGTGAAGCATGGGGGGGGAAACATCATGCTTTGGGGCTGTTTTTCTGCAAAGGGACCAGGAGGACTGATCCGTGTAAAAGAAAGAATGAATGGGGCCATGTATCGTGAGATTTTGAGTGAAAACCGCCTTCCATCAGCAAGGGCATTGAAGATGAAACGTGGCTGGGTCTTTCAGCGTGACAATAATCCCAAACACACCGCCCGGGCTCGAAGGAGTGGCTTCGTAAGAAGCATTTCAAGGTCCTGGAGTGACCTAGCCAGTCTCCAGATCTCAACCCCATAGAAAATCTTTGGAGGGAGTTGAAAGTCTGTGTTGCCCAGCAACAGCTCCAAAACATCACCTCTCTAGAGGAGATCTGCATGGAAGAATGGGCCAAAATACCAGCAAGAGTGTGTGAAAACCTTGTGAAGACTTACAGAAAACGTTTGACCTCTGTCATTGCCAACAAAGGGTATATAACAAAGTATTGAGATAAACTTTTGTTATTGACCAAATACTTATTTTCCACCATGATTTGCAAATACATTCATTAAAAATCCTACAATGTGATTTTCTGGATTTTGTCTGTCGTAGTTGAAGTGTACCTATGATGAAAATTACAGGCCTCTCATCTTTTTAAGTAGGAGAACTTGCACAATTGGTGGCTGACTAAATACTTTTTTTGCCCCACTGTATGTGATGCAATCCCTTTCTGCTCTTTGCACCTTATTCCCTATTATCCAGGTGTTTGTTAGCATCCCATCCCACTGGGCAAAAACTGGTTTCATCAGCATTGTTTCCATGTAATACATTATTATTATTATTATTTTTTACTTTGATCTCATCTTAGTTGACATCTCTGTCAAATGTACATCAAAACCATATGTTGAAATGACGTCTAATGCCAAGTGAATGGCTGGCGTTGACACACAATGTGGCTTTCTCTGCCCGTCATTGGCACGGCAACCAGGACATTTGCATTTCAGTTTGATTTGGATGTTTCTCTTATCAAATATGTCAAGGATTTCTGGAACCGTGCTCTCGCAGGTTTAATGACCCAAATGCTATCCCCTCTATCCCCTATTGTTTTGGCACTGGATGGGAATTATGTGCAGATGGGATTTGTATGGGAATGGGATGCAAATGAATAAAGAAATATTGTTGAGTCTGTGTGTTTGAAATGTCCAGGAGGGTTGGTAGGGTTCCTGGTCATCAAACGCTTCCATGATTAAATACTGTATCTGGTTTGTCAATATGTAAGCAGTTCATAATTAGTCACCGAAAAATCTATTTGCTTCTGAAATTAAACATGTTTATGAGAAATATGTTCTATTTGTGCATGATTCATCAGAATATTTATGCGTTAGATGACAATTAGGTTAAAATAACCAAAATTGATCTGCCGTTGACATTAGATAATTTAGTTTGGTAAGAAAAAAAACAACGAACACATTTTAAGTGAAATATCACTCAATATAAGATATTTCGTCTGGCTTAGATTTCACTGTTTGCAGTGCAGGTCAATAATGTCATGAATCAGGACCCAACTCAGAATGAGTTGCCCTATTGATGTCTGCTAGCCCTGAATAGACCTCATGTTATTGCTTTGCCTGTGTGTTTGAACCCGGATATTTTGCATTCCTCCAACCGGTTCCGTAGCATTTAGCACAATAGTCCCAATCACACACACAATGCAGTCCCAGAGATTTAGATTTTGATCAGATTACCCCTATGTGCAAAATCAGTAGGCTTTGTTGTGAGGGACACGACACCTGAAAAGAAAGACACACAAACACAACGTCCTGAATGCACAACAACCCGGTTCTATAGTCATATAGGGTGCGTTGTACACCTGGTACACGCACAATTCAATTAGCTTTGTGCTCTGTGTGTATATTCAGTGTCACCCTCCCTGATTAATTGGGTAACATGGAGCATGGTAACACCAGAACAGAATCAGGCCTGGGTGGGGCCTCTCTGTCTGATAGCATCTCCACGACCCACCACGGGAGCGCTTATCTCCGCATCCCCTCCCTCGGGTGTGTTTACAGCTTTTTTCTAGTCAAGACAAATTAGCGCTCCGCTATCAATTGTGTTCCTCTTAGATGCAGAAAGGCAGATGTTGGTAGCATAGAGATACATTTCATAATATTGCATTATTCTTAAATCTATGGAAGGTAGATACTATTATAGTCTCTCGATGTATCTGTACTGATCCATGAGCTAATGCTTAATTTAAAGGCCACTCAAGTTAAAGGCCATAGACAGGAAATGAAGGATAAAGAGGTCATTGACATGAGCCTAACTACAGTACAAGAGCAAAGTATACTGTGTAGTGGCTATATCCGCCAGCATGTGTAAGTGTGTTTGTGAATTGATATGTATTTACGGCACCGGGGGACTTAAGTCTGAGAAACATATTGACTGTGTTTATTTTCCTCCCTAAATCTGTCTCTATCTAATCTAATATCTAAATATCTAGTTCATGAGCAGCTGCTGTGGCTGATTTACATCCCCAGTAATACTCTAAATCCCTCCCGAGTCTCAGTTGGCTATTGTGTGGCTTATCAGGAGGACAAGAGGTTATAGTGACAGGGGATAACCCCCACCCCCCCTCTCTCTTTGACACCGGAGAGTTTTAGTGAAATATTGAGAGTGGAAACCAGGGAAAAGCTTTGTTGATATTTTCTTGCCTCATAATACCTCTGATGAATGATGAACTTTCACCTTCCACGCCCCCTGCTTTTGGGCCACACATATGTTTAGCACTTTTGATAAATGCGGTCGCGAGTAGGCCCTCGTATTTATTGCTTTCCGTAATGTGCCACCGGGCTAGGCGGTAATGCGCTATGATTGTGCCAGGTTTAAATGTTTCACTTCATCACCTTTGACGTCGGACTCCAGCAGGGCTCGAATGTACACTTCTGACAGGCTCCGTAAGGCAGGTTTAATCGGAACCCCTGTTTATTTCTATAGCACCTTATCAACCAACCACGCATCTTCACTTCTCTGCTAAGAGCCTATTGGTGCTCTAAGCAATGTAGACCTCCCACACTGTGGCAATAATGGATGGTTCACTGAGTATTGGTTATGGGAGATGTGTGTGTGTGCACACAGAAAATAATGTCATTTTATTTTATCCCCAGAGACTGATCTGGCTTAGCATTCAGTGGCGCTGGTGGGGATTGTTTGCGCTGCTATGATTGGCACAGGTCTGCTAACTTGGCCTCGTAACAGCATTAGCCCCAGCAGCACTGCAGTCTTTGGGAGGGCTGGACAGTCCCATTTTGTCTTCCCTGAAGGAGGGTTATTAATTGTCCCTATGTTGTATGTCGTCTGCCTGCAGAGATGCCGCCTGCGTTTCCCTGACATTCTGAATTCCGAGCGTGTATCCCAGAATGCAATTAGTCTTCCGCCATTGGATAGAGAGACACACACGTCTGCTAGCCTGGCACCCGGCGCTGGAATTAAGGTAAGTGAGGAGAGAAGAAAGAAATTAGTATGGAAATTTGCCCCCTGAAATGCAGCTGGCGATTAAAAGGTGGTTTGGGGAGCAAGCCGAGAAGGTGGCAGTTCCCTTTGCAGATATCTGAGGTGTAGAAAACAGGAGGATACGGGGAGATTGCTTTCCTTGGGAGACCCATTTTTCCTCCCTTGAAGTGCTGGGGGATTAAGGAAATAGCATATGAAAGGCATGGCATTCTGTTTAGTGTAACCTAATTGCACATGCAGTATATTGAAAAAGTCTGGGGTGGCCAGATTGTATGTTACATCATTGTTTTTTTTAGATGTGTCGGGGCTCAGCTTAGCTCTAATATACATATGCTTCGTTCTGAACTCATATGGTCCACACAGTTTTATCTGCACTGCAATTGCATCCTTGACCTAATTTCTGTTTGCATGGGGATGTATATGGCCAGGCCAGATGAGGTAAAGCAGATACAATGACTGTATTTGATACGTTAAAAAGAGGCAAACATCCCATTTTTGCATGCATAGTTCAACAATAGGTCAGAATGCCACAAAGTCAACCCTGCTCTGCTAGATTGTTCTACCTCTTTATCCCGTTTTCTCTCCCAGTCGCATTTTAGTACGCCCACGGTGTGATGCTCGGCATCCTTGAGGCATTTTCTAAATGGCTAAACTCACTAATACCCATCTCCCTGGTTTTGGGCCCTCTGGAAATTGCTGGGTCCCATTCCTACTGGCTTTATTATCTGAGGAAAACACAGTACCGCCGACGCTCTCGTTCTCCGTGGCCGACGCGAGTAAGACATTTAAGCGTGTTAACCCTCGCAAGGCTGCCAGCCCAGACGGCATCCCTACTCATGTCCTCAGAGCATGTGCAGACCAGCTGGCTGGAGTGTTTACTGACATATTCAATTTCTCCCTATCCATTTGAGTGCTTTGAGAGGCTCGTTAACCGATAGGGCCGTCGCCATCATACTACACACGGCCCTATCCCGTCTGGACATGTAAGAATGCTGTTCATCAACTACAGCTCAGCCTTCAACACCATAGTAGCCTCTAAGCTCATCACTAAACTCAGGCCCTGAGTCTCAGATTGTCAAACCTGAGTAAAAGTAAAGAAAGAAAATGACTCAAGTAATTAGGAAAGTCACCCAGTAAAATATTACTTGAGTAGAAGACTAAACGTATTTGGTTTTAAATACACTTAAGTATCAAACAATTTTCTTAATTTTTTACATATAGACAGGCACACTCAGACATAATTTACAAACAAATCCTTTTTTTGTGAGTCCGCCAGATCAGAGTCAGTAGTAATGACCAGGGATGTTCTCTGGTTAAGTGTGTGAATTGGACCATTTTCCTGTTCTGCTAAGCATTCAAATGTAAGGAGTACTTTTGTTTGTTAGGGAAAATGTACGGAGTAAAAAGTACATACTTTACTTTAGTAATGCAGAGAAGTGTAGTGAAGAATAGATGTAAAATAATATATTTTTGAAAATATAAATAGTAAAGTAAAGTACAGATACCCCAAAAAACGACTTAAGTAGTACTTTTACTGAGGTACTTTACACCACTACTGGGTCCTGGACTTCCTGACAGGCCGTCCCCAGGTGGTGAAGGTAGTCAACAATTCCTCCACTACACTGATCCTCAACACAGGGGCCCCACAAGAGTGCATGCTCAGCCCTCTCTTGTTCGCCCTGTTCACCCATTACTATGTGGCCATGCACGTCTCCAACTCAATCATCCTGTTTGCAGATGACTCTCCAGTGGTAAGCCTGACTACCAACTACGATGAGACAGCATAAGGGAGGAGGTGAGGGCTCTGGCAGAGTGATGGTAGCAAAAATATCCTCTCCCTCAACGTCAACAAAATGAAGAAGTAGATTGTGAACTTCAGGAAACAGCAGAGGAAGCACGCCCCCATCCACGTTGACGGGGCGACAGTGGAGAGGGTCAAAAGCATCAAGTTCCTCGACGTGCAAAGTGACGGCAACCTGAAATGATCCAGCCACACAGACAGTGTATTGAAGAAGACTCAACAGCGCATGTTCAACCCCAGGAGGCTGAAGAAATTTGGCTTGGCCCCTAAGACCCTCACAAACTTCTACAGATGCACCATTGAGAGCATCCTGTCGGGTATCACCACCTGGTAGGGCAACTGCACCGCCCACTACCACAAGGCTCTCCAGAGGCTGGTGCATACAGCCCAACGCATCATCGGGGGCACACTGCCTGCTCTACAGTGTCACAGGAAGGCCAAGAAGATAATCAAGGACCTCAGCCACCCGAGCCACGGGCTGCTCTCCCCATTACCATCTAGAAGCCGGAGACAGTACATGTGCATCAAAGCTGGGAATGAAAAACAGCTTCTATCCCCAAGCCGTCAGACTGTTAAACAGTCACCACTAGCCGGACTCCACCCAGTACCCTTCCCTGAACTTCAGTCACTGTTTCTAGACGGCTACCATGGGGTACTCAACCCTGCACCTTAGAGACTGTTGCCCTATGTACATAGTCATTGAACACTGGTCAATTCACTAATGTTTACATACTGTTTTACCCACTTCATGTCTATACTGTATTTTAGTCTGTATTAGTATACTGTATTTTAGTCAAGGCCTGTACTATAAATTCTATTCACATAATGCCCATTTTCTGGTCTCTGACGTTCGTTTTAATATTTCTATATTTCTTACTTCCTTTCTGTACATTTTCGGGATTTGTATGTATTGTCTGTTATTACTGCACTTGTCACGACTTCCACTGAAGGTGGCTCCTCTCCCTGTTCGGGCGGTGCTCGGTGGTCATCGTCGCCGGCATACAAGCTGCCACTGATCCATTTTTCTTTTTCGTTTGTGTATGTCTGTTTTGTTTACACCTGTGTCCTATTAGTTAATTTCGGTGGGTTTATTAACCTCCGCTGCCTGCTATGCTTTGTGCGTGATTATTTTGCTGTTGTTTGATCTGTCAGGGGTGCGTGTTTACACCACAGTTTTTTTTTCTCACGGTCGTTGTACCGTTTGGACTGTAATTAGGAGTAGAGGTTTCTCCTCTGTGTGTTACGTTATTTCCTTGTGTGTGACGACTTCGTTGGGTGTGTTTCCCCACCTGTTGTTGTTGTGTTAGGACTTTCGAATAAACATTGTGCTACTGGGACTTCCTTGCTCTCCTGCTCCTGACTCCTGTACCTACCTCTTCTTAGGAGGCACGTAACAGCACTGTTGGAGATAGGAACATACGCATTCATTTTAATTCCAAAACGCTATCATTTTTTAGAAATGTTGGTAAATTAGTTTTTATTGTCAGAGATTGGTGTGTATTTTCACTATCTAATCATGGCATGGGGTTGTTCAATGACATCACTCGATGGTTTCATTTCAGAGAGACTAATATATATTAACGCTATATATAGTACCAGTCAAAGGTTTGGACACACCAACTCATTCAAGGGCTTTTCTTTATTTATACTGTTTAGTACATTTTAGAATAATAGTGAATATATCAAACCAATGAAAAAATACATATGGAATCATTTAGTAACCAAAAAAGTGTTATATTTGAGATTTTTAAAAGTAGCCACCCTTTGCCTTGATGACAGCTTTGCACACTCTTGGCATTCTCTCAACCAGGTTCACCTGGAATGATTTTCAAACAGTCTTGAAGGTGTTCCCACATATGCTGAGCACTTGATGGCTGCTTTTCCTCCACTCTGCAGTCCAACTCATCCCAAACCATCTCAATTGGGTTGAGGTCAGGTTATCTGATGTATCATTCTCCTTCTCTTGGTCAAATAGCCATCACACAGTCTGGAGGTGCGCTGGGTCATTGTCCTATTGAAAAAGAAACGATAGTCCAACTAAGCACAAACCAGATGGGATGATGTATCGCTGCAGAATGCTGTTGTTGCCATAATGGTTAAGTGTGCCTTGAATTCTAAATAAATCACCATCACACCTCCTCCTCCATGCTTCACAGTGGGAGCCACACATGCGGAGATCATCCGTTCACCTACTCCGAAGGACAGATTTCACCTACACCGAAGGACAGATTTCCACCGGTCTAATGTCCATTGCTCGTGTTTCTTGGCCCATGCAAGTCTCTTCTTATTATTGGTGTCCTTCAGCAGTGTTTTCTTTGCAACAATTTGACCATGAAGACCTGATTCACGCAGTCTCTTCTGAACAGTTGATGTTGAGGTGGTAGCTGGACGTAACTCTGGGTTTTCCTGTGGCGGTCCTCATGAGAGCCAGTTTCATCATAGCTCTTGATGTCTTTTAGTTTTTTCCCCCCAATGTTTCCGCACCAATGTGTCGGAAGAATCACCGTAACCTGGTGACCTGGTCAGCGTACACTGCACCTGACCACAGGAGTCGCTAGTTCGTGATGAGACAAGAATGTCCCTGCCGGCCAAATCCTCCCTAATGCAGATGACGCTGGGCCAATTGTGTGCAGCCCCATGGGCCTCCCAGTCGGGGCTGGCTGCGACAGAGCCTGTGCTCGAACCCAGAATCTCTGCTGGCACAGCTAGCACTGCGATGCAGTGCCTTAGACCACTGCACCATCCGGGAGGCCCAGAGTGCTTGATGGTTTTTGCGACTGTACTCGAAGAAACTTTAAACGTTCTTGAAATTTTCCGCATTGACTCACCTTCATGTCTTAAAGTAATGATGGACTGTCATTTCTCTTTACTTATTTGAGCTGTTCTTACCATAATATGGACTTAGCCCTATTTGGTAAAAGACCATCTTCTGTATGCCACCCCTACCTTGTCACAACACAACTGACTGGCTCAAACACATTAAGGAAAGAAATTCCACAAATGAACTAACAAGACACACCTGTTAATTGAAATGCATTTCAGGTGACTACCTCATGAATCTGGTTGAGAGAATGCCAAGAGTGTGCAAAGCTGTCAAGGCAAAGGGTGGTCACTTTGAAGAATCTCATATAAAATATATTTTGATTTGTTTTACAGTTTTGGGGTTACTACATGATTCCATATGTGTTATTTAATAGTTTTTATTTCTACATGTAGAATAATAGTGAAGACAATAGTAAAAATAAAAACCCTGGAATGATTAGGTGTGGTACTGTATATCTGCCTCAGAGAAATATGTAGTACTGCTAGGTTTTACAGTCAAATGTAACTACATTTATGACATAAAAAAATAGTTAATGAATCAATACAGTAACATGAGATCTGTATGTAAACATTACATTTAACATTTAGAAGATGCTCTTATCCAGAGCAACTTACAGTTAGTGCATTGAGATAGCTAGTTGAGACAACCACATATCACAATCAAATATACCATTTCCAAGTTTAAGGACTAGACATTGAAATGGGTTTAGAATATTTATTGAGGAAATGGATGTGAGAATGAGGATGGACCGAATGATGGCTGCAGATAAAGGACCCAGGGGGTTGATTTTGTAGAGTTTGGCTTGGAATCTCAAGTAGACATCATTGTCAGGCTGTGGTTGTTAGAAATATGTGGTGATGACAATCCCCACAGGAGAAGCTTGGAAGAACCTAAATGACAAAAGATGGGCTACAAACCTTGAATAAGACTCGTAGCACACAGTGCCGTGCAACGCAACATGCATTGCAGAACAAAGAGGAGGAATGTTAATTTGGACAGGTTAAAGTAGAGTGGCAGTGGTGCTCAGGAGAGTGAGGACAGGCGTGGAGGCTTATAAGCAACAACTTGCAGCTGATGCTTGTTGTGGAGCTGCATTCAAGACAACTAGTTGAAGTGTTGCAAACAGGTGTGGAGGATGATTGGCAATTAGTAACAGCTTGTACTTGTTGGGTTTGCTAGGGAGCTGCATTCAAGGCAACTAGTTAAAGTGTTCTCTCCTGAATTTAGACGATGGATATATAGTGTTTTGCAAAAAAACTAACATTTAAATACACATCTAAACTCTATTAATAAAAACATCTGAGAACAGTTATATATTACACACACATGAACATACCAACTAGGATTGATTTTTAGTGAAAATAATACAAATGTGAAAAATTGGTGGATATAGCATCTTGGAAATAAACTATTCGTCTACTAGTTAGTAGTCAGTTAGCCATTGCTAGGCCCATCTCCCGGCTAGCCGTAGAGGCCCATCAGCAACTCATTGGGCTACAATACCTGGGCTACAATACCTGGACCCCCGCCGACCCATCACGACTGGACTGCCGACATAATTCCGGCCGAGGGTTCTTTCAACTCCTCTGTCGCGACTTCTCCTGTATGCCCACCCGCTAGCCTGGTAGGCGTGGCCCGCTAGCTTAAGAGGCCCATCCGACAAACTCTTTGGTCACTATACCTATTTTGCCAATTGGCCTGGTTTACCACATGGAGCCCTACTGATCCATCGGCCGATGTCACAGAACAAGGGGGCCACAACAGACTTATTTCTGTCGCAACGTCCATCAAAAGGCCCTTCTGCTAGCTTGCTATCCCCGGCCCGCTAGCTGCCTGAAGCCACTCACAGGATCACTTGGCTACGCATGCCTCACCTTAACATCAATATGCCTTGTCCATTGCTGTTTTGGTTAGTAATTATTGCCTTATTTCACTGTAGAGCCTCTAGCCCTGCTCAATACGCCTTAGTTAACACTTTAGTTCCACGTGACATCACCTGGTTTAAATGATATTTCTAGAGACAATATCTCTTTCATAGTCACAGGTTTACCCCCACTGTATTCACATCCTACCATACCGTTGTCTGTACATTATGCCTTGAATCTATTCTACCGTGCCCAGAAATCTGATCCTTTTACTCTCTGTTCTGAACGTACTAGACGGCCAGTTCTTTTAGCCTTTAGCCGTACCCTTATCCTACTACTCCTCTGTTCCTTTGGGGATGTGGAGGTTAATCCAGGCCCTGCAGTGCCTAGCTCCACTCCCATTCCATAGGCGCTCTCATTTGTTGACTTCTGTAACCGTAAAAGCCTTGGTTTCATGCATGTTAACATTAGAAGCCTCCTCCCTAAGTTTGTTTTATTCACTGCCCTAGCACACTCTGCCAACCCAGATGTCCTAGCCGTGTCTGAATCCTGGAAGACCACCAAACACCCTGAAATTTCCATCCCTAACTATAACATTTTCCAACAAGACAGAACTGCCAAAGGGGGCGGAGTTGCAATCTACTGCAGGGATAGCCTGCAGAGTTCTGTCTTACTATCCAGGTCTGTGCCCAAACAATTTGAGCTTCTACTTTTTAAAATCCACCTCTTCAGAAACACGTCTCTTGCCGCTTGCTATAGACCACCTTCTGCCCCCAGCTGTGCCCTGGACATTATATGCAAATTGATTGCCCCCCCATCTATCTCCAGAGCTCGTGCTGTTAGGTGACCTAAACTGGGACATTCTTAACACCCCAACAGTCCTACAATCTAAGCTTGATGCTCTCAATCTCACACAAATGATCAATGAACCCACCAGGTACAACCCCAAATCCGTAAACATGGGCACCCTCATAGATATCATCCTAACCAACCTGCCCTCCAAATACACCTCTGTTGTCTTCAACAAGGATCTCAGCACTCGCGTACGTAATGGGTCTGTGGTCAAGCGACCACCCCTCGTCACTGTCAAACGCTCCCTAAAACACTTCAGCGAGCAAGCCTTTCTAATCAACCTGGCCCGGGTAACCTGGAATGATATTGCCTGGTTATTCTTTAAATGTGCTTTCCTCACCATCAGTTATGTACTTTCCTCACCACCAGTTATGCATTAGGGGGAGCTATAAAAAACATTGGATGAAAAACGCTCCCATTTTAAACAAGATATTTTGTCACGAAAAGATGCTCGACTATGCATATAATTGACAGCTTTGGAAAGAAAACACTGACGTTTCCAAAACTGCAAAGATATTCTCTGTGAGTGCCACAGAACTGATGTTACAGGCGAAACCCAGATAAAAAATCCAACCAGGGAGTGCCGCATTTTTTGAAACAGCCTCATGCCAATGACTCCTTATAGGGCTGTGAATGAGCTACGAATGAGCTTACGTTTTCCACGTATTCCCCAAGGTGTCTACAGCATTGTGACGTCTTTTTAGGCATTTCCATTGAAGAATGGCCGTAAGGGACCATATATAGCATGTGGTCACATGGTGTCTCTCGCAGAAAATCTCGCATAAAATACTGAGGTAGCCATTTTTCCAATCGCTTCTTATGACAAACCAATTGCCTCAACAGATATATATGTTAAATACACTTTGAGGATGGATCCTAAACAACGTTTGCCGTGTTTCTGTCAATATTATGGAGCAAATTTTGAAAAAAGTTTGGCGTTATAGTTGTAGCATTTTCCGGTCGATTTCTCAGCCAAGCATGATGAAGAAACGGGAGCTATTTCGCCTACAAAAATAATATTTTTGGAAAAAAGGAACATTTGCTATCTAACTGGGAGTTTCCTGCGTGAAAGCATCTGAAATTCTTCAAAGGTAAATGATTTAATTTGGTTGCTTGTCTTATTTTCGTGAAAATGTTGCCTGCTGCCAGCAGAGCTAGCATAGCATTATGCCATGATAAACTTACACAATTGCTTGTCTAGCATTGGCTGTAACACATATTTTTGAAAATCTGAGATGACAGTGTTGTTAACAAAAGGCTAAGCTTGTGTTTGAATATATTTATTTCATTTCATTTGCGATTTCATGAATAGGCAAAGTTTCTAGGGGTATTTATGTCCGCTGCGTTATGCTAATGCGTTTGAGGCTATGATTACGCTCCCGGATACGGGATCGCTCGTCGCAAGAGGTTAAATAAGCATGCACCATTCAAAAATATATCGAACCAGGTACAGATATAGCCCTTGGTTCACTCCAGACCTGACTGCCCCTGACCAGCACAAAAACATCCTGTGGTGTACTGCATTAGCATCGAATAGCGTCGCGATATGCAACTTTTCAGGGAAGTTCGGAACAATAGGCAGTTAGGAAAGCAAAGTGTAGCTTTTTCAATCAGAAATTTGCATTCTGTAACAAAGCTCCAAAAAGTTCTGGTACACTGTAAAGTCCATGGAGAATGAGAGCACCTCCTCCCAGCTGCCCACTGCACTGAGGCTAGGAACCACTGTCACCACCGATAAATCCGCAATAATTTCAATAAGCATTTTTCTACGGCTGGCCATGCTTTCCACTTGGCTACCCCTACCCCGGTCAACAGCCCTGCACCCCTCACTGCAACTTGCCCAAGCCTCCCCATTTCTCCTTCACCTAAATCCAGAAAGCTGATGTTCTGAAATAGCTGCAAAATCTGGACCCCTACAAATCAGCAGGGCTAGACAATCTGGACCCTTTTTTCCCAAAATTATCCGCCAAAATTGTTGCAACCCCTATTACTAGTTTGTTCAAACTCTCTTTCATATTGTCTGAGATCCCCAAAGATTGGAAAGCTGCCACGGTCATGCCTCTCTTCAAAGGGGGAGACACTCTAGACCCAAACTGCTACAGACCTATCTATCCTACACTGCCTTTCTAAGGTCTTCGAAAACCAAGTTAACAAACAGATCTCTAACCATTTCGATTCCCACCTTACCTTCTCCGCTGTGCAATCCTGTTTCAGAGCTGGTCATGGGTGCACCTCATTCACACTCAAGGTCCTAAACGTCATCATAACCGCCATCGATAAGAGACTGTATTCATCGACCTGGCCAAGGCTTTCGACTCTATCAATAACCACATTCTTATCGGCAGACTCAACAGCCTTGGCTTCTCAAATGACTGCCTCGCCTGGTTCACCAACTACTTCTCTGACAAAGGTCAGTGTGTCAAATCGTAGGGCATGTTGTCCGGACCTCTGGCAGTCTCTATGGTGGTGCCGCAGGGTTCAATCCTTGGGCCGACCCTTTTCTCTGTATACATCAATGATGTTGCTGATGATTCTCTGATACAGACCACACCATTCTCTATACTTCTGGCCCTTCTTTGGACACTGTGTTAACCTCTCTAGGGTATGTGGGACGCTAGCGTCCCACCTGGCCAACATCCAGTGAGATTGCAGAGTGCCAAATTCAAATACAGAAATACTCATTATAAAAATTCAGAAAAGATACAACTATTTTACATAGGTTTAAAGATCAACTTCTTGTGAATCCAACCACGGTGTCAGATTTCCAGAATGCTTTACGGCGAAAGCATACCATACGATTATTTGAGAACATAGCCCAGCAGAGAAATCATTACAAACAGTAACCAGCCAAGTAGAAGAGTTACACAAGTCAGAAATAAAGATCAAATTAATCACTTACCTTTGATGATCTTCATATGGTTGAACTCAGAAGACATTAATTTATTCAATAAATGTAACCTTTTGTTCGATAAAGTCTCTTTTTATATCCAAAAGCCTCCGTTTTGTTCTCACGTTTTCTTCAGTAATCCACAGGCTCAAACGCAGTCACAACAGGCAGACAAAAAAATCCAAATTGTATCCGTAAAGTTCATAGAAACATTTCAAACGATGTTTAAATTCAACCCTCAGGTTGTTTTCAACCGGACAATAACGTTGTCAATAGAAAAGGTCAACAAGAAAGGCACTCGGTCGTGCTCATGAAAAAGCTTTGTGACCCGGCAGGGTCTACTCATTCAGACTGCTCTAATTCCCTCATTTTTCAGAATTCAAGCCTGAAACAATTTCTAAAGACTGTTGACATCTAGTGGAAGGCACAGGAACTGCAATTTGAGTCCTAATTCAATGGATAATGTAATGGCATTGAAAAGAAAACTACAACAACAACAAAAATCCTACTTCCTGAATGGATTTTTCTCAGGTTTTTGCCTGCCAAATCAGTTCTGTTATACTCACAGACACTATTTTAACAGTTTTGGCAACTTTAGAGTGTTTTCCATCCAAATCTACCAATTATATGCATATCCTATCTTCTGGGCCGGAGTAGAAGGCAGTTTAGTTTGGGCATACTTTTCATCCAAAATTCCATATGCTGCCCCCAACCTCCAGACGAGCTTCAATGCCATTACAACTCTCCTTCTGTGGCCTCCAACTGCTCTTAAATGCATGCTCTTCAACCGATCGCTTCCCACACCTACCTACCTGTCAAACATCACTACTCTGGACGGTTCTGACTTAGAATATGTGGACTACTACAAATACCTAGGTGTCTGGGAAGAATGTAAACTCTCCTTCCAGACTCAGAATAATCATCTCCAATCCAAAATGAAATCTAGAATTGGCTTCCTATTTCGCAACAAAGCATCCTTCAGTCATGCTGCCAAACATACCCTAGTAAAACTGACTATCCTACCGATCCTTGACTTCAGCGATGTCATTTACTAAATAGCCTCCAACACTCTACTCAACAAATTGGATGCAGTCTATCACAGTGCCATTCATTTTGTCACCAAAGCCCCCTATACTACCCACCACTGCGACCTGTATGTTCTCGTTGGCTGGCCCTCGCTTCATATCCGTCACCAAACCAACGGGCTCCAGGTCATCTATAAGTCGGTGCTAGGTAAAGCCCCGCCTTATCTCAGCTCACTGGGCACCATAGGAGCACTCATTGGCAGTTCTCTGCTGCCAATGACTGGAACGAACTGCAAAAATCACTGAAGCTGGAGACTCATTTCTCCCTCACTAGCTTTAAGCAGCTCACAGATCACTGCACCTGTACATAGCCAATCTGTAAATAGACTATACAACTACCTCATCGCCATATTGTTATTTATTTTTCTCCTTTGCACCCCAGTACCGCTACTCGCACACTCATCTTCTGCACATCTATCACCCAAGTGTTTAATTTGCCATAGTGTAATCATTTCGTTACTATGGCCTATTTATTGCCTTACCTCATGCCATTCACACACAATGTATATAGACTTTCTCTATTCCATGTGTACCTCTGTGTGGTTGTTTGTGTCGCACTGCTTTGCTTTATCTTGAGAACTTGTTCTCAAAAAGCCTACCTGGTTAAATAAAGGTAAAATAAAAAATCTAGCCTCGACAAGTAGTCGGTTGCAGCACTGCATATTGAGCCAGGAGGAAAGCTATCCTCGGCAGTGGAATGGCACCAAAATCATGTGATTTATGTATTTGATACCATTCCACTCTAGCCATTACCACGAGCCCACAGTATCACAGCATTTCACAATCCAGTGGCCCCGTTCGTGATGGCAGGGAAGAATAATTCTCCTTGTGTAAGCAGTTGTTTCGTTCATGGGTAATTTCCCCTCACCACTAGCCACATAACCTAGGCTAGAGTAACACTGGAGACTTGAGAGAGAGGGACCCACACTCCAATACTCTCACCTTTCTCTCTGTCACTCTCTCTCTGTAAAGGATGCTCTACGATTAGGCTTAAACCTTATTGGGATTTCAACGGCATTCTCCCCCATAGTCACTTAACCATGCATTTGCAATTCCAGTCATTTATGAGAACTATTCAAGTCAGGCTGTGTTTATATAGCCACTGTAAGCGTTTCTTTAAGCAGAAGGCAGCTCTCGCATCTTTTGCTCACTGTTTTTGTTTCACAGTTTTTTGGCTTTGGCACAGTTCCAAAATATACAGGTTATGCTGGCTGTCTGCACATAACAGAACTGTAGCAGGCAGGGCTGGGAGGTAAGCAAGGACATAGTTGACTGCTCTGCTTCATGCCAATTTAATATGAAGTAGTTTGTTTACATCTCAGTGGATCACAAGGGCTGTTAATGATTTCCACCCAAATGTTAATCAACCCACAAACTACAATTGGGTTTGCATTAAAGTATATTTGTATTGCAAACACTAAGAAATTGTGTATTCTCATGGACATCCACACTACAAAAAAATCTATTTCAATATGGAAGTGAATGAGCTTTATCACATACAGGGTTGTGTGTGCCTGCAACACATGAGTTACAAGTCCACAGCCACCATCCACTTCTACACTAGCCACCTCATTAAGTTTGGCCAATGGGCAATTTAACCCGAATGGAAACAACTGTTCCCCCATGGCCTCTCCCCTGCAGCCACTCAATACACATTTATGCTGCTGTCAGGATGCTAAGCTGATGTCACGTTCTTCAAAATGAACGGACCAAGGCTCAGCGGGCATTGAGTTCCCCATCTTTTTAATACAAAGTGAAACTAGAAACAAAACAACAATGAACGTGAAGTCGTAGTGCCCAAACACACTAACACAAACAATATCCCACAAATGCAGGTGGGGAAAAAGCCTTCCTTCATATGATCCCCAATTAGAGGCAACGGTTACCAGCTGTCTCTAATTGGGAACCACACAAACCACCAACCTAGAAATCTAAAAACTAGATCCCCCCCAAGTCACGCTCTGACCTAAACCGGCGCAAAGGAAGGCTCTGGCCTTGAAGCGGGACTGGACACCGTGCTTGGATTGGGCACCGGCACAGAGGAAGGCTTCTGTCATGGAGCGGGACTGGACACCGTGCTTGGACTGGGCACCGACACAGAGGAAGGCTCCGGCCTAGGAGCGGGACTGGGGAGGTGCACTGGATGCCTGGTGCATGGAGCCGGCAAAGGTGGCACCGGACTGGTGACACGCACTTCAGGACGTACTGGCTGGGGAGACGCACTGGAGGCCTGGTGCGTGGAGCCGGCACAGGTGGCACCGGACTGGTGGCACGCACTTCAGGGCGAGTGCGGGGAGCTTGCACAGGACGTACCGGACTGGGAAGGCGGCACTGGAGGCCAGGTGCGTGAAGCCGGCGCAGACTTCACCAGACTGCTGACATGCTTTTCAGGTCGGATGTTGAGCAGAACACACTTGACCAACATCTCTCTCATCTCTCCCAACATCTCCATCGCCTCCCTGATGGTCTCTGGCTCTCCAGGGTGAGTACGGGGAGCTGGCATCGATGGCACCGGACTGATGACCTGCTCTTCCACTCTACGCTACTCCGCCGACCACCTCTCGTGGCTCCCCCCCAAAAAATGTTGGTGTTTCTGTAGCCACGGTCCCCGGCGTCGTCGCTGTCCTTCCACCTTCCTTGGTGTCTCCTTCCAAGGAAGGGTCTCACATCTGGACATGATTTCATCACAGGTCCAAAACACCTTTACCTCCGTCACACGCAGTTTGGTCCTGCGGAGGTGGGATATTCTGTCACAATCGTGAGGAGAGACGGACCAAGGTGCAGCGTGTTCTGAGTTCCACATATTTATTTTGTGAACTTTAAACAAAAACAATAAACAAGCAACGAAACATAACATAAGTGTTGTAAATATATATCCCACAAAGCAGGTGGGAGATAGTGCTTCCTAAATATGATCCCCAATTAGAGGCAACGATTACCAGCTGCCTCTGATTGGGAACCATACAAAACCACCTACATAGAAATACACATTCTAGAACACCCCCCTAGTCACACCCTGACCTAAACCACTATAGAGAATACAAGGGCTCTCTATGGTCAGGGCGTGACTGCTGACTGGGCCCGGCTGCTCTGTATAGTATGATGGAACACTTGTAAAGGTGGGGACCGGCACAACTAGCAACCGCCCGCACACATCGTAAGCCACAGAGGTGACGCGCGAGTGACCTTGGTCATAGATCCTGTGAATACTCCTTTCCTTTTCTCCTCAACTCTGCCTCAGCCCTGATATCTTCCCTTCACGTAAGACAGGACTCAGGAGCAAGGCACATCTTAAGGGGGTCTTTCTTCATCGAAACCCTGTGGATTTACCAGATTTGAAAATACATTGTATTCCTGGTGTGTAAATCCAGCGGATGCATTCATTGTTTTGTGTAATGTCTATTTGCATGTGTCTTTTTCTCACAGAGGACATGGAAATGTACTGTAATGTTTTATCAATGGACTCTGAAACAGGTGCAGAGACATTGTAAAGTAGCCCACATGAAGTCGTATGAGATAAATAATGATTGTGATATTTTGGCGTAGGAGCAAAAAGGAGTACACTCGCAAAGGAATTGTGAATTTGTGTGGGAACGGCTGTGAGTAATAAGTAAAATTTAGTTAGTTTTGTTTTGACTTGGCTAGCTAATTCGATTTGTATGATGCAGGAACTGAAGATAAATAGCGTCTGCTTTTTGGGCACCTGCTCTGGTTTCTAGAGGGAAGTTGACTGCGGTGTAAGAGGATGCAGAGGCTCGCCTCGTAGGGGACTACTGCTGAGGTGTGGTGGTCCTACCCTTACACAAAAACCACATGAAAAAAACATGTGAAAAAAACACAAGGTGTGAGCTTTTGTTCTTAGGTTAATAAAAATACATTCACATGGGAAAGTTTAACGAGTCAGACAGGTGGTTTGCGGAAATGTGCAGTTTCACATGTCAATATTTCAGGTGTCTTTCCTTCATGGAAAAAACAACACCCATAAGTGAAAAAATATTAATATCTTTCAGCTACATCTGGTCTTCCATCCAGGGAAAGGCCAGGATCAACGCTGGTTAGCTTCAGAGGCTAACCAGCAATGGGATGCAGGGTTCTATGTTGCTGGAATCAATGTGCCAAAAATGTTAACTGGAAAAAAGGCAGCGAAGGCAAAGGCCATGATAACATAACCAAAAAGATGGAGTTTTTGAAAAATACATTATCATAAAAAATGTATCACGAAATTACATTTTTGTATCCATTTACAATTAATTTGCTCTCGCATTTAAAAATGATTTCCTTGCAATATTTTGTTTTGCTATCAATACTTCTGGGTTTGCTTGCTTTCAATAGCATCATTTTTGTTTGCAATACTGAGCATTTTGTTCTCGACTTCAGAAGTTTTCTTGTGTTTAATTAATACTACAAAAGTAACTCACTCACTAGAGTATTGCACCACTGAGTGTACAAAACATTAATTACGCCTGCTCTGTCCATGACATAGACTGACCAGGTGAATCAAGGTGAAAGCTATGTTCCCTTATTGATGTCACCAGTAAAATCCACTTCTAACCATGTAGATGAAGAGGACGAGACAATTGAGACATGGTTTGTGTATGTGTGCCATTCAGAGAGTGAATGTGCAAGACAAAAGATTTCAGTGCCTTTGAACAGGGTATGGTAGTAGGTGCCAAGCGCACCGGTTTGTGTCAAGAACTGCAACGCTGCTGGGTTTTTCACACTCAACAGTTTCTTTTGTGCATGAAGAATGGTCCACCACCCAAAGGACATTCAGCCAACTTAACACAACTATGGGAAGCATTGGAGTCAACATGGGCCAGCATCCCTGTCGAATGCTTTCGACACCTTGTAGAGTCCATGCCCCAACGAAATTGAGGCTGTTCTGAGGGTGGGGGTGCAATTCAATATTAGGAAAGTGTTATTAATGATTTGCACAGTGTAAAGTAACAACACTATTACTCTATTAAAGTTGTTTAAAGCAGCAATCCTTAATTGAAATATTAACATTAACCAACATTAACCTGCCACAGTTTTGAGAAAAAGCTGAGGGATGGGGCTGGAGAAATGCAACCACTCTCAAACCCATAGACAACAATATGTATGCAAGGACTGACCATCCATGATATCAAAATTATAGTTTTAATCATGTTTTTAGGCTATACCGTGTTTGTTTACATTCACTATTTTACAAACATTGAAGTAGATGTGGAGTTTTCTTACATGTGAAACTGCTCATTTCATTTTCACTTTCACTTGTGGAATCAACATTGTAATCAGTAACGTAACTTTTGGATTACCCAAACTCAGTAACGTGATCTGATTACTTTCCCCTTAAGAGGGATTAGAAGAAGACAAAAAGGATCCATCAAATGCATTGTGTGTGTGATCATAATGGTGTCTTAACTTGTGGAGCAAACTTGCACCTTTTTTTATCAAATGCTGAATTGAATAGATGAGAGTGGGGTATGTTGAGCATTTTTTTTTACTTCAAGGGAAATATAGTATTATTTATAAAAAATATATCTACATATATTTCAGGATATTGTGTATCCCTGGAAATAATCAGAATTAATGTAAACATTGCAGTTTTTAAAACAAAGGAATAGGGTAAATTGAGTTTTGAGACACGGTAAGTTGAGCCACCTTGGGGTAAGTGGTTGATGGTGTCCTGTGACTGTAGGTCAAAGTTTAGTTAAAGTAATAAGAAATACAGGTAAACAAAATAAAGGAAACACCAACGTAAAGTGCTACCACGAGCCAGAACAGCTTCGATGCACCTTGGCAAAGATTATACAAGTGTCTGGAACTATTGGAGTTACGTAATACCATTCTCTCATGAGAAATTCATGCATTTGGTGTTTTGATGATGATAGTAGTGGGAAAGGAGCACCACCAAAATCAATTGTGTTCAATTGGATTGAGATCTCGTGACTGAGACGGCCATGGTTTACATCCTTTTCATTCTCATCAAACAATTCAGTGACCACCCATGCTGTGTGAATGGGGGCATTGTCATCCTGTGGGGGAATAGCCATGGCAGCCACAATAATGGCCTGCCCAGCATTTTATACATGACCCGAAGCATGGTGGGATGTTAACAGCTTGATTAACTCAGGAACCACACCTGTGTGAAAGCATCTGCTTTCAATGTACTTTGTATCCTTCATTTACGGAAGTGTTTCTATTATTTTGGCAGTTATCTGTAGATCTCTCTGATCAATATCACTTACCCTTCCATTTCTTGACCAGTTGTCCGGGACAGGGATATTTTTTTGATGTGCCAATTCACAGGCAAGTTCTCTGCATTTGAAACCAGGAAACTGGCTCGCAGGATGATTGATATGTTTAGCAAGATCAAAGTCCATGTCATTAGATAAGACCTTGTGTGCGTCTGCTACTCTATCATAGCCTCTCTTTTTCGTCAATGTATCTCTATGTAATTCAGTTTATTTGTTCATCCCTTGTTGTTGATCAAATGGACTTATTCCCGTCTAACACTTAATTGAACCTTAAAGGGGTGGGGTCCCTACTTGTTTTACTTTTGTAGACACTTGGCATGATGTCTTCTCTGTAACAATAAAAATGAGTTTATATGCATGACACATTGCATAAATACTATGCATAATATGCATAAAAATGACATAATGCAATCATAATTTGTATGGGATGTGGTGGCCAATGGCTCAACCTACCTCAAGGCAGACATTTTGACTATATTAGACCACACTGCTACAAGGATGCACTTTCATGCTAGGTTTAGGACCGCATATTGTAGCTTATAGAGACCCCAACTTATGTACAAAACTATCTACAGTACTTTGGTTAAGATACAAGCATTGTGAAACCTACAGTATTTTTTTGTACAGTTTTTTGGACCTAACTTGCTTACCACTACTTACGTGGTTTCTTCCTTCAGACACCATGAAATCATGACCTCTTCCTAAATATTTGGTATCATGATTAATTATTTTGTGTATGGTTTCCCAGAAACAAAGGATGGCTCAACTAACCCTTTGGCTCAATTTACCCCACTCTCCCCTATCATTGTGAAAACAAAGGTGTCATAAATTCATAAAAAAACTTTCTGAATTTAAGGTAATCCAATAAGTAATCAGTTACTCTCCAACCCTGCTTGCCAAATATTCAGGGGGATGGCTAATTGGCTAGCGTAGCATGGTGGGCTCCCTAATTGGCCTTACCTTGAACGCTTCTACCGCAGAGCGCATTGGAAAACTATGTGCACACAAATGGAGAGTGATTCATTCCTAACTGCCACCTCAGTGGTGGGAAGGGAATGATTTCTGTCAACAGCATTGTAAACAAGGTATGCGTGGAAACATAATCCACCCGATGCCAGCAAATCACAGGATATGAAAAAACAATTTTGTAGAGACAAACTGTCATTTTCAATATTCCTGAAGAACGACCAACTTGCGAAAGTTGATGCTTGTGCCCATCCCCTGCAATTCAACCCCACTACTCAGTCAGTCCCTCAATGTTAGATAAGAATGTAATATGATATACTCAAAGCCGGGACATTAATCTGATATTTCACCTCGGCAAGAGAGATATAAAAACGTATTAGGAGTGGGCACTATGAAGATTAGTGTATGGGAAACGGATGTGTGCCTGCATTTTCAATCCACTCACGCTTAACCCTTATCAAGTTTCCTAACCTGCCACCTTGCAAAATAATGATTGTTTTTCCTTGTTCACACGGCAGGTCTCAAGGCTCAAATCCATTTTCGACAACCCAAACAGCAAGTTAAAAGTGACCTTCGGACATGTGTTCAGACAGCAGTCATTTACTGACAAGGCTATGTTGGTTGTCATAGTAACAACGGGTGTATGTGCATTGGTGTAGGCTGATTGGTGGTGGTGCTCATGTTTCCTAGTTATGGAGCAAGCTAAGATGTCAACAATGCCCGCCATGGACGTTTCCCAGTGTCTTTGAATGTTCAAAATCATAGTGTAACAACACTTTTAAAGCCTCAAAATGAGTCCTAGCTAGGTAGTTGTTTAGCTTTTATTAATTTAATTTAATTTGGGTAACAGACATGTACAATGTGTACCCAGAGGATATCACTTGAAAGTATTCATTATAACACTTGCTTCCCAAGTGTCCCTCTGGCAAAAACAATAACACATATAATGATTAAAAGGCAAGACAAAATACCCACATTTATTTACATCGTAAAAAGTTTGCAGTAGTCACTGCACTTTTCCCTAATCTTAAAAATCCACCATATTCATTTCACATTAAAACAATCTATTAATTGCACATCATACCGATCTTTCAAATAAATACACCTGACCAGCAGTAGGGGCACAAGGGGCAGTGGAGTGGCTTCTCTTACTCAGACAAACTTGTCCAAATGAAGACCTTTGGCTGCTTTTTAAAGCTAATTTTACTTTTTATTTGCTTGATCTCAAGGGGGAGGCTATTCAATATACAAAAGCCTGTATAGAAAAACGTACTCTTCACATTACTGTTTACTCTTGGGAATTTACAAGACATAACACTAACTCTGGTATTGTGACTGTGTCGGTTGTAGATCATATCAATGTGGTTTTTCATGTAACCTGTTGCACGATCATTTAACATGTAAAATATATGATTAGGTTTAAGTTGGTCCATTCTGGACTCCAAAGGCAACAAGCCCACCGGGAACTCCTGTACCCCTATGTGTGGTCCTAGGGGCGACATTCAGCACATACCGGATAACATTATTTTGCATGACCTGCATTCTCTTTAAGCTTTTTGGATTGCCCACTATACCAAGCAGAGCAGGCATAATCAAAATGACAATGAATCAAAGTTGACACAAGCAGTTTCTTAACTTTGATATTAAAATATATGTAAATTTGTTTGCCATTTTAGAAACAATTTTAGCAGCAATCAGGTCTCCAGAAAGGGATTGATTTAGGGACACACCAAGATAAGTTACACTTGTTTTAGATTAAATCTCCTTGCCTGCACAGTTTACCTTTATCTTGTCAGCCCCAAGCAATCTATGTTTTGTTCCAAACAAAATCGAATCAGTTGTTCCCAAATGTAGCGACACGTTGTTGTCAGTTAACCAATCTCTAACTAAATACAATTCCTTACTCAGGATCTCCTCTATGTAAACTATATCCTTCCCTAATACCCGTATGCCTGAGTCATCAGCATAAAGCAGGAGTTTGCACTTTACTGTATCTGGCATTTCATTAACGTATATAAAAAATAAGAGGCCCTAAAATTGATCCCTGCGGTACTCTTTATTTGGCCTCTGACAGAACATCACCAACATTACATACTTGTGTTCTGTTGGTCAGATAAGACCTAAACCAATTTACTGCTACATCAGTTAGACCCAAGCCTTTCAGTTTCTTCAGGAGAATATCATGTTCCACAGTGTCAAGAGCTTTTTGCAAGTCTAAAATGACCTTACCTATACAGATCCCCTTCTCACTTTTGGATATGGCAAGTATCAGTGGAATGAGTTGTTATGAAGCCAGATTGGAGTTCATAAGGAAGTTTGTGCTCGAGAAGGCATCCCTCAAGTTGATTAAAAACTAATCTTTCAACATCTTTGGATGAGGTTCTGAGGATCGACACAGGCCTGTAGTTTTCTACATTTGTTTTACTGCTCTTCTTGTGGAGCGGAACCACCCGGGCTGTTTTGAGATAATTGGGAAATGTACCACTACCAATAGAAATGTTTTCAGTGTGCGTTATCATTTTAGCAGTGACACAAGCACTATCCTTTATGAATCTTGCAGGAAGGTTATCCAATTGCTTTGTTTGATTGGTTTGTGCTCATTGAGCATAGTATATTGGAAACTTTGTCCTCTGTTACCATGCACAGCTCAAACAAATCATTTGATACCTTTGCTTTGCTAAAAGTTCTTAATGAAAGACTGGCCATAGTGTCCAGAGCAGTTTGGTAACTTCTTAACCAGAGATGAGGCTATAGCAGTAAAACAAAAATTGTTAAAATGCAATGCTGCATTTTCTACAGTTTATGAGGCTGATATACGTTTTCATTACAGCACCTATGTAAGATTGGGATTTGGCCTTATCCATTTTGTATCTTGGCTGGTTTCTACAGTTAATATAACCGTCATAATCTTGTTTTAGATTTGACCTTCTTAATTTGGCCAGGTAGCGATCCCTTTTCTTTATGAGGATTATGTTTTAGTCCAAATAACTGATTCAAGTTATACAGGGCATTTACTAGTGTACTTTTCTTAGGTGTTAACTGCACATTTGTACTTAAACCTCCCAAGCAGAATACATTTCCTATCTGCAAATACATTGTGATCACAGCAATTCAATTTAAGCTAATCGTGTAAATTATTTGACTTAGGAGGCTGATATCACACACCAACAAGTATAGGATGACATTTTGGAAGAAGTATATCTATCCATGCAACCTCAAGACCATCCATTTTCAGATCTGACCAAGGGTGAAAATGCCCATCGTTCCTAGCAAAAACACACACACCGCCACCGTTTTGGTTTGGGTCAAATCTATGAATGCTATAACCCAGTAGCTCAACCTCATTGTCCTCAATTGACCTATTGAGCCATGTCTCAATCACAGCAACTAGCCCGTGTGTTGGAAGCGAGGAGTTTTAATTTGTCTAATTTTGGCAGCAGGTTCCTTGAGTTCACATGGATAAAGTGAAGTTCTCTCCGATTTGAAACAGTCAAACATGTCATTTTCTGTGCCCACTGCTGATACATCGACTATCTCATCTAGATTGCACTCATCATCCCTGCTTGTTTCCAGCACCCCAATGTTTGGCACTGCATTTAAACAAGATGCATTGCAACCAAGCAAAATGTTACTTTGAGACTTTACAGCTTCCTCATATGAGGGTTGGCAGCTCCACACTTCATGTGAACAAACAAATCACAAATGTTGCAAGCCACAGCTTTCTAGCACATTCACTAATTTGTTTGTAAACAACAAACAAGCTAGTTAGCTACCACATGTTCTTGTCAAGCAACAAAACATGCCAAATAACAGTAAAAAACGCTTGAGGTCAAACAAAGCAGAGGTGGGACCAAGTCACTATTATTCTGAACTCTGTGACCTCAAAGCGAACACAGGAGTCCAGGTGACCCTACAGAAGGTCACCACCAGCCGTCAATAAAGAGCCACTCATGTTGTGGTTGTGAAGAGGTTGTCAAGGTAATAACAGGTGTCAATTTTCATTACCTGTGATCCAACGCCTCTCTGACTTCCAAATGATTCCCCAATTAAGAAGAAACATTTAAGTGAGGGCGCTCCTTGAATTTGACATCCTAATTAATTAGGCCTTCCTCGATGAAGAATTGACTCACGCTTCATGTCACCTTGGAACTCTCTTATGTGTTTTGTATTACATAATTAGTCCAGAGAGCCTCCCATAGAAAAACATATATATAAACATGCATATAGTTTGTCTCCCAAGATAATAGCTAGTTTAGAGTACTTTTGAAAGAGTAAGTCCCCATTCAACAACTAGCGGATATAGGCTGTTTACTTTACTCTGTATTGTAAGGACAGGTGGTTTCGAGTCAGTATCCAATGACAATGTGCGCTAGATGAACAGCTTGTGGGGTGTGTCCGATCAAACGTGGTTAACATCCAATATAGCATAAACATTCTGAGAGAACATGCAGTACAGTTTCATTTATCTATAATTAATTGAATTGGAGCCTATGTTCGAAAATAGGCCTTGGTTGTGAACAGAGTTTCCGCCCCCCACCACTCTGGAGACCTCTTTCTCAAAGCTACAGATCACGTTTTGCGAAGGTGTTCTTTTACACACACATTTTTTTTTATGTAGCTGCTGCTCACACTTGATGATGTAGCCAAGGTCTATGCCTCATACTTCTGGACAGCTGAAATAAAAACCCAGCAGCAATTCGAACAAACATTCAAGGCCATTATGAAGGCGACAACCTTCTCTGTCGTAATGGATATTGCAGTTGCACAAGCAGGACGCAGTCCCTTCACCATTACATTTGAGGAAAAACATTCAGCATTTTGTGTGATGATGTCGGCTAATCTTTGTAGTTGCTGCCATATCGTAGCCACGACCCAGAGTTTCTGAATGAGAGCACTACTACTTTGTTTGCCTGTCTGCCTCGTGCTTAGCCAATGTTTGCAATGATGATGAAAAAATAACATTAAATCGCTAATTAGACTGCTTGTTTGTGTCTTTCTTGTGTTTGATATGCTGCCTAGATAACTGCATGTAACTCCCCACTTGAGTTTTGCAGTGGGACAAAAAACGATCTGAGAGTTCGTATAAGCATTTTGATCATGTCTTTCGTGTATAACACAAAATCGCACTTATGCCTAGCCTACAGTGGTGTGTATTCATGGGTGCCAAGGAAAGTCGGGCTTGTCCTAAAAATTGACAAAAAAATATAATAATTTATCTTTTGGTGTTTCATAGTTTTCCTTCAAGTCACAACAGGCTGAATGTATCTCACCGGAGTGAACAAAACAGTTACCCTCTGTCGCTGTATGTGTAGCCCATCTATCTTTTTATTTTGATTTATTTAACCTTTATTTAACTAGGCAAGTCAGTGAAAAACAAATTCTTATTTACAATGACGGCCTACCCCGGCCAAACCTTCCTCTAACACGGGCAACGCTGGGCCAATTGTGCACCGCCCTATGGGACTCCCGATCGATATCTGATGCTGTTTGATCAAAAAGAGTATGATATTGTTTCCTCCGGTAGCATTGGATGTGACGAAAAGGGTGCAACTGCAGCCCGCAATTCAGGGCGTTCCTGCATGTGGGCATTCATGCATCTGCAGGAACCCTTCTTTGTAAGTCGCTCTGGATAAGAGCGTCTGCTAAATGACTTAAATGTAATGTAATGTTGTACTTCTACTGTTCAATTTGTAAGCTATGACTCCATTAAATAGGCGGGAGCGCTCCATTTCAGTAGATGACGGTAATGCACCATAATGTTGGATGCCAACCGCTGATAAACTCCACAGAAGATGACAACGGTAGCTCGCTACAGCTAGTACACACCAGTAGAGTGTTCTTCCCAGCAGTTCTGTTAACGATGGCGAGGGCAGGTGTTCGGCAGGTGGGAATAAAGGACACTGTGTGCTAACTTTGCCAGCTACTCCTAAGGATGACTCCGGTACACAGCCGGAGGGAGGCAGGGATGACACCGTTTGCTAGTACTGCTAGCAAGCTAACTAACACACAGTGTCGCTAGCACAGTGTCTAACTAGTAAGCTAGCTGTCAGGCACTGTTTTCCTGCAGTTCTGTTAATGATGGTGAGGGCAGATGTTTGGCAGGCGGGAGCGAAGGACACTGTCTGCCGCTAGCTAGCAAAGAGGACTCCGGTACACAGCAGGCGGTGGTGGAAAAACTCAGATAATACTTTTATTTCCCTTTTGACCCACATTCAAAAGCATCACACAATCATGAAGATGTTCAAGGGTGAGGAGGGGTATTCATGAAGGAACTGTTGGGATACTCGAGGAGGGGAAGTTCCTGCAATGCAGGAATGCCCACACGCAAGGAATGCCCCGAATTGCGGGCTGCAGTTGTAGACTATTGAAGGCAAGGGAAGCCAGCAAGCATTTGGTCTCACTTGATAAAAAAATGATTCATAATAGTAGCCAATCAGCACTGAGTGAGCTCAACTGTGAATGGTCCTGGTGCACCAAAAAAAAAAGTGTCAAGAGTAACGGTTGGCACAGAGTAACGGTTGGAGTTCTACCCTGTCACTGTCATTTTGAGCTATGGCTAGGTTAAGCAAAGCTACTATTTAATTGACGTTTAACTATTTAATTTGGCTTCACACCAATCACATCACATTAAAAGCCAAACATCATGGACAGAAAAAAATGAATTGTTGGATCTCTTTCCTAAATTATCCATGGATGGAGATAGGGATTTGGAATTCTGGTTTTACATAATACGCCATATTGGTCAATGATTATAACCGCGATTCTGATCCAACTATAATTCACACATTGTGCCCCAGGCCTGAGAGAAATGGAAGTTCAACATGTAGCTAGATGTAGTAGGTTTATGTTAACTAGCTGGCCCATCATTGCACATGGAAGGAAGTTAGGCTAGCGAGCAAGTATTTTAGCCAGGTAGCCTAGGACAACTAAAACTAAAATCATGTACTGTATGACAGGAAAGATAGGAGGATGGAATTGGTATTTCCTTATACGTAGGATGAGTCAACATTTTTTCTCTACTTAAAACACACACACAGAAATCAATACAATGGACAGCCACATGATATTTAGCTAATGTTGATTGGACTAAATTGTTTTTGGTATCTTTTAGTTGTCACTATATTAGACTAAGCATAGGTGATTTGATGATGTTGAAATGTTGAATTTGAAATGGTGCTGGAATAGTGGAGGAAGTTTTCTTAGCGACTTGGGGTAACTCTCCGGTGTTCTTAATCAGTAGTTGTTTAATAGTCCCAAAATGTTGGAAACATTAACTTGTTTGACCATGCTGTGGGTCATGTAACTGATTTTTATATGCAATATGCTTTGTGGACTCCACCGGACAGATGTTGATCTTCGGTATTGTGATGAAACAAAGGAGTGTGTGAATTTATTCTGCCGCTGTGTCTTCTTATTGTCTCGGCCTTAGGCTTATATATTACGGTGGCAAGGCATATGAACTAACAGGTTGTAGAGCAATTAATGCAATTATCACAACACATTACTACTATCACAACATACAGTATTATGGCTTTTTTTCCTGGCTTGGCATCCCCTGTGATTTCACCCAATCACCACTATATAGTTTGAACATGTCCTTTGTGTACAACATGAATTGTGCAGGCTACAACAGACAAAGGCACTGAGCAGCAGCTACATAGGCATTGTAGTTTACAGCAGCTATGGGAAAGCATATCCTGCACAGAAAACTGTTTTTTAAAACGTGAGCAACTCGGGTTTACAGAAAATCCAGCCACTCCATAGCAAATGTACTGCAAGCAATTCTATAGGGATGGACTGTGAGTGTGTTTATCAATAGTATTCAAACTCCACCAAGGACATCTAATTCACCAGTACCGTGAAATCTTAATGATATTTTAATTATTCAAATCAGTTGTGGTGAATTAAAAGTGGTCTTTCATCCATTGCTTATCTTTTGAATATTCAGCAGTTCCCACTCACCTATTTCTCAGTCTAGCGCTGAGAGGCAATTTCGTTTATTACAATCAATTACAGGTTAATTGGGAATTATTCACTGTGAGAGAGAATATGGCGAGAGAAAATATGAAATTATGATTTTCAATCCACTGGGAAATTGTGCCCTTTACGAGCGGTTATTTTGTTGAAAGAGATACACACACACACACACACTTATTTGTATGTGAGAGCATGCACAATCATGCGTGTGTGCCTGTGTGTGTGAATGTGGGCAAACACACACACACTCTATTTATTATGCGTCATCTCATGTCAGTGTAAGTGAGTGTATCGCACTGTAACTGATTTGTTATGAATCAAATATTCATAGAATGACTATCCAGATGACTTGATGAATGACATCCTTCATTAAAATGTTTCTAAGCTGACGAGGAAAGGAGAACATTTTACATCAGACAGAGATGGACTGGTTTGCATAGTTTCTCCTTCCCTATCATGAGCATCAGCTGCTGTGAGTAATGCCTGTGGTATATACGTGTGGGTCTGGCTTATAGCGAAGGCGGACACACACTTATAATTTTTCCACTTGGCAGAGTGATTAATGTGTGTGATGTGTTAAATCTGGGTTACCCAGAAAGCAACAGACAGGCACTAGTTGGAGCCAAGCTTGAGTCGGTCCCTGTTTCATGCCTTCCCAGGCGTATACTTGCTTCCACCTTGTTTTGATCATTATGCCATGTATTATTAAATGGATGCCTCTCAAGGTCACCTGAAGCCAATCCTTACTCTACTGGCCCCTGAGGTTTCAAACCTTGGCTATGTTCATTGTAATTTGGAGATCTATACACACAACCCAGCTCTTTGTGTGAGTGTAAGCATTCCTGTCCTCCTATAGACAGACATAAATGGACGATGGCAAGCATCTCCAGCTGTTTGTGCATGGAATGATTGTCAGTAAAACTCCCAGTTCAGTGAATTGAGGTTGAGCTACAAACTGCTTAGCAAATTGTCAGGCAAACCTTCAAAGAGAATTATTGGCCCCGAGGGCTAGGTACTGGGGAAGCTTCACCACTGGCAGTTTTCTCCGGTAGAGCTGCGGGTTCTAGACGACGCTTCACTTAAGTGTGATGATAGCCTAAGGGGAATATGCCCAGGAAGGCCCTAGGCTGTACCCCAAATAGCACACTATTACCTTTACAGTGCACTACTGACGCAATTGTAGTGTACAAGTATTAGAAACCCCGGAGCTCAAGCGACAACTCAAGGCTTCAATAGCCAGAGACATACACCCAACAGGGCAAAGGCAGGCATGTGCACAGATAGGGCTGGACCTGTGCAGAGCACATGCCCCTTTGACCTTCCATCCTCCAAAGTGTCCTTTTTGGTGGTGGTATAATTTCCTCCAAAAATGTTTTTGACATTGTTGTTCTGCCCGCAACTCGTCGTCAAATTCTTATCAGTGCGAAAAAACGAAAAAGCTGCTCGTCTTGATTGTTGCCCATTCATCAGCATTGGCGTGTTCACATATACAGATCAGTGACCAGGAAGAACTTATTTCACAGCCTCCAGTTTTGCAAAAACAGTAGGCCTATGTTTCTCATCCATATTAAATACAGTTTAGCAATCTACTACTTATTGACTCATCTTGGCCAGAGCAATGAGCTGCCTGGCTATTTCATTACTAATTTTCATATTTCAGATTGGCCTAGTTTGGGTGGCTACTGAATATATGTCTAAAGTTAAGCAGCTGTAACATCGCACTGGCTTCAATATTATGGCATGAAGACGTAACATTCTGGCAAATGTATTAGGATATTTGTAAGGAAGAACAGGGCTTCCTGGCTGGTAGCGAGCACTCTGCAGGCAGGCTATCCTCCAACGTGATGGTGCCGCGGAGACAGAACATGCTTTCCATACGATCATGCAACCTCCGCTACAAGTACCCAGTATGATTTTGCTTTCTTTGCACTCCAGAGAAGTGACATTATACAGAATATCCCAAGTTGATATTGGCTGTTAAAATGAATGACTTTCAACTCCAAATTCAGGTGTAAAAGGAAGCATAATTCTGTAGCATATATTGTGCTTTGAAAACGCATCACTGTTTATGACTGTAATGACAGGTGAATGTGTGCGCATGTCCGTGTTTACACGCGAGCGCGGGGGTTGCACGTTTTGTACCACTCCTTTCTGGGGGTTGCGGGTCAAAAAGTTTGAAAACCCATGGGATACATGATAGTGGCAACACATAGAGTTGGGTTGGCTATACACTGAACAAAAATATAAACGCAACATGCAAAGTTTGGTCACATGTTTCATGAGCTGAAATTAAACATCCCAGAAATGTACTATTTTCACAAAAACTTATTTCTATCAACTTATGGGCACAAATTGGTTTACATCCCTGTTAATGAGCATTTCTCCATTGTCAAGATAATCCATATCAAGAAGCTAATGAAACAGCATGATCATTACACAGGTGCACGTCATGCTGGGGACAACAAAAGGCCACTTTCAGTTGTGCAGTTTTGTCAGACAACACAATGCCACAGATGTCTCAAGTTTTGAGGGAGCATGCAATTGGAATGTTGACAACAGGAATGTCCACCAGAGCTATTGCCAGAGAATTGAATGTTCATTTTTCTAAACACAAACTGCCTCCAACGTCTTTTTAGAGTATGCAGTATGTTCAACCAGCCCAGGACGCCCATTACCAGTCATGTGAAATGCATAGATTAGGTCCGAATTAAATCATTTTAATTAACAGATTTTCTTCTGAGCTGAATCTCATAAAAATCCTTGACATTGTTGCATGTTGCGTCTATATTTTTGTTCAGTATAATTAGCCTAATAAAAAAATCCCCATTCAAATCCGTCAGTTGAAGCGAGAGATACAGTGCATTCGGAAAGTATTCAGACCCCTTGACTTTTGTTATGTTACAGCCTTATTCTAAAATGTATTCAATGGTTTATTTTCCCTCGTCAATCTACACATAATCCCCCATGATGATAGAGCAAAGACATATTTTCTTTGTGCTAATTTAATATAAAAAACGTATCACATTGACATAAGTATTCAGACCCTTTACTCAGGACTTTGTTGAAGCACCTTTGGCAGTGATTACAGCCCAGAGTTGGATGCTACAAGCTTGGCACACCTGTTTTTGGGGAGTTTCTCCCATTCTTCTCTGCAGATCCTCTATAGCTCTGTCAGGTTGGATGGGGAGGCTCGCTACACAGTTATTTTCAGGTCTCTCCAGAGATGTTCGATCGGGTTCATGTATGGACTCTGGCTGAACATTCAGAGACTTGTCCCGAAGTTGTCTTGGCTGTGTGCTTATGGTCGTAGTCCTATAGGAAGGTGAACCTTTTCCACAGTCTGAGGTCCTGAGCACTCTGGAGCAAGTTTTATCAAGTATCTCTCTGTACTTTGCTCCATTTATCTATCCCTTGATCCTGACTAGCAACCTGGTCCCTTCCGCTGAAAATCTCCCCCACAGAATGATGCTCCCACCACCATTCTTCACCTTAGGGATGGTGCCAGGTTTCCTCCAGATGTGACGCTTGACATTCAGGCCAAGGAGTTCGATCTTGGTTTCTTCAGACCAGACAATCTGAGTCTGTTTTGAGAGTTCTTTAGGGAACTTTTGGCAAACTCCAAGCGGGCTGTCATGTGCCTTTTACTGAGGAGTGGCTTCTGTCTGGCCACTCTACCATAAAGGCCTGATTGGTGGAGTACTGCAGAGATGGTTATCCTTCTATAAGGTACTCCCATCTCCACAGAAGAACTATGAAGTTACCATCGGGTTCTTGTTCACCTCCTTGACCAAGGCCCTTCTACCCCGATTGTTCAGCTTGGCCGGGCGGCCAGCTCTAGGAAGAGTCTTGGTGGTTCCAAACCTCTTCCATTTAAAAATGGAGGCCATTGTGTTCTTAGGGACCTTCAATGCTGCAGACCTTTTTTCCATCGACCTCATGACTTGGTTTTTGCTCATGCCCTGTCAACTGTGGACCTTATATAGACAGGTGTGTGCCTTTCCAAATCATGTCCAATCAATTGAATTTACCACAGGTGGACTCCAAGCAAGTTGTCAAGACATCGCAAAGATGATCAATGGAAACAGGATGCACCTGAGCTCAATTTCGAGTCTCGTAGCAAAGGGTCTGAATACCTACGTAAATAAGGTATTCATAAATAATTCTACAAACCTGTTTTTGCTTTGTGAATATTGAATACTGTGTGTAAATAGATTATTTAATCAATTTTAGAATAAGGCTTTAACGTAACAAAATGTGGAAAAAGTGAATACTTTCCGAATGGAGATCACATGAGGTTGGTGGCACCTTAATTGGCTAGAACGCGCTCGTGATAGAGACTGGAGTGGAATCAGTGGAATGTTATTTTGTCCATTAAAATAACATCAAATTGATCAGAAATACAGTGTAGACAACTTTTTATGTTATAAATGACTATTGTAGCTGGAAACAGCAGATTTTTAATGGAATATCTACACAGGCATACAGAGGCCCATTATCAACAACCATCACTCCTGTGTTCCAATGGCATGTTGTGTTAGCTAATCCAAGTTTATAATTTTAAAAGGATCATTGATCATTAGAAAACCCTTTTGCAATTATGTTAGCACAGCTGAAAACTGTGATTCTGATTAAAAAAGCAATATAACTGGACTTTATAAACTCAACAATAAAAGAAATGTCCCTTTTTCAGGACACTGTCTTTCAAAGATAATTTGTAAAAAGGCAATCTCAACGCTGTGTGTTACAGGGAAGACATCCTCTCCCTCATGTGGTACCCTTCCTGCAGGCTCATACTGACATGACCCTCCAGCATAACAATGCCACCAGCCATGCAGCTCGTTATTTCCTGCATGACAGGAATGTCAGTGTTCTGCCAGTGCCAGCGAAGAGCCCGGATCTCAACCCCATTGAGCATGTCTAGGACCGATTGGATCGGAGGGTGAGGATCGGAGGGCCATTCCCCCCAGAAATGTCCGGGAACTTGCAGGTGCCTTGGTGGAAGAGTGGGGTAACATCTCAAGCAAGAACTGGTAAATCTGATGCAGTCCATGAGGAGGAGATGTACTGCAGTACATAATGCAGCTGGTGGCCACACCAAATACTGACTGTTCCTTGTGATTTTGAACCCTTTTTTGTTCAGGGACACATAATTCAATTTCTGTTAGTCACATGTCTGTGGAACTTGTTCAGTTTGTCTCATTTGTTGAATCTTGTTATGTTCATACAAATATTTACACATGTTAAGTTTGCTGAAAATAAACGCAGTTGACAGTGAGAGGACTTTTCTTTTTTTGCTGAGGTTACAAATAACTTTCTAAAACGCATCAGTCTATTCTTGTTCTGAGAAATTGCCAAGAATCTGAAGGTCTCGCACAACGCTATGTACTACTCCCTTCACAGATGGTTAAAATTGATGGGAAGATGGATGGAGCCAAATACAGGACCATTCTGGAAGATGGAGTCTGCAAAAGACCTGAGACTGGGACGGAGATTTGTCTTCCAACAAGACAATGATCCAAAACATAAAGCAAAATCTACAATGGAATGGTTCAAAAATAAACATATCCAGGTGTTAGAATGGCCAAGTCAAAGTCCAGACCTGAATCCAATCGAGAATCTGTGGAAAGAACTGAAAACTGCTGTTCACAAATGCTCTCCATCCAACCTCACTGAGCTCGTGCTGTTTTGCAAGGAGGAATGGGAAAAAATTTCAGTCTCTCGATGTGCAAAACTGATAGAGACATACCCCAAGCGACTTACAGCTGTAATCACAGCAAAAGGTGGCGCTACAAAGTATTAACTTAAAAAAGTTAAAAAAGTTTGAAATATCCAATAAATGTCGTTCCACTTCATGATTGTGTCCCACTTGTTGTTGATTCTTCACAAAAAAATACAGTTTTATATCATGTTATCATTATGTTTGAAGCCTGAAATGTGGCAAAAGGTTGCAAAGTTCAAGGGGGCCGAATACTTTTGCAAGGCACTGTATGTAAGAAGTGTCCATCAAGACAATCCAACTTGTGGGAGGTGCTTCAGGAAGCATGGGGTGAAATCTCTTCAGGTTACCTCAACAAATTGACAACTAGAATGCCAAAGGTCTGCAATGCTGTAATTGCTGCATATGGAGGATTCTTTGACGAAAGCAAAGTTTGAAGGACATAATTATCAATTATAAATATTATCAATATTTATAACCTTGTCAACGTCTTGACTATATTTTCTATTCACTTTTCTATTTACTTTGCAACTCATTTCATGTATGTTTTCATGGAAAACAAGAACATTTCTAAGTGACCCCAAACTTTTGAACGTCAGTGTAAATTTTTTGATACTTCAAGTGGTCTTAAAATTCAAAGTCAAATAGCTAAATGATCCTTGTTATGACCTTCTTACAAGAATCACATATGTTAGCATTGTCACAAATTACTAAGGTGGGTGGAATCAGGCGCAGAGAGCAGGTTTTAGTTATTAGACAGTTTATTCTCCGGCGCACAAAACGACGGTCAACCCAACACACAGGGTGAATAAATTATCTAGCCCAAACACAGGACCAAAATAGTCCGGAGAATAAAACACATGAACACCACCAAATAACAGGAATACAAAAAACAATCCCGCACAAAACAAGGGCGGGACAACCTACTAAATATATGGAACGCTAATTAAACTAAAATACACACAGGTGAAACTAATAAGACAAAACCAACAGACAAACGAAAAAGGGATTGGTAGTGGCTAGTAGGACGGTGACGACGACCGCCAAGCACCGCCCGAACAGGCAGGGGAGCCAACTTCGGCGGAAGTCGTGACAAGCATAGTATGTTCTTTCATTATCAAAGGATACCAGAGCCACACAGAGCCACATTGGAAAACAGAAAAAAATACAGAGAACGGCAATGCTATCTCCCATCCGCAAGACCTAACACTGTTGTTAAATTAGCTCTTGCAAGTGGGAGCGTGTGACCAGTTCACCAGAGTTTCGGGCTTGGCCCCACACAGTAGATCTTTCCAACTGTGCAATGTTTAAGTACATAAGCAACCAAATTCTGCAAAGGGCAATACCCGGTTCAAACCAACTAAGACAAAAACATTTTTGCCTGCTAAGCACCGTATATGGTCAGGAGAGTCTGGTCACAAATTTCAATTAGCTTGCCAGGATTTTTTATGCTGTTTGTTAACATAATGTGCATGATGGCGCAGCTCTGCTTCTAGCTCCAGAGCAATTTTGCAGTATTTTTGTTTTGTGTGTTATGTCTTACATTATTAGCCCAGGAAATGTTTTGTGTTATTACATACAGCCGGAAAGAAGTTTTGGATATCAGAGCGGCGGAAGAACTCACCAGCATTACGCCTGGGAATATGACTTTACCAAATTGGATCCTTTGTTTGTACCCCCCAGGGCAATTGAACTGATTCCAGAGGCTGATCCAAAATACTGCTGGCAGAGAAGAGTTATTTGGAATGGACTTCTTAGTCCGACTCAGGAGGAGCGCACAACATTCATCGCTTCCAAGTATACTACTCGCTAATGTTCAGTCTCGGGATAATAAAGTAGATGAGCTCAGAGAGACCTCAGAGGATTGTAACATACTCTGTTTCCTGGGATAAACTGTCTTCGTCCCTACAGCCAGCTGGGTTCTCAGTTCTATCGTAAAGACCGGAACAAAGAACTCTCCGGGAAGATGAAAGGCGGTGGTGTACAGTGAGGGAAAAAAGTATTTGATCCCCTGCTGACTTGTACATCTGCTCACTGACAAAGAAATTATCAGTCTATAATTTTAATGGTAGCTTTATTTGAACAGTGAGAGAAAGAATAACAACAAAATCCAGAAAAACGCATGTAAAAAATGTTAAAATTGATTTGCATTTTAAAGAGGGAAATAGGTATTTGACCCCCTCTCAATCAGAAAGATTTCTGTCTCCCAGGTATCTTTTATATACAGGTAACGAGCTGAGATTAGGAGCGCACTCTTAAAGGGAGTGCTCCTAATCTCAGTTTGTTACCTATATAAAAGACACCTGTCCACAGAAGCAATCAATCAATCAGATTCCAACCTCTCCATCAAGCTTGGACTGAACCCCGGGGCACTGTGCAAGTGGGTCCTGGAATTCCTGACGGGCCGCCCCCCAGGTGATGAAGGTAGGAAAAAATACCTCCCCTTCACTGATCATCAACACAAGGGCCCCATAAGGGTGAGTGCTCAGCCCCCTCCTGTACTCCCTGTTCACCCATGACTGCATTGCCACGCACGCCTCCAACTCGATCATCGAGTTTGCAGACTATACAACAGTTGTAGGCCTGATTACCAAGAATGATGAGACAGCCTACAGGGAGGAGGTGATGACCCTGGGAGTGTGGTGCCAGGAAAAGAACATCTAACTCTGTTGACAAAACAAAGGAGCTAATCATGGACTTCAGGAAACAACAGAGGGAGCAATCCCTATCCACATCAATGGGACTGCAGAGGAGCAGGTGGAAAGTTTCAAGTTCCTCGGCGTACACATCACTGACCATCTGAAATGGTCCACCCACACAGACAGAGTGGTAAAGGCGCAACAGCTTGGCACCTAAAACACAAACTTTTACAGATGCACAATTGAGAGCATCTGTAAAAGGCTGTATCTGTAAAAGGGCTGTATCCCCACCTGGTGTGGCAACTGCACCGCCCCCGTAAATGCAGGGCTCTCCAGAGGGTGGTGCTGTCTGCCCAACGCATCACCGGGGGCAAACTACCTGCCCTCCAGGACACCTACAGCACCCAATGTCACAGGAAGGCAAGAAAGATCATCAAGGACAACAACCACCCGAGGCACTGCCTGTTCACTCGGCTATCATCCAGAAGGCGAGGTCTGTACAGATGCATCAAAGCTGGGACCGAGAGACTGAACAACAGCTTCTATCTCAAGGCAGTCAGACTGTTAAATAGCCATCACTAGGTGGTTACCACCTGGTTACCTAACCCTGCACTTCAGAGACTACTGCCCTCCATATACATAGAGTGGGGCAAAAAAGTATTTAGTCAGCCACATATTGTGCAAGTTCTCCCACTTAAAAAGATGAGAGAGGCCTGTAATTGTCATCATAGGTACACTTCAACTATGACAGACAAAGTGAGAGAAAAAAATCCAGAAAATCACATTGTAGGATTTTTAATGAATTTATTTGCAAATTATGGTGGAAAATAAGTATTTGGTCACCTACAAACAAGCAAGATTTCTGGCTCTCACAGACCTGTAACTTCTTCTTTAAGAGGCTCCTCGGTCCTCCACTCGTAACCTGTATTAATGGCACCAGTATAAAAGACACCTGTCCACCACCTCAAACAGTCAAACTCCAAACTCCACTATGGCCAAGACCAAAGAGCTGTCAAAGGACACCAGAAACAAAATTGTAGACCTGCACCAGGCTGGGAAGACAATCTGCAATAGGTAAGCAGCTTGGTTTGAAGAAATCAACTGTGGGAGCAAGTATTAGGAAATGGAAGACATACAAGACCACTGATAATCTCCCTCGATCTGGGGCTCCTCGCAAGATCTCACCCTGTGGGGTCAAAATTATCACAAGAACGGTGAGCAAAAAATCCCTGAACCACACGGGGGGACCTAGTGAATAACCTGCAGAGAGCTGGGACCAAAGTAACAAAGCCTACCATCAGTAACACACTACGCCCGCAGAGACTCAAATCCTGCAGTGCCAGACGTGTCCCCCTGCTTAAGCCAGTACATGTCCAGGCCCGTCTGAATTTTGCTATAGAGCATTTGGATGATCCAGAAGAAGATTTGGAGAATGTCATATGGTCAGATAAAACCAAAATATAACTTTTTGGTAAAAACTCAACTCGTCGTGTTTGGAGGACAAAGAATGCTGAGTTGCATCCAAAGAACACCATACCTACTGTGAAGCATGGGGGTGGAAACATCATGCTTTGGGGCTGTTTTTCTGCAAAGGGACCCGGACGACTGATTCGTGTAAAGGAAAGAATGAATGGGGCCATGTATCGTGAGATTTTGAGTGAAAACCTCCTTCTATCAGCAAGGGCATTGAAGATGAAACGTGGCTGGGTCTTTCAGCATGGGCAACGAAGGAGTGGCTTCGTAAGAAGGATTTCAAGGTCCTGGAGTGGCCTCGCCAGTCTCCAGATCTCAACCCCATAGAAAATCTTTGGAGGGAGTTGAAAGTCCGTGTTGCCCAGCAACAGCCCCAAAACATCACTGCTCTAGAGGAGATCTGCATGGAGGAATGGGCCAAAATACCAGCAACAGTGTGTGAAAACCTTGTGAAGACTTACAGAAAACCTTTGACCTCTGTCATTGCCAACAAAGGGTATATAACAAAGTATTGAGCAACTTTTGTTTTTGACCAAAATACTTATTTTTCACCATAATTTGCAAATAAATTTGTTAAAAATCCTACAATGTGATTTTTGGGATTTCTTTTCTTATTTTGTCTGTCATAGTTGAATTGTACCTATGATGAAAATTACAGGCCTATCTCATCTTTTTAAGTGGGAGAACTTGCACAATTGGTGGCTGACTAAATACCTTTTTGCACCACTGTAGACTTGAAATCACGGGCCACTTCAATAATGGAACACTAATCACTTTATTAATGTTTACATATTTTTGCTTTACTCATCTCATATGTACAGTGGCTTGGTAATCACCCCCTTGGCATTTTTCCTAAATATTTCCCCTTGTTGAATCTAGAGGTAATTTATTTTTATTTTTCAAAACATAACTTTCCCAAAGTAAACGGGCTATTTTTCAGGACCAGAAAATAGAATATGCATATAATTGACTGCTTAGGATAGAAAACACTCTAAAGTTTCCAAAACTGTAAAGATAGTATAAAAAAAATCCAATCAGGAATGCAGCGGTTTCTAAATAAGAGTCCCTTCCTATGCTTCCCTATTGAGCAGTGAATGGGATATCAACGAGATTCCTTTTTCTATGGCTTCCTTAATGTGTCTAGTATCACAAGACATAGTTTCAGGCTTTTATTTTGAAAAATTAGCCTGAGCGACAACATTGTGTCAGTGTCCACCTAATGGCTCTTTGTGTATTTCTCGCGCAAAAGACAAAGGTAGCCATTTTTCCATCCGGTCCTATTGAAAAAAGCTCTGTCCCGGTTGATATATTATCGAATAGATATTTGAAAAACAACTTGAGGGTTAATTATAAACAATGTTTGCCATGTTTCTGTCGATATTATGGAGCTAATGTCGTGACCGCAATTTCCGGTCGTTTTCTCAGCCAAACGTGAAGAACTTACGGAGCTATTTTTGGCTACAAAAATATTTTTTCTGGAAAAAAGGAACATTTGCTATTTGCTATCAAACTGGTAGTCTCGTGAGTGAATACTTACTTTCCCTACTGTATTTAATTTGTTTATTTTGCTCCTTTGCACCCCATTATTTTTATTTCTACTTTGCACATTCTTCCATTGCAAATCTACCATTCCAGTGTTTTACTTGCTATATTGTATTTACTTTGCCACCATGGCCTTTTTTTGCCTTTACCTCTCTTATCTCACCTCATTTGCTCACATCGTATATAGACTTGTTTATACTATATTATTGACTGTATGTTTGTTTTACTCCATGTGTAACTCTGTGTCGTTGTATGTGTCGAACTGCTTTGCTTTATCTTGGCCAGGTCGCGATTGTAAATGAGAACTTGTTCTCAACTTGCCTACCTGGTTAAATAAAGGTGAAATAAAAAAAAAATAAAAAAAAATACATCTGAAGCTCATCAAAGGTAAAAGATTTCATTTGATTGCTTTTCGTGACCAGAATGCCTGCTGCTAGCTAGGCATAATGCTATGCTAGGCTATCGATAAACTTACACAAATGCTTGTCTTGCTTTGGCTGTAAAGCATATTTTCAAAATCTGAGATGACAGGGTGTTTAACTAAAGGCTAAGTTGTGTTTGAATATATTTCACTTGTGATTTCATGAATATGAATATTTTCTAGTAAGGGAATTCCCCCCTGAAATGGACAAAAATGAATGGGAAACCATTGGCATAGTACAAACCATGTACACGATGGACAATACCACCCAAATCGGCGTTGATTCATGCAAAATGTTTTGCAAATGCCATATGGCAATTGCCAGTTGTAACACTTCAAAAATCCAACAGGTGGCGTGTGCGCTCCACCTTGGTTTTTCATATAGGAAATGGACCCGAAGTCAACATCCAAAAGCCAAATTTTGAAAAAATGATTTTTTTGTCAAAAACTTATCACCCCTTAAAAAAGTGCTTTCTGGACCGTTTTTTGAAATTCTTTCGCTTTTTTTGTCAATTACACATGTGTAAGAACTGCATGAATATACTTTTGTCCAATTTTATTATCATATTTTTTATTTATTTTTTTACTTGCGCATTATTGCATGTGTTTTCTCCATTTGCAATATGATTTCATAGGAAGTCAGAAGTCAAAAGTCAATAATTGCAAAATTTCATAAACTTCACACACCCCTAAAAAAGTGCTTTCTGGACCGTTTTTCGAAATTCTTTCGAATTTTGTGTCAATTACACACGTATAAGAACTGTATCAACATACTTTAGTCATATTTTATTATCATAATTTATTTTATTTTTTTACTTGTGCATTAGGCATATGTTTTCTCCATTTGGAACATGATTTCATAGGAAGTCAAAAGTCAAAAATTGCAAAATTTCATAAAAAACTTCACACACCCCTAAAAAAGTGCTTTCTGGACCGTTTTTCGAAATTCTTTAGAATTTTGTGTCAATTACACACGTATAAGAACTGTATCAACATACTTTAGTCATATTTTATTATCATATTTTTTTTATTTTTTTACTTGTGCATAAGGCATATGTTTTGTGGGGGCCAAATGTCATAAGAAATTTGACATGCTCAAAAATCCTGCAGAAATGCAAAATTGACTGGCCTGATGAACTCGGGATGGCCGGGCAGTGATTGTTGTTCCTTTCAATCACTCGTGGTGTTGATTTCATCATGTCCATTTCAATCACCATCACGAATTTGTCATGCTATAAAAATCGTGCAGGAATGCCAAATTGACTGGCCCGATGAACTCGGAATGGCTGGGCAGTGATTCTGGTACCTCTCCATCGCTCGTTTGGGTTGATTTCAGAATGTCACTTTTGGTGATGGTACCTCACTGTTAAAACATTGCAAATGTTTTCTCACTTTTGCAAAGTCACTGAAAATCGTGCAGGAATGCAAAATTGACTGTCCCAATGAACTCGGGATGGCTGGGCAGTGATTCTGGTACCTCTCCATCGCTCGTTAGGGTTGATTTCAGAATGTCCATTTGTTGATGTTTTCTCACTCTTGCAAAGTCACTGTGCATTTGCAATATGGTTAACTGGGCATTCATCATCACGAATTTGTCATGCTATAAAAATCGTGCAGGAATGCCAAATTGACTGGCCCGATGAACTCGGGATGGCTGGGCAGTGATTCTGGTACCACTCCATCGCTCGTTAGGGTTGATTTCAGAATGTCACTTTTGGTGATGGTACCTCACCGCTTAAACATATTGCAAATGGACAAGAGTCACCTGCAAGTCACCATCCATCAGTCAATTTGATATCATTCTGACACCAAACTGATACAAACTGACACCAAACCCACTTTTCCCAACTCGTTTAGGAGCCAAGTATCACATACTTCAGAGCTGGCCCAAAATTCACAACGCCTTCGGTTCAAACCATAAAAAAAACATAAAACACTTAGTTATGTTCTAGCTGCGGGTCCATTTCTTGTGTTATGTGTAGGTCTAGCTAATGCGACCCCGAATCCCAAGTTTCGGCTCGATAGGTCATTTGGTGTCCGAGTAAAACCCTAATTGGTGCTGAAAATCCACTTTTTTCAATTACTTGCTACGGGGTCCTTGAATGAGCTATCGGACAGAAACGTTGGGTTCTGTCTCTATGGGCCGAGACGGTCACAATGCACCTAGTCTTGTGACTCTGGGACATTTCTAAATGTCGCCATTTTCGTAATGGTCTAAATGAATTGAAGTCATTGCAAATGTTCGAGGCTGTTTCTCGGTCCGAGAACCTTCTAGAGTGCCGTACCTCACCACGCACTATTGACCTGAGGTCTAGAACATGATTCTAAAGTTTCGGAACTCTAGGTCTGACGGTTCTTTAAAAGTTCCAACAAGGTTAACTAATGCAGGGAGTGGATGTCTCTACACACCCCAATGGGTCCCTACTTCCAAGTTGTGTGTGTGTGTGATTTAGTTTTCCTTTGAAATTTTATGGGAAAAATGACTGATTTACAGTTCATGGGGGTTGCCTAATCACATATATGAAGTTTTGAAAAGATCTGATTTTTTTAACCCCTCGAAACAGCCCATGAGACACCAATTATGTCACTTCCGGTTGGCACAGGAAGCTATAACTCAACACACATCCTCATTGGGGTATTCTATTACAGAATCCTGAGTTTTAAGTCTTTACCATAAAAACTGACTGATTTACACAGGGTTGAATGCAGAGTCATTTTCACCTTTGCTGGTGATCTACATCCAAATACCTTTTGGGTGAATTTAACCACTTCCGGTTGCTCCAGGAAGCTTAGAATTGACACAGGTAGACCTCATAGTGGTCTGATGGACTGTCATAGAAGACAAGTTCATAAGGCATTCATAACCCACATAGGCTTCAGGTTGAATTTAGAGGTGAAGGCAATGTATTCCTATGGGGAGAGAAGTCAATGCAAACTGTTTGATGAAAACACCTTATTTTAACTGTGAAGGGTTAATGCCACACGGTCAAGGTTAGGCTTGCACAGATCGGGAGGACCTTAGGAACAGTCCTGTGTTTGAATTGTCCTTCTAAACCTAACGGTTCCGCCGCTGTCACCCAAAATCAAATGACGTTCTGGTGCAGGCTTCATATTGGGCCTACTTTTCTCATGGTCGCTGCGCTTAGACCGAGCGAGCTACGGTCAAGCGGGATATCTCGTTGAACTCGGCACGGCCTTGGGATTATGTTTATGCCATTGCCTGCTCTCTGTGTCTTTAAACACCACGCTTTGTCACTCCATCCTTGCTGTGTGTGTGTGTGTGAGAGCTTTTCTTTGACATCTGTTGGGAGAAATGACTGATTTTACAGTTCAGGAGGGTTGCCTAATCACACATATGAAGTTTTGAAAAGATCTGACCTTTTTATCCCTTGGATACACCCACTATGACACCATTTAAGGCACTTTCTGTTGGCACAGGAAGCTATAAATAAACTCATATCCTCATTGGGGTATGCCTTTACAGAATCCTGAGTTTTAAGTCTTTACGTTAAGAACTGAGTTATTTACGGAGGGTTTAGTGAGTGTGTGTTATTTCAGAAAATCATAGAAAATCACAGAAATCTCGCAGAGCTCCGAAGCACACTTTAAAAATATTCGTATGAACACCCTGCAACTGGATCTGTAACTGTTGAAAAAAAACACCTATATTTGAACATCACAAATCTATCATCGTACGATTTCTCTTAAATGACGATAGATAAACGGCTGATTTTTTGTTATTGACACCGGAGGCTCCTTGACTTTGACTTGAAGTGAAAAAATCATTTCTCTATTTTCATTTTAGATATTTAATCCCAGAAAAATGGCCATAACTCAAAAACCGTTGAGGCCTAGACGCCATCTTGTTCGGGGCCAACTGACCATTATGCCAAACCTATGCTCACCAAGTTTCGGCTTCAAAATATTTTCAGTTTTTGAGATAAGGCCCGTCGTGATTCGTGATGTTTTGTCAAATTGCAGTATGATTGCTTATGCCCTCTTGTGGGATTTTCCGGGATAGCGGAAAAATGACCAAAATTTGATTATTTTATAAAACGAAAACCGAATGTCCGACAAAGTTCATTTGATGACTTCCCGGTAGGTCTGGCCCTGCCGCTCGGCCCGACGCTGTCCCCGAATTTAACAAATGTTTTCGGACGTCTAGTAAGGGACGGTACATTTGCAATATGGACTTTTTCACTAGCCATACAGAAAATGTCGAAATGTTCCCTTAATGTATGTAAGATTATTTGTCCGTTGCGTTATGCTACTTAGTGTCAGTTGCTGACAATTCTCCCAGATCCGGGATGGGTAGTTACAAGAGGTTTTTAAACCACTCGAGTGTTGCTTTAGCAGTATGCTTAGTGTCATTGTCCTGCTGGAAGGTGAACCTTCGTCCTAGTCTGAAATCTCTGGAAGATTGAACAGGTTTCCCTCAAGAATTTCCCTGTATTTAGCGACATCCATCATTCCTTCAATTCTGATCAGTTTCCCAGTTCCTGCCATTGTAAAACATCCCCATAGCATGATTCTGCCACCTCCATGCTTCACTGTGGGGATGGTGTTCTTGGGATGACGAGAGGTGTTGGTTTGCTTCAGACATAGCGTTTTCCTTGATGGCCAAAAGCTACATTTTTGTTTCATCTGACCAGAGTACCTTCTCCCATATGTTTGGGGAGTCTCCCACATGCCTTTTGGCAAACACAAAACGTCGTTGCTTATTTTTGTCTTTAAGCAATGGCTTTTCTCTGGCCACTCTTCCATAAAGCCCAGCTCTGTGGAATGTGTGGCTTAAAGTGGTCCTATGGACAGATTCTCTGCTGTTGAGCTTTGCAGCTCTTTCAGGGTTACCTTTTGTCTCTTTGTTGCCTCCCTGATTAATGCCCTCCTTGCCTGGTCCGTGAGTTTTGGTGCCCTCTCTTGGCAGGTTTATTGTGGTGCTATGTTCTTTCCTTTTTTATGATAGATTTAATGGTGCTCTGTGGGATGTTCAAAGTTTCTGATATTGTTTTATAACCCAACCCTGATCTGTACCTCTCCACAAGTTTGTCCCCTGACCTGTTAGGAGATCTCCTTGGTCTTCATGGTGCTGCTTGCTTGTTGGTGCCCTTTGCTTAGTGGTGTTGCAGACTCTAGGGCCAATTAAAACAGGTGTATATATAATGAGATCATGTGACACTTAGATTGCACACAGGTGGACTTTATTTAGCTAATTCTGTGACTTCAGAAGGTAATTGGTTGCACCAGATCTTATTTAGGGGCTTCATAGCAAAGGGGATGGATACATATGCCTGCACCACTTTCTGTTTTTAATTTAAAAATATATAATTTTGAAACAAGTAATTTTATTCATTTCACTTCACCAACTTGGACTATTTGGTGTATGTCAATTACATGAAATCCAAATAAAAATATATTTAAATTACAGGTTGTAATGCAACAAAATAGGAAAAATGGCAAGGGGGCATGAAAACTTTTGCAAGGAACTGTATATACTGTATTCTATTCTACTGTATATACACTACCGGTCACAAGTTTTAAAGCACAGTCAAGGATTTTTCTTTATTGTTACTATTTTCTACATCACCAGGCTACTCGTTGTGGCGCACACCTGTCACCATCGTTACGCGTCAGACTCACCTGGACTCCATCACTTCCCTGATTACCTTCCCTATTTATTTCACTCCCTTTGGCTCCTTCCCCAGGTGTTATTGTTTCTGTATCATGTCTGTGTGTTGTTTGTGTTTTCTTGTTTTATAGTATGTTATGTTTATTTATTAAAAACACTCACTCCCTGAATTTGCTTCCTGACTCTCTGCCAACTCGTTACAGAATTACGCATCAGCGAGTGTTTTTTTGTTGTTTGTGGGAATGAAGTCGTATCTGGGAGCCGCTTCAGCCGGATCGCCAGGCTCCCCTGCCTCAGCCGGTCCGTCAAGTTCCCGCACTTTAGCCAGCGACCGGTTTCCGCGCATCAGCAGGGGTGACCGGTCCGTTCCTGATCCCCGGGATTGTCCCTTTGGTTGGCATCCTACGGCTGGAGCCGAATGTGCCGGGCAGGGGGTACCGTCATGTATGCTCTCTCTCCGGCACTCTCGGTCGCCATGCTCCTGCGTCTCAGCTGGACTGACAGGTTTCCCGCGCCCCAGCAGAGGTGACCGCTTCGCTCCTGTTCCCCAGGATGGTCATTTTGGTTGTGTGCTGCATCTCCGGCCTCTAGGTCACCAGGCTGCTCGTTATGGCACACACCTGTCATCAACGTTATGAGCACCTGCACGTCAGACTCACCTGGACTCCATCACTTCCCTGATTACCTTCCCTATATATGTCCCTCCCTTTGGTTTCTTCCCCAGGCGTTATTGTTTCTGTATCATGTCTGTGCATTTTCTGTGTTTTCTGTTACTGTCTCTGTTACTGTGTGTCTGTTACTTGAACTCTGTGAAGCATTTATTTGGGCTGCAATTTCGAAGGCTGGTAACTCTAATGAACTTATCCTCTGTAGCAGAGGTAACTCTGGGTCTTCCATTCCTGTGGCGGTCCTCAAGAGAGCCAGTTTCATCATAACGCTTGATGGTTATTACGACTACACTTGAATAAAAGTTCTTGAAAAGCAAAGCTGTCATCAAGACAAAGGGTGGCTATTTGAAGAATCTCAAATTTAAAATATATTTGTATTTGTTTCACACTTGCTTGGTTACTACATAGTTTTGATGTTTGACTATTATTCTACAATGTAGAAAATAGTAAAAGTAAAGAAAAACGGTTGAATGTGTAGGTGTTCTAAAACTTCTGACCAGTAGTGTAAATTCCTTAATTCCATTTTTTTACTTTTAGGTTGTTGTTGCAAAGAAGGGGGACGAGTGATAAATGGCAGATATGTGAGAGCAGAACTAATAAACGGGCTCTGCCCGATCACTAAAATGGCCACCCCTGTCAGAACTACAGATCAAAAAATGGCCGACCGCCAAAACTAGTCCCAGAAGCAAGGGGAACCCTCAGAAGGTGGAGCCAACCCACAGATAAAGGGTCAAGAAAAACCAAGAAGAGGGAGAGAGAGGGCTGGAAGGATCTATGAATAATAGAGAAAGAGACAATAGAGATTGGCTGGATTTACCGTGTATGAGCTGGATTGTTTTGGACTTACCTGTTGGCGTTTGGACCTGGACCAACCGAGAACCCAATTCGTGTACCGAACCCTGCTATCCTTGACCTCGCCTACGGCCTGGGTGGACCAGGACGGAGAAACAAACACACAGGTACTGTCCTGTTCGAAATAACTCTCATTCTTGGGTGATTTGATGACAGTTTACCACTTAATTTGTGACAAACGCTCTTAACCTTGAAGAGGTTTGCCACATTGTGTGTATTGTTGTGAATTGTTAGATATTACTGTTCTGTTGGATGTAGAAACACAAGTATTTCGCTACACCCGCAATAACATGTGTATCTAACAAATACACTTTGATTTGATAACATGATATAATCCCATTTTGATTAAAAAAAACTCTTCTTTCTCTCACCCTGCAGTATGTTCCCACCCAGTTAGAATATGTATGCTGTACAGATGCTCATACACATGCCGCATGGCAATGGTATTAGTAGGTAGGGTATTTTATCAGCCCAAATAAGTGAACCTTGTTCCTCCCGTTATTTCAATACAGAGAGAGAGAGTGTGTGCATGCATGGGGAATGTGTGTGCATGCATGGGGAATGTGTGTGCATGCATGGGGAATGTTTTTAAGAGAGCGAGAAAGCGATAAACAGCGAAATGAGGAGCTTGTATACTGGAGCCTCACACCACAACCGGATCCTTTCACTGGGAGATTTAATGAGCAGGGCAGGAAGAAGCAACCATTCAGAGACAGTTTTCTGATGAACGATCACTGGACTCCACTGAGTTCATATTTGCATAAGAGATTAACACGTTGGAAATGATTCAAGGCGCAGGGTATAGTGGGGACTGGATACTGTAGCATGTGTGACTGCTGAAAAATCATTATTCTAATGTTCTAATCTACTGCTTTGGTTTGTCATGGGAGACCACACACACAAGTAGCAAGAGGCGACCTGGGGAGGGGGAAGTGAGATTTTATATGTAACACAGGGGTATTTATTTACTTCCTAAATTATCGGCTTCATTGTCTGGTTCAGTGACATTTTCTGAAATATTTTCTCAATTTACCCCACTCTGTACAGCTGTTCGGTTAATATCCACATTCATTACAAAGTGACAACTATTAAGCTCTGGAACAGAAGTGGGGAGATGTCAACAAATCCTCCTCACATAATGTTCTATTCGAATAATGAGGTTGGAGCTACTGATTACAGGCACTGTACATTTCTTACCAGAGTGAACTGTAACGTTGACTCTTGTCTTCGATGCCAATAGAATAAATAAAATCATAGGCAATCTCTGTGTAATGGAAACATCAGTAAGCTATTTACCAACAGGAAGTGGTGGAAAAAGTACCCAATTGTCATACTTCAGTAAAAGTATGAATGCCTTAATAGAAAGTTTCTCAAGTAACTATTGTATAGAAGAGCAACGTCAACTTACCAACATTACGACCAGGAATACGACCAGGAATACGACTTTCCCGAAGCGGGTCCTCAGTTTGGACCACCGCCAGGACAATGGATTTAATTCCAGTAGCCGACCCAAAACAACTGCGCCGCAGAAGGTTCAGACGGAGCGGCCTCCTGGGCAGGCTCCGTAGACGTGCACATCACTCACCGCTCCCGTGTACTTCTCACCAATGTCCAGTCGCTTGACAACAATCTGAAAACAAGGCTCCCTAAATTTTATCAGCATATCAAATGTGCGACTCGAGCTGGCGTGGACTGGGATATGTTCCGGATAGCCACAGACCACAACATTGATATATACGCTGACTCAGTGAGCGAGTTTAATAGCAAGTACATCGGTGATGTTGTACTCACAGTAACTATTAAAACCTTTCCTAACCGGAAACCGTGGATTGATGGCACCATTTGAGCAAAACTGAAAGCAAGAACCATTGATTTTAATCAATGCAAGGCGACCAGAAACATGACCGACTACAAAGTGTAGCTATTCCCTCCCCAAGGCAATCAAACAAGCTAAGCGTCAGAATAGAAACAAAGTAGAGTCGCAATTCAACGGCTGAAACACGAGACATATGTGGCAGGGTCTACAGTCAATCATGGATTACAAAACGAAAACCAGCCCCATCGCGGACACCGACGTCTTGCTCCCAGACAAGTTAAACAATGTCTTTGCTCGCTTTGAGGACAATACAATGCCACCGACACAGCACGCAACCAAAACCTGTGGGCTCTCCTTCACCGTGGCCAAACATTTAAAAGTGTTAACCCTCGCAAGGCTTCCGGCCCAGACGGCATCCCTAGCCGCGTCTTCAGAGCATGCACAGATCAGCTGGCTGGTGTGTTTACGGACATATTCAATCAATCCCTATCCCAGTCTGCTGTGCCCACATGCTTCAAGAGGGCCACCATCGTTCCTGTTCCCAAGAAAGCTAAGGTAACTGAGCTAAACGACTATCGCCCCGTAGCACACTTCTGTCATCATGAAGTGCTTTGAAAGGCTAGTCAAGGATCATATCACCTACCTGATACCCTAGACCCACTCTAATTATCTTAGTCCCATTAGGTCCAAAGACGACAAAATTGCAATCACACTGCCCTAACCCATCTGGACAACAGGAATACCTACTGAATGTAAGAATGCGGTTCATCGACGACAGCTCAGCATTTAACAGCATAGTACACTCCAAACTCGTCATTAAGCTCGAGACCCTGGGTCTCGACCCTGCCCTGTGCAACTGGGTCCTGGACTTTCTGACGGGCCGCCACATTTGGTGAGGGTAAGAAACAACATCTCCACCCCGCTGATCCTCAACACTGGGGCCACACAAGGGTGTGTTCTCAGCCCTCTCCTGTACTCCCTGTTCACCCATGACTACATGGCCATGCACGCCTCCAACTCAATCATCAAGTTTGCAGACAACACTACAGTGGTAGGCTTTATTACCAACAACAACGAGACTGCCTACAGGGAGGAGGTGAGGGCCCTCGGAGTGTGGTGTCTCGAAAATAAACTCAACATCAACAAATCAATGGAGATTATCGTGGACTTCAGGAAACGGCACAGGGAGCACCCCCCTATCCACGTCAACGGGACAGTAGTGGAGAAGTTGGAAAACTTCAAGTTCCTCGGCCTACACATCACGGACAACTGAAATGGTCCACCCACACAGCAGCGTGGTGAAGAAGGCGCAACAGCGCCTCTTCAACCTCAGGAGGCTGAAGAAATTTTACTTGTCACTGAACTTCTACAGATGCACAATCGAGAGCATCCTGTCGGGCTGTATCACAGCCTGGTGTGGCAACTGCTCCGCCCACAACCGTAAGGCTCTCTAGAGGGTAGTGAGGTCTGCACAATGCATCACCGGGGGAAAACTACCCGCCCTCCAGGACACCTACACCACTCGATGTCACAGGTAGGCCTAAAACATCATCAAGGACAACAGCCACCCAAACTGCTACCTGTTCACGCTATCATCCAGAAGGCGAGGTCAGTACAGGTGCATCAAAGCTGGGACCGAGAGACTGAAAAACAGCTTCCATCTCAGCTTCCATCAGACTGTTAAACAGCCACCACTAACATTGAGTGGCAGCTGCCAACATACAGACTCAAATCTCTAGCCATTTTAATAATCAGATGTAATAAATGTATCACTAGTCACTTTAAACAATGTCACTTTATATAATGTTTACATACCCTACATTACTAATCTAATAAGTATGTACTGCATTCTATACCATCTACTGCATTTTGCCAATGCCACACAGCCATCGCTCATCCATATATTTATATATACATTTTCTTATTCATCCCTTTATACTTGTGTGTGTGAGGAAGTTGTCGTGAAATTATTAGATTACTTGTTTGATATTACTGCACCATAAGAACTAGAATCACAAGTATTTCGCAACACTCGCATTAACATCTGAATGTGACCAATAACATTTGATTTGAAGTAAAAGTGAAATTCACCCAGTAAAATACTACTTGAGTAAAAGTATTCAGTTCTAAATATACTTAAGTATCAAAGTAGAAGTACTTTTAAATTCCTTATATTAAGCAAAGCAGACGGCACCATATTCTTGTTTAAAAAAATGTACGGATAACCAGGGGCACATACCAACACTTAGACATCATTTACAAAAGATATGCATTTGTTTTTAGTGAGTCTGCCAGATCAGAAGCAACAGGGATGACCACATGTTCCCTCGAGGTCCATGAATTTGACAATTTTCCTGTCCTGCTAAGCATTCAAAATATAACAACTACATTTGTGTGTCACGTAAAATGTTTGGAGTAAAAAGTACATTATTTTCTTTGGGAATGTAGTGAAGTAAAAGCAAAAGTTGTTGAAATATAAATAGTAAAGTACAAATACCCCAAAAAGCTACATAAGTAGTACTTTACACCACTGCAAACAGGTAACATGTTATGATAAAGACACGTCCATACTAAATATTGTGTTGCACATACAATCCTCATAGTCTCAAAAGGTATCATCATTAGCTTCTTGCTTTTGCTTGATTTCGATTTTCTAAGCCTGTGTCACGACTACGGCTGAAGTCGGTTCCTCTCCTTGTTTGGGCGGCGCTCAGCCGTCTACTAGCCATCTCTGATCCATGTTTCATTTTCCATTCGTTTTGTCTTTGTTTCTACACACCTGTTTTTCATTCCCCCATTATTGTTCATATATTTAACCCTCTGTTTCCCCCATGGTGTTGTGCAGGATTGTTTTATGTCATGTTCGGTAATGTTGGTGACGGGTGCTGTTTCTTGCCTGTGCAAGTTGATGTTTGTGTGTTTGTGTTTGGGCAAGTGCATTGTTTTACCTTGCACCATACATTATTCTGAGCAAAGTTATGTTGCTCCCAATTCTCTGCTCTCCTGCGCCTGACTGCATACTCCAGCTACACCCACCACTCTGACGGCCTGTCACTGAATTCACAGCAATCACTTTACTGAGTGGCAGTGGTGCACATTACTTATTTTTGACAACATTGACTTTTACTCCACTACATTCCTGAAGAAAAGAATATGCTTTCTATGGAGCGTGCACATGGCTATCAGTAAATTAAATAAACAAGAAACTATGCCATCTGGTTCGCTTAAGATAAGGAATGTGAAATGGTTTATACTTTTACTTTTGATACATAAGTATATTTAAAACCAAATACTTTCAGATTTTTACTCAAGTTGTATTTTACTGTGTGACTTTCACTTTTACTTGAGTAATTTTAAGGTATCTTTACTTTTAGTCAAATATGACAAATGGGTACTTTTTCCACCGTTGCTGATAGGCAATATAAACCTGCACTGAGGTGAGGCCGATAAGAATTTCATGGTCACAAGGTGGTCGTGTCTCTGGTGTGGTGGGAGGGGTTTATCCGTTAACTGCCACTGTTGGTCACTATAAGAGTGAGATGTGCCACCCTCCTTCCTCATCAAAGTCTCAGAGCTGCTGTTTCGGCAGCAGCAAGCCACCACCCAGCCCTGCCATGCCTGCAGTATTTCCCTCGGATAGATCAGCTTTCAGTCGGCTTAATCTTGTCAGCTGCTGACAATGAGGCCTGATCTCCTCTGTTCTTCTCCTGCAACTGGAATCGGCCTACAGCTCTGCCTATTCAAACAACCCCAGATTCCTCTCCAGAATCCATAATCATTTCTGTTAAGAATATTTCTGAATCTATCAAACATTCTCGAGTAACGGCACTGATCTGCCTATATCCCTAACATAAGCTGGCCCTAGTGAATACAAAATGGCCCTACTAAAATCCATCGTCGATTTTAACCGCCTAAGATATGCATAAAGGATAGAATAAGAGAGAGACCGAGAGAGAGAAGTCATTCCTCCTTTGAAAGAGACTGGAGACAAATGTCTTTCTAGAGCTTTCAGGGAATGTCAGAGCTGAGAAGGAGACAAAAGCAGGCATGATCCTGGCATTACCACAAGGCCACTTAAATCCTCCACAGAGGGCACTTAATGGAGTGATTTCTAATAGAGTATTCCTTTCACTATGCTGGCAGTGTAAAAAATAAGTGTTCTATATCCCATGTAGGGTACTGATAGTGGGTGTTCAGCCTCCCAGAGTATCAACTTCAACCAGATAGAAAACAAGCTGTAATTCATTGTCAAGTAATCCATTCTCTGCTGCATGTGCTGACAATTATTTGAATTCACCAAGGGCAGATTATTTTAGCTCTATTGTGAAATGTTTGTGTCATATAGGCATTTATTTCAAGAACATGTTGGCATGTTCTGATGGCATCAACAGCATGATATTGGGACTGATTGTATAGTAGATAATATTTTGGAAGAAACCCTTTCTAAAGTCATTACATGAGCTGTAAAGTGTGTTATTGACATTCTTTACAGCTCATCACCTCAGCTTTTGTTCAGTACCCAATTTGGTGGTGTGAACTAGAAATATAATTGTATTTGTACAACAACCATCAAATTATTCTGCAACCATTCGAAGAACCCCATTTTGGTTACAGGTATAACCCTTTTGCAGAGAGGGTTCTACCTGGAACCAAAAGCGTTTTCCTATGGGGGCAGTTGAAGAACCCATTTTGGTTCACGATAGCACATTTTTCTAAGAGTGCACTATTGCAGAGAATTTGTTTGTTGGAACCATATTGAGTGGAGGCTACAGATGTCACGAATCTGATGGTGCCTCTTCCTGTTCGGGCGGTGGTCGTCGGCCTATTAGCTGCCATCGATTCCCTTTCGGTTTGTTTCTGTTTATTGGGTACACCTGTTTTGAGTTAGTGTTTGTTTGTAGGCTATTTAAGGGCACTAGGCCCGCTGGGTATTTGTGCGGGCTTGTTTTCTGTTATGAGTGTTATCAGTATTTTCCCGGAGAGTTTTAGTCCGTTGTATGTTGGGACGGGTTGTTTCATGTGCCCTGGTGTTTTGCATGTCGTGGGTCCACAGTCTATGGAATAAAATATCCACGTACTGAATTACCTGCTCTCTGCGCTTGACTCACTCACCATTGTTAGAAGCTGTAACAACAGACCTGGGTGAAATGAACTCATCATTATTTGAGGTGTGCTGAATTCAGCTTGGACTTTGCACTTTTGGGACTATTACCTTCTCCAAACCAGTTAAATGTAACTAAATGCAATTCAAAATCTATTCTACATAATCCCCCCCCGCAAATAATTATTTATCATTAGAGGCCAAAAAAACGATAACTAGAAAATGCTGCATACTTCCAAGAAAGGTTCAAATCTCACCTTTTTGGTAAAAAATAGTTATACAATACTGAGGTGTAGTCACTTTCGAGGACACAAGCTCAAGAACACAGTACAAATATGTTAGAAATATAGAACAGTAAAATATTTTATACGATGTATTTCCTATTCAACAAAACTGTATGATTAAGGCTTGAAATTAAGGATATGCTTTCCATATAGTATAATCAATCTATAAAACCACTAACTATACGATTTCACCTTCCTTACAAATGTAAAATAGATGTTTGTATGTTTAGTGTTAGAGAAAATGTGCATATTTTTGAAAGGTCTCTCTTGATCAACACGTCTGCCCCCATCACTGTGAACGTCTCACAAAGCTCTAGCTTGGCTTCCTGAACTTGTTAGGAACTCGCTTTTCATCTCATATTAATACAGAAAGTGTTTTGTGTTTAAAATGTATGATTTATTTTAGATTACTGGCTATAAATCAATCTCTGAATGTGCAACAGCTCTCTCCTGCTGCCCTATAATGTAAGGACTTCAGGAATATGCGTTATTAGTGGCTGTGACGTAGGGTTCAGCCAGGAGTTGATGGACAGTTGGAAGAGCTAATGAAGTGGTAGGAGGGACATACCAGGTTCAAATGGTGTCAGATTTCACATTCTGCATCACACAGGTAAAAGAGACATACTCCTGTGTCCGTGAAAATCAGGGCTACTGCTTAATGCAAGCCATTTCAATCTATGGTGTCCATAGATTGATTTATAAGCAAAAATAACAGTTTTAACCCGGTACTAGATCCATGTAGGTCCCCAAAACAGGGGGCTTTACGGATTTTAAACTGTACCAAGCGAACTAAACCTCAAGTATTTTTAAGTATTTGGCCCAAGTCTAGTATGCTATAGTCTGTGCCTAAACCCCTATCAAAGTGTCCCCTTTCTCCCAGATCCTCAATATGATATTCTACCAAAACCAGCTCATTGTCTTTACAGTGAAAAGAATACACACTCATATGGAATGAGAAGTATGGCATGTCATGGCTTTCAATATTTTGGTGTGATTGTCAACTCACCTTTTGTGGAACAGTGAAGTTTACCCACTGGGCAAAGACGTCTATTCCAAGTTGGTTCAACGTGATTACATTGAAATTACATAGAAACAACGTTGATTCAACCAGTGTCTGCCCAGTCGGCTTGACATTTTCATTGTAAAAATCTGTTCTGTTCCTTGTATGAGTAGTCAACCAATGAGATTGTGAAATAACCTTGTTGTTCATTTTGTTCAAAAGCGAATCTATATTATGCTACTGTATCTAACCCAAATATTTAAGCAAACGAAAAGGTGGTATTCTAATTCGGTAATACTGCGTTCCTGCCCCAACTCCCTATGCTGTATACTGTATCTGACCTGAATGAGCGCATCCTCCACTTCTAGTGTGTTCTTTGCGAAGGTCCTCTGTATGTGTTGTAGTACAGTCAGTCTCAAAGTTCGGTCAAAAGTTTTAGAACACAAACTTATTAAAAGTTTTTTCTTTATGTTTACTATTTTAAACATTATACAATGTGTTCCATGTGTTTTACAACACACATGGAATCATGTAGTAACCAAGAAAGTGTTAAACAAATCAAAATATATTTTCTATTTGAGATTTTTCAAAGTAGCCACCCTTTTCCTTGATGACAGCTTTGCACACTATTGGTATTCTCTCAACCGGCTTCACCTAGAATGTTTTTCCAACTGTCTTGAAGGAGTTCCCACACTTGTTGGCTGCTTTTCCTTCACTCTGCGTTCCGACTCATCCCAAACCATCTCAAGTTGGTTGAGGTCAGGCATTGTGGAGGCCAGGTCTGTCATGCCAGGCCTGACCTTATATCTCTGTTTTCTATATATTTTGGTTAGGTCAGGGTGTGACTAGGGTGGGTACTCTAGAGTTTTTTGTATGTCTATGTTGGCCTGATATGGTTCCCAATCAGAGACAGCTGTTTATCGTTGTCTCTGATTGGGGATCATATTTAGGCAGGCCCTTTTTCCACCTTCTGGTATGGGATCTTTACTATGTATAGTTGCCTGTCAGCATTATATTGTATAGCTTCACGTTTCATTTGTTATTTGTTCGGTGTTCATTCTTTTAATAAAGAGAGTACGCATTCCACGTTGCACCTTGGTCTCCTTCATTAACTTTTAAGAAGGCACACCTTTTGATTCAAATGCATTCCAGGTGACTACCTGATTAAGCTGTTTGAGTGAATGCCAAGAGTGTGCAAAGCTGTCATCAAGGCAAAGGGTGGCCTGAAACTCAACATCAACAAAACAAAGGAGATGATCTCAATATTCAGGAAACAGCAGAGTGTGCACCCCCCTATCTAACTCAATGGGACAGCAGTGGAGACGCTTCATGTTCCTTGGCGTACACATCACTGACAATCTGAAATGGACCACCCACACAGTGTGGTGAAGAAGGAGCAACAGAGCCTCTTCAACCTCAGGAGGCCAAAGAAATTTGGCTTGTCACCTAAAACCCTCACAAATCTTTACAGCTGCACAATCGAGGGCATCCTGTTGGGCTGTGTCACTGCCTGGTACGCAACAGCACCGCACACAACCGCAAGGCCCTCCAGAGGGTTGTACGTTTTGCCCAACTTATTGCCAGGGGCAAATTACCAGCTCTCCAGGACACCTACAGCACCCAATGTCGAAGGAAGGCCAAAAAGATCATCAACCACCAGAGCCATTGCCTGTTCACCCACTATCATCTAGAAGGCGAGGTCAGTAGTGCAGGTGTATCAAAGATGGGACTGAGAGACTGAAAAACAGCTTCTATCTTAAGGCCATCAGACTGTTAAACAGCCATCACTACCACATTAGAGGCTGCTGCCTATAGGCATAGACCAGGAATCACTGGCCACTTTAAGGAATGGAACAATAGTAACTTTAATGTTTACATACAGTTGAAGTTGGAAGTTTGCATACACTTCAGCCAAAAACATTTAACTTCTTGGATATAGGGGGTGCTATTTTAAGTTTTGGATGACAAACGTTCCCGTTTTAAACAAGATATTTTGTCACGAAAAGGTGCTTGACTATGCATATAATTGACAGCTTTGGAAAGAAAACACTGACCTTTCCAAAACTGCAAAGATATCGTCTGTGAGTGCCACAGAACTGATGTTACAGAAAAAAAACAGATAAAAATCCAATCAGGAAGTGCCACATTTTTTTGAAACCGGCTCATGCCAATGACCCCTTATATGGCTGTGAATGGGCCACAAATGAGCTTAGGCTTTCTGTCGCTTCCCCAAGGTGTCGACAGCATTGTGACGTATTTGTAGGCATATCATTGGAAGATTGACCATAAGAGACTACATCTACCAGGTGGTCGCTTGGTGTCCTCCGTCGCAATTATTGCGTAATCTCCAGCTGCAGTATTTTTCCGTTTGCTTCTGATGGGAAGCCAACTGCCACCACTGATAGATTATCGAATAGATATGTGAAAAACACCTTGAGGATTGATTCTAAACAACTTTTGCCATGTTTCTGTTGCTATTATGGAGCTAATTTGGAAAAAAGTTTAAGTCATTGCATTTTACGGTCTTTTTCTTAGCCAAGCGTGATGAACAAAACGGAGCTATTTCGTCTACACAAATAATCATTTGCTATCGAACTCCGTCTCGTCATTGAAAACATCCGAAGTTCTTCAAAGGTAAATGATTTTATTTGAATGATTTTCTTGTTTTTGTGAAAATGTTGCCTGCTGAATGCTAGGCTTAATGCTATGCTAGGTTATCAATACTCTTACACAAATGCTTGTGTAGCTTTGGTTAAAGCATATTTTGAAAATCTGAGATGACAGTGTTGTTAACAAAAGGCTAAGCTTGTGTTTGAATATATTTATTTCATTTCATTTGTGATTTTCATGAATAGGAAACGTTGCGTTACGGCAATGACCTTGAGGCTATGATTACGCTCCCGGATACGGGATTGCTCGTCGCTAGAGGTTAAACTCAGTTTTTCACAATTCCTGTCTTAGGTAAGTTAGGATCACCACTTTATTTTAAGAATGTGAAATGTCAGAATAATAGTAGAGAGAATGATTAAGTCAGTTAGGACATCTACTTTATGCATGACACAAGTAATTTTTTCAACAATTACTTACAGATTGACAATTTCAGTCAATTGGAGGTGTACCTGTGGATGTATTTCAAGGCCTACCTTCAAACGCAGTGCCTCGATGCTTGACATCATGGGAAAATCAAAATAAATCAGCCAAGACCTCAGAAAAAACATTGTAGACCTCCACAAGTCTGGTTCGTCCTTAGGAGCAATTACCAAACGCCTAAAGGTAACACTTTCATCTGTACAAACAATAGTACGCAAGTATAAGCACCATGGGACCACGCAACCACCATACCGCTCAGGAAGGAGACGCGTTCTGTCTCCTAGAGATGAACATACTTTGAATAAGTGCAAATCAATCACGGAACAACAGCAAAGGACCTTGTGAAGATGCTGGAGGAAACAGGTACAAAAGTATCTATATCCACAGTAAAACAAGTCCTATATCGACAACCTGAAAGGCCGCACAGCAGGGAAGAAGCCACTATTCCAAAACCGCCATAAAAAAAGCCAGACTACAGTTTGCAACTGAACATGGGGACAGAAATTGTACTTTTTGGAGAAATGTCTCTGGTCTGATGAAACAAAAATAGAACTGTTTGGCCATAATAAACATTGTTATGTTTGGAGGATAAAGGGGGAGGCTTGCAAGCCGAAGAACACCATCCCAATCGTTAAGCACGGGGGTAGCAGCATCATGTTGTGGGGTTGCTTTGCTGCAGGAGGGACTGGTGCACTTCACAAAATAGATGGCATCACATGAGGTAGGACAATTATGTGGATATATTGAATCAACATCTCAAGACCTCAGTCAGGAAGTAAAGCTTGGTCGCAAATGGGTCTTCCAAGTGGACAAAGACCCCAAGCATACTCCCAAAGTTGTGGCAAAATGGCTTAAGGACAACAAAGTCAAGGTATTGGAGTGGCCATCACAAAGCCCCGACCTCAATCCCATAGAAAATGTGTGGGCAGAACTGAAAAAGCGTGTGCAAGCAAGGAGGCCTACAAACCTGACTCAGTTACACCAGCTCTGTCAGGAGAAATAGGACAAAATTCACCTAACTTATTGTGGTAAGCTTGTTGAAGGCTACCTGAAACGTTTGACCCAAATTAAACAATTTAAAGGCAATATTACCAAATACTAATTGAGTGTATGTAAACTTCTGACCCACTGGGAATGAGATGAAAGCAATAAAAGCTGAAATAAATCATTCTCTCTACTATTATTCTGACATTTCACCTTCTTAAAATAAAGTAGTGATCCTATCTGACCTACAACAGGGAATTTTTTTTCTCGGATTAACTGTCAGGAATTGTGGAAAAACTGAGTTTAAATGTATTTGGCTAAGGTGTATGTAAACTTCCAAATTCAACTGTATTCTATACTATTACATGTATGTATGTATGTATGTATGTATGTATGTATGTATGTATGTATGTATGTATGTATGTATGTATGTATGTATGTTTTCTATACTATTCTCCAGTATCTCATTCCCTTAATAATGTTTACACATCTTGCATTACACATCTCTATACTTTTCCACTGTATCTTAGTCCGCTCTGACATCGCTCGTCCATATGTATATATGTCTACGAAAGGTGTCTAACTCTCTGAATCATAACATTTAGCACTTTAACCATTAGAATAATTGTAAAGGTTTAAGTGTACTGTAATGCCCATTAAGTCTTATAGAGAAGTGTTTTATGTGTATATAAATCCCAACGCTCATATTTTACCTTAGGCTGATGCATTAGCCAACATTTGCTTCACGTTACACACTGGCCAATTTCCCACATCAATTTACAATGTCTTCCAAAGTTATTATTTTAGTGGAGTGGCAAAAATTAATTTGGTGGTCCAGTGATCACAGCTTTAACTGAGTCATGAATGGACTTATGCCAACTGTCTGCGTAAATCAGACATGTAATTCCGAAACAACGGAAAGAATTTTGATTATTTGACAACTACTGTGGGGTACAAATCAGTGTTGATATTATTGACTGAAATAGCTCTCAGGAGCTATCAAGCTAGGTGCCTTGAAGCGTAATTGTGATCGGGAGGGACCCATCGCAACTTTGAATGTAGTTGGTAAAAAAATTGTGGTGAAGGCAGGCATCAGATGGTTTGTTCAGTGTACAACAAAGTATGAGTCATGGGTCCTGAATATGCCATTCAGTAAATTCTGTTTGAGAAGTTCCACTCAGCTACACTGACATGTAGCAGCCTCTACAGGCCCAATTATATTTGCACCATACCAGAGGGGTATACGACGAAGCAAGCCAGATCTACTCAGGGTTTTCTAAAGCTAACCAGCTCCTGTTTACTTTCCAGCTCAGGTTTCATCCCTACTACACCTCCAGCTAACGCTAGCAGGCTTGTAATTGCACGTGCATGTCACTCATGGCTTGTCAAACGCTGAACTTTTCATTGAGACAATGCTGAAACATCTGATTTCATTGGCCCTCAACTCGTGGCTCAGTCATTTCATTCAGGGTAAGTGGAGTTAACTGTGAGTTAGCTTGCCCCGCCCCATAGCAGGTGGTTAGCTCTGAAGGATTCATTGCCATCGAAATGTACTTGATTTAAATGCGAGCCACTTTCGTATGACCGATTTTATCCCGAGTCGAACTCAGAGTTACCTCGCTAACTCCTCAACCTGCTTCATAGGATACCCCTCTGGTACACTATGTAGAAGGGGTGGAGAGGAGGTGAAAAGGGGAGGTGTAGGGAAGGGTACTGGACACAAGCTAACTTGAGCCCAGGGGTGTGTCAAAAGAAGGACTTTATTTATCCTCCTGGTCCCTGGTTCTATTGAGGCAGGCTGTTGAGAAACGCAATCAGTGGTGAGCTGAAAAGGTTGAGCATATAGTGTCAGATCTTGGAAACGGCTGCTTTCTCTCTTGGCTCTGTAACGTGATCTCAGAGCATTTCGTATTATTATTCATGAAAATCTGAGACAGTTAATTTCATGTTAGATTTCTTATGGTACTGTATGTATTAATTTGTGGATGTCCAGCATCCATTTTGTATATGTTATGAATTACAATATGTTATGAATTTTCTAAACATATGTGTTACGAATTCCAATTTGTTGTGGCTAACGTTGGCTAGGTGGCTAACTCAAACATTAGATAGCCAGCTAACGTTTGCTTGGCTAGGGGTAAGGATTAGGGGTTATGTTTAGGAGTTAGGTTAAATGGATATGATTAGGGTTAGGGGAAGGGTTAAGGTTAGGGTAAGTAGTTGCAAATTAGCTCAAAATTAGTAAGTAGTTGCAAATTTGCTAATTAGCTAGAATGCAAAAGTTGTCTGTGATGAATTCCGAACACTCAAACTTGGCTTTATGAAACTACCCATCCACCCCGACCAACAACTATCCTTTCATGTTTTTTCCTTAAGTAACCATACCAAACGTTACATATCATACTAAGTTGAGTGTCCCAGATTTACATTTAGTATGTTATGTCTAGTCCAGGGGTTCCCAAACTTTTGGCCAACAACCCCATTTTGAAATCTGAAAATTCTCCTGACCCAACCATGTAAAAATAAAAAATGTAATAACAGCCAATTGCAAAAAATTCTAGTAGTTTTTCTGATTACATTCTCAACTCACCGTCATATACGTTTAATGTGGGGCTATGACAGTCAATTAGTCTGACAATTTCTCTTATCTCACCACCATCCTTGATGCATGTCCCGTCGGAGAATCTCAAAGTCAGGGGGTGTGGTCGACAGTGGGCACCTCATCTCTCCTGTCACATCCAACCTGGATCGATATTTTTTTTTAATGTAGACGAGAGCACTGAATCAGCATACCATGAGTTTTAATGCTCAGAGGGAGATGGCACAGTATTCCCTCAAGTCAGGAACAAAAACCCCTCTTAGTGACCTGTGAATGCATTGTCTGCAGCATTCGGTTACATGACAACTAAATCAGCTGTTCGATTTCAGGATCACAGTAAAATGGATTACGCTGATTTGTTCACTCATCCGTAGATGCTGCATGCTTGCATTCCGTGCGTTAAGTTTCTCAGTTAAGTCTGTTACATAGGCATTGAGATATTTTCATTATACAGAAAGTTGTCTTTTTTTTACATTTTACATCCATTGCAGATAGTTCCTCTCTCAATTATTTTTTTTTCCAACAACCCCCTCGATAACCACCAAGCCTCTGTGTGAAATAGAACACTGTCATGCTCTGATCCCACATCTTCTCATAGATTTACGAACGTGTGTGTGATGTAGTTTACAATCAAAGTTGCCTGCTGCATACAGTATCTCTGGGTTCTGTAATCACTTTTTTGATGCCAGTTACCCTCGGTGTATCCATTATAGCTCAGTGGGTGTATCATACATTGCATCCATATGATAGAAGGAGACACATTCATAACTAGAGTGCAGAGGCCTGCCCGCAGTCCCGTGATAGATGGAGTGGGATCTGGAATCTGTTTTTCGTCAATACAGCCACGCTGCACACTGAACATCCCCTGTGCAGTTTCATGCTCGGGAAATGTGAGACAGAACAATATATCCTTAAGAATAGCATCCCCCAACGTGTAGCAAATAAAAGTCCATGCATGTGCATAATGGCCCTCACAGCTAACATCCATTTGGAATCCATGAGGTGGGGAGTTTGAGTAATTCAGTCAGTTTTCTCTTGATTGCTAGCTATAGTTTTAATTCTTAGCTTCACTGTGTTATCTGTCAAAGATATTGATGTGAGTTTCTGTGCCTCTGCCTCCCTACACATTGTTTTCACTATATATATATAGATAGATAGATAGATAGATAGATATATATAGATATATATATATATATATAGATATATATATATGTATATATGTATATATGTATATATGTATATATGTATATATGTATATATGTATATATGTATATGTATATATGTATATGTATATATATGTATATGTATATATATGTATATATATATATATGTGGCCGGTAATATCAAAGTCTCTGTGTGGTTTCATAGCTTGCAGACTTTTCCCATGATCTAAGGAAGCTCTACTTTTATGTATGAATAATTTTTATTTCGATTTTAAAGTTAACCACATTACAATGATTTTCAGAGACAGACGATATTATTATTATTCTTTATTTGCCAGGATTTTGGAAAACCTACCGTGACCCCATTTTCATATCAGGCGACCCCACATGGGGTTGTGACTCCTAGTTTGAGAACCGCTGGTTTAGTCTAAGACCCGTCTGGGCTCAGCTCTGCGCCGAGTGTGCGTAGCAAAGAAATTGGACACGAGTTAAAAGAGAATCATGAGAGTGGAGTTGGAGTTGAGGCCTCCTCTCTTGCTCTCTCTCACCCCTCTCTCTAATGATGACTTCATCTCCCCTGTAAACTGCAGTGCTGGAGCACCATTGCCCTCAGGCCCCTTTGTTTCCCTAGGTATCAAAACTGCATCTCACGCTCACTCCTCCTCACCCCGCTTTTCATCTCCCACACCAATCGCAACTAATTTGCTGTTTATCCTTAACTATGCACCACAAGTAGAATAATTTAGGGATGTCCCGGTTTAACACCCGGTGCCTGGAATGTTCTGTAAAATGTTCACCCCTACTTATCCTCAAAAAGAAGGGCAAAGATTTTAACAGTGTGCTGCTTTTAAAAACTGTTAAAGGGATGTATCCGTGTAGGAAGACACATTTTGACAACGTATATCAGAGTCTAAACTTGGAAAATTATGAACATCAGAAATGAACACAGCCAGATGTCTATTACTGGTAGCTACCATATAGTTCCCCTACTTTGTATTGCGTAGGGCTTGGAGTTCTCCCTGGTTGCTGTACACCAAGTAGGTCAGGAAAAGATAATGTCCCTATAGTCATAAATGTTGAAAAAGATATAAAAGAACTCATAACTTTAGTTATCATGATAGGGAGGGTAGGTGTAGCAATGCTAATACACATGTCACGACCTGTACTGTATTATGCACCTCGCACTGCTTTTACATATCATTGTACCATTATTTAATTTCCTCTCATACCAATAGGCTTGTTTTAATTGTGTAGTCTTAACATTCTGTATACCGCCTTCACTAAACCTCTAAAATAAAGCAGTTTAATTGAATTTTAAACCCCAAATCTATTTTGCATGAAGAAACAACCTATCATTCATCAGAAACTTTGAATATCTGTGTTTTCCCTCTTCACAGTGCAGAAAGACTGCATTTAACCAGAGGACAACACTCGTTTTTATTACAACACACCAGCCATAATTGTTTTCTTTACTAAAGTAGAAGTTATTATTATTGCTAAAGGTACCGCATAGGTGTAAACAATTTTTTTAGCAAGAGATTGCACTTGTATAGCCAACGAAAGTAGAAGAAATGTGCAAGAAGTAGTTTTGAATACATTTTATTGCAGGGAAACAATAAGTCTTGAACTGTTTTAGCAACACTGTACAATGAGGAATTCAGTTACAAATAATACATTTTTTGAACGATTGCCCCCACCCACAAGGTGAATAAACAATAACAACAAATACGAATAAAAGAAGATAACAACACTGTGCCTTGCAAAGTATTCATCCCCTTTGCATTTTTCCAATTTTGTTGCATTACAACCTGCAATTTAAATGTACTTTTATTTGGATTTCATGTAATGGACATACACAAAATAGTCCAAATTGGTGAAGTGAAAAGTAAAAATAATAATTACAGAAAAGTGGTGCATGCATATGTATTCACCCGCTTTGCTATGACGCCCCTAAATAAGATCAGGTGCAAACAATTACCTTCAGTCACATAATTAGTTTATGTGTGTGCAGTCTAAGTGTCATATGATCTCAGTATATGTACACCTGTTCTGGAAGGCCCCAGAGTCTGCAACACCACTAAGCTATTGGCACCACCAAGCAAGCGACAGCATGAAGACCAAGGAGCTCTGTTGTGGGGAAGTACAGATCAGGGTTGGGTTATAAAAAAATATCAAACTTTGAACATCCCATGGAGCACCGTTAAATCATTATTTATAAATGGAAAGAATATGGCACCACAACAAACCTGCCAAGAGAGGGCCGCCCACGAAAACTCACGGATCAGGCAAAGAGGTCATTAATCAGAGAGGCAACAAAGAGACCAAAGGTAACCCCGAAGGAGCTGCAAAGCTCCACAGAGGAGATTGGAGTATATGACCCCTTTAATCCGTACACTCCACAGAGCTGGTCTTTACATAAGCGTGGCCAGAAAAAAGCAAGCAAACAAGTTTGGTGTCTGCCAAAAGGCGTGTGGGAGACTCCCCAAACATATAGAAGAAGGTACTCTGGTCAGATGAGACAAATGTAGCTTTTTGGCCATCAGGGAAAACACTATGTCTGGCGCAAACCCAACACTTCTCATCCCATCATGCTGCAACCACCATGCTGAGGATGTGTTTAATCGGAAGGGACTGGGAAATTGGTCAGAATTGAGGAATGATGTATAGTGCTAAAAACAAGGAAATTCTTGAGGGAAACCTATTTCAGTCTTCCAGAGATTTGAGACTGGGACGGAGGTTCACTTTCCAGCAGGACAATGACATTAAGTATACTGCTAAAGCAACACTCGTGTGGTTTTACTTCTTGCGCCGAGTAATCCCGTATACCCGGGAGCGTAATCATAGCCTCAAGCTCATTACTATAACGCAATGTTAACTATTCATGAAAATCGCAAATGAAATATATTCACTCACAAGCTTAGCCTTTTGTTAACAACACTGTCATCTCAGATTTTCAAAATATGCTTTTCAACCATAGCTACACAAGCATTTGTGTAAGAGTATTGATAGCTAGCATAGCATTAAGCCTAGCATTCAGCAGGCAACATTTTCACAAAAACAAGAAAAGCATTCAAATAAAATCATTTACCTTTGAAGAACTTCGGATGTTTTCAATGAGGAGACTCTCAGTTAGATAGCAAATGTTCATTTTTTCCAAAACGATTATTTGTGTAGGAGAAATCGCTCCGTTTTGTTCATCACGTTTGGCTAAGAAACCCCCCCCCCCCAAAATTCAGTCATTACAACGCCAAACTTTTTTCCAAATTAACTCCATAATATCGACAGAAACATGGCAAACGTTGTTTAGAATCAATCCTCAAGGTGTTTTTCACATATCTATTCGATGATAAATCATTTGTGGCAGTTGGGTTTCTCCTCGGAAGCAAATGGAAAAATACACGCAGCTGGAGATTATGCAATATTTGCGACGGAGGACACCAAGCGACCACCTGGTAGATGTAGTGTAAAAAGCTTATTCCTGGCTCATTCACAGCCATATAAGGAGACATTGGAACACAGCGCCTTCAAAATCTGGGGAACTTCCTGTTTGAAATGTCATCTTGGTTTCGCCTGTAGCATCAGTTCTGTGGCACTCACAGACAATATCTTTGCAGTTTTGGAAACGTCAGTGTTTTCTTTCCAAAGCTGTCAATTATATGCATAGTCGAGCATCTTTTTGTGACAAAATATCTCGTTTAATGCGGGAACGTTTTTTGATCCAAAAATTAAAAGAGCGTGCCCTATATCCAAGAAGTTAAGGGGAAACATTTACATGTCTTGGAATGTCCTAGTCAAAGCCCAGACCTCAATCCAATTGAGAATCTGTGGTATGACTTAAAGATTGCTGTACACCAGCGGAACCCATCCAGTTTGAAGGAGCTGGAGCAGTTTTTCCTTGAATGGGCAAAAATCCCAGTGGCTAGATGTGCCAAACTTATAGAGACATACCCCAAGAGACTTGCAGCTGAAATTGCTGCAAACGGTAGCTCTACAAAGTATTGACTTAAATAGTTAAGCACGCTCAAGTTTTTTTTTTCCTTTTACATTACAGATATGAAAATAAAAATGTACCTCTGAATGGAACCAGTTGCTCATCCACTGTTACTTCAGGCCCAGGGTTGTAGAGGTATGGCAGACACTCCTCCCACTTCTCCCAGACCACTCTTATGGCCACCAGATTGTCTTTCACACCTCTTGCAGGTCTTGACTCACGGTTATTAAATCATAGCTTTCTTGAGAAAGTGTGAAAGACTTCCAGTTGCATCGTGGCACGGAAGATTACCCTTCTACTCTCTGCATCCCAGAGACTGACTGCATTCCCTGTTAGTAAACAATGCTTTCAAGATGTTTATTTTGTCTGAAATTGTGTGTGTTTTCTCTGTGAATTTCAGTCAAGTCTGGGATCGTGGAGGGGAGATGCTGCACATGCACAGGAAAGTTTTAGTTTTGCCTGAGTTCAATCAGTTGCAGACAATCTTAATTTCTCATTATGTGTGTGTCTTTGTGGTGTGTGAAGTATTTTATAGCTGCCGGGTCAAAAATGACCCTAAGACTATCTTTGTACCCTGGTGGTGTACAGCTTTCATAAAAATATTAACAAAGGCGAAGATTCATTTTTTTCTAATGTTGGGGTCACTCTAGGAAAAGTAATCAAATTTAAAGTTGAAAAAAGTTCATTTAGGGGGTTTTCTCTGCTGTTCAACATTTTTGACCCTTAAGACCACACAAAGGTTAACCAATGTCCTGATAATGGTCAATGGAGTCATATGAAAGTTGTTTTATGGTAATCTAAATACAGTGCCTTGCGAAAGTATTCGGCCCCCTTGAACTTTGCAACCTTTTGCCTAATTTCAGGCTTCAAACATAAAGATATAAAACTGTATTCTTTTTTGTGAAGAATCAACAACAAGTGGGACACAATCATGAAGTGGAACGACATTTCAAACGTTTTTTAACAAATCAAAAACTGAAAAATTGGGCGTGCAAAATTATTCAGCCCCTTTACTTTCAGTGCAGCAAACTCTCCAGAAGTTCAGTGAGGATCTCTGAATGATCTAATGTTGACCTAAATGACTAATGATGATAAATACAATCCACCTGTGTGTAATCAAGTCTCCGTATAAATGCACCTGCACTGTGATAGTCTCAGAGGTCCGTTAAAAGCGCAGAGAGCATCATGATGAACAAGGAACACACCAGGCAGGTCCGAGATACTGTTGTGAAGAAGTTTAAAGCCGGATTTGGATACAAAAAGATTTCCCAAGCTTTAAACATCCCAAGGAGCACTGTGCAAGCGATAATATTGAAATGGAAGGAGTATCAGACCACAGCAAATCTCCCTCTCAGAGATGCAGCCAAGAGGCCCATGATCACTCTGGATGAACTGCAGAGATCTACAGCTGAGGTGGGAGACTCTGTCCATAGGACAACAATCAGTCGTATATCGCACAAATCTGGCCTTTATGGAAGAGTGGCAAGAAGAAAGCCATTTCTTAAAGATATCCATAAAAAGTGTCGTTTAAAGTTTGCCACAAGCCACCTTGGAGACACACCAAACATGTGGAAGAAGGTGCTCTGGTCAGATGAAACCAAAATTGAACTTTTTGGCAACAATGCAAAACGTTATGTTTGGCGTAAAAGCAACACAGCTCATCACCCTGAACACACCATACCCACTGTCAAACATGGTGGTGGCAGCATCATGGTTTGGGCCTGCTTTTCTTCAGCAGGGACAGGGAAGATGGTTAAAATTGATGGGAGGATGGATGGAGCCAAATACAGGACCATTCTGGAAGAACCTGATGGAGTCTGCAAAAGACCTGAGACTGGGACGGAGATTTGTCTTCCAACAAGACAATGATCCAAAACATAAAGCAAAATCTACAATGGAATGGTTCAAAAATAAACATATCCAGGTGGTAGAATGGCCAAGTCAAAGTCCAGACCTGAATCCAATCGAGAATCTGTGGAACGAACTGAAAACTGCTGTTCACAAATGCTCTCCATCCAACCTCACTGAGCTCGAGCTGTTTTGCAAGGAGGAATGGGAAAAATTCAGTCTCTCGATGTGAAAAACTTGTAGAGACATACCCCAAGCGACTTACAGCTGTAATCGCAGCAAATGGTGGCGCTACAAAGTATTAACTTAAGGGGGCTGAATAATTTAAGTTTTCAGTTTTTGATTTGTTAAAAAAGTTTGAAATATCCAATAAATGTCGTTCCACTTCATGATTGTGTCCCACTTGTTGTTGATTCTTCACAAAAAAATACAGTTTTATATCTTTATGTTTGAAGCCTGAAATGTTCAAAAGGTCGCAAAGTTCAAGGGGGCCGAATAATTTCGCAAGGCACTGTATGCACAGCAGGCAGTTTATTCTGGATTTTTATTTCAAATGACTTGTGACGATGACTAATCTGCATGGAGTAATGTGGAAATGAGGAAACGGTTATGAGTGGTTCAAACTTTGATTGGACTCATTCAAATTCTTAGAAAAGTGTATGTTTCTTAATCTAATTATTAATGTTATACCACGATTAAAAATACATATTTGTTTACTGTTGATGTAATTTAGATTATCTGGTATTTCTTACAGCGTTATTTTCAGTGGCAATCAAAACATTTTTGTGTCTCATCCCTTTAAGGGGCATTATCCCTTTTGGGGAGTTTGGTGTGTGTAGCCTACTGTATCTTTTGCTGAGTTTTTAGATTTCTTAAAACATCCTTAAGACAAAGTAGCAACAAACAGCAAGGAACTAACTACTGTGTCAATTTGAGAATGGCAAAATAAATAAGACAATAAATATGAAATGAGCAAAAAGAAGCATGTTGTCTAAAATTGGCGTTTCAATCACCTAAATTACATTCTTTCAATTAAAGTCCCATAAAGTTAAAACCTGTGTCATGTATTGCTGCAGCTGTTTTGGCAGTGCAGCAATTTGTCAGAGATTTAGTTCTGAGTGTTTGCAGCCTAAGCCCTCACCAAACAGACAGCTTCTGCTACACAGGCTCCAAGGGCCTCAGATGCTTCTGGGAGTTGGTGTTCTGAGAACCCTGGAGAAGGAAGGCTGTGTGTAATTACAATAGAGACCAAGTAATTAGATGACACTTGGTATTTCAGACTGTATATACACATACAGCATGTATTGGCTGATGTACATATCAATCCTCTCTGTTAATAATAAAGTTTAATCGAAACGTTGTATTATTTAAAAAACTAACTGGCTGTAGGTGCCCTTATAAGTGGGTTCCTACTATCAGGGATCCTTGGAAAATCCCTACCCCATTAGTTGGCATTTAAAATGGTTATGGTAAGGGTAAAGGTTAGGGTTATAGGCAGGGGCTCAACTATCTTTTGGGGCATCTAAAGCTCATTTCCCGAATTCCTGAACACCATTAAGTTTGCCGATGACACAACAGTGGTAGGCCTGATCAGCAACAACTAAGAGACAACATAGAGGAGGTCAGAGACTTGGCCATGTCATGCCAGGAAAACAACCTCTCCCTCAATGTGATCAAGACTAAGGAGATGATTGTGGACTACCCCCCCTTGGGTTGTGCCGTGGCGGAGATCTTTGTGGGCTATACTCGGCCTTGTCTCAGGATGGTAAGTTGGTGGTTGAAGATATCCCTCTAGTGGTGTGGGGGCTGTGCTTTGGCAAAGTGGGTGGGGTTATATCCTTCCTGTTTGGCCCTGTCCGGGTCATCGGATGGGGCCACAGTGTCTCCTGACCCCTCCTGTCTCAGCCTCCAGTATTTATGCTGCAGTAGGTTATGTGTCGGGGGTCTGGGGTCAGTTTGTTATATCTGGAGTACTTATCCTGTCCTATCCGGTGTCCTGTGTGAATTTTAAGTATGCTTTCTCTCTTTCTTTCTCTCTCTCGAAGGACCTGAGCCCTCGGACCATGCCTCAGGACTACCTGACATGATGACTCCTTGCTGTCCCCAATCCACCTGGCCGTGCTGCTGCTCCAGTTTCAACTGTTCTGCCTGTGATTATTATTATTTGACCATGCTGGTCATTTATGAACATTTGTACATCTTGGCACTGTTCTGTTATAATCTCCACCCGGCACAGCCAGAAGAGGATTGGCCACCCCACATAGCCTGGTTCCTCTCTAGGTTTCTTTCTAGGGAGTTTTTCCTAGCCACTGTGCTTCTACACCTGCATTGCTTGCTGTTTGGGGTTTTAGGCTGGGTTTCTGTAAAGCACTTTGAGATATCAGCTGATGTACGAAGGCCTATATAAATACATTTGATTTGATTTCAATTAAAGGAAAGGAGGACTGAGCACGCCACCATTCACATCGACGGGGAAGTAGTGGAGCAAGCTGAGAGCTTCAAGTTCCTTGGTGTCCACATCACCAACAAACTGACATGGTCCAAGCACACCTAGACAGTCATGAAGATGGCACGACAAAACCTATTCCCCCTCAGGAGATTGAAAAGATTTAGTATGTGTCTTCCGATCCTCAAAGGATTCTACAACTGCACCATCGAGAGCATCCAGACTGGTTGCATCACTTCCTGGTAATGCAACTGCTCGGCCTCTGACCGCAAGGCACTAGAGTAGAGGTCGACCAATTAATCCGAATGGCTGATTTAATTAGGGCCGATTTCAAGTTTTCATAACAATCGGAAATCTGTATTTTTGGGCGCCGATATGGCAGATTTCTTTTTTATTTATATATTTTTCCACCTTTTTATTTAACTAGGCAAGTCAGTTAAGAACACATTCTTATTTTCAATGACGGCCTAGGAACGGTGGCAAAACGACAGATTTTCACCTTGTCAGCTCGGGGGATCCAATCTTGCAACACTACAGTTAACGAGTCCAACACTCTAACCACCTGCCTCTCATTTAACAAATCTTTGTGAACTACTTTGCCAGCTAGATCAGTCAACTCAAGAGTTGTCAGTTTCTGCTCTGCTTGCTTTTACAACTCTGAGAAAAATCCCAACACAGACAGCAGCTGCCTCTGTTCATCTCTCCCGTGCTGGTCCTATAGGCCAGCCCTTCAGAAGCTTTGCCTTCACACAGCCTGTCTGCACACTGTTGTCAGTGCGTTCCTGAAACCAGAAAACAGCCTACCCAACTGCTCTGAGGCATCTGCATGATCCTAAACCACACGGTGTCAGGTTTAACATCCCAGTGCAATGATAAAAATGCAATTTCAGAATGTGGGAGAGTTATGCCCCTCCCCCCATCCCCAGTGAAAGTTGTGCCCCTGGGGTTAGAGTAAGGGTATGGGGTTAAGTTTAGGGTTGGGGGAAGAGACGTCCCAAGGATTCCGGATAGCACTGACCCTTATAAGTGACACCCATTATTCTTCCTCAGTAAAACATCACATTAATCACATTAATTGTGGTGCTTCAGTCAATTTCTTATACTGCGCACAACTAACTGTGAATTAACTCCTTTCCATCCAGTACATCACATTGCTGGCCCATGTCTTCATTTTAGATATTTAAAAATCAATGCAAATCCCTTAGGCAACAACACTAAGTAGACAGCCAATCCAATAGCAAGTACAATCCATGCCAATTGAAATGTGTTCTGTTGTTGCAGCAGAGGTAGGCAGGCCACCAACATATTTAACTTGGACCAGTGCCTGGGGAAGCTGGGTGTGTTTCTGACTCTGTCGACAATACTCTCACTGCAGAGTGCCAAGCACAGTGTGTGTGTGTGTGTGAAACTGTACTTCTCCACACCATGTAGTGCACTCCATCTCCGATTCCCGCCGTGACACATACCCCTGATACCACTTTAGTTTTCCCATTCAACAAAAGTGGCCAGAAGACAAAACTGTATTATGAAGCCAAGATTAATGACACCGTATTAAAAATGATGGACAACTCCAACTCCATCTTCCATCGAATCAGAAGGCTTATTCATTACAAAACCATTTCATGTTTACAATTATTTTAATGATTACTTAATTGACAAAGTGGGCAAACAACGAACAGTGAACCATTGTATTCATGCATAAAAAAGCATTGTAGGTTTTGTTAAGTTACTGTGGGAGAGGTGGAAAAATGATTGTTATCTATCAATAATGACAAACCTCCTGGCATTGATAACTTAGATGGAAAGCTACTGAGGATGGTACCTGACTCTATGGCCACTCCTATCAGTCATATACAGGTATTTAATCTGAGTCTAGAGGAAGGTGTTTGTTCTCAGGCCTGGAGGGAAGCCATTCTGCTACCCAAGAGTGGTAAAGCAGCCTTTATTGGTTCTAACAGCAGACCTATCAGCTTGCTGTCAGCTCTCAGCAAACTGTTGGATCAAATATGACACTTTCTCTGTAAACAAATTGACAACAGACTTTCAGAATGCTTAAAGGTAAGGGTACTCAACATGTACTTCACTGACACAAATGACCGAAGATTGGTTGAAAGAAATTGATAAGAAGAAGATTGTGTGAGATGTACTGTTAGATTACAGTGCAGCCTTTGATATTATTGACCATAACCTGTTGTTGAGAAAACATACAGTACCGTACATACAGTACCGCATATGGTACATTGTGTACCATACAGTACACAATGTAACGGCTTTCTATAGGTGAAGGAGAGTCGGACCAAAATGCGGCGTGTAGATTGCGATCCATGTTTAATGAACAAAAGTAAACACGAATCAAATACAAAACAACAAACGTAACAAGAAAACCAAAAACAGCCTATACTGGTGTAAACTAACATAGAACAGAAACAAGGACAGGAAAAGGACAATCACCCACGAAACATTCAAAGAATATGTCTGCCTAAATATGGTTCCCAATCAGAGACAACGATAAACACCTGCCTCTGATTGAAAACCACTTCAGACAGCCATAGATTCACCTAGAACACCCCACTAAGCTACCATCCCAATACATGTGGAAAAATCCCCAAGACAAAACACACCACATACAAAAACCCATGTCACACCCTGGCCTGACCAAATAGATAAAGAACACACAAAATACTAATTCTAGGGTTTTTCATGATTTTTTTATACTATTTTCTCCATCGTGGAATAATAGTGAATATATCAAAACTATGAAATAACACATAGAATCATGTAGTAACCAAAAAAGTGTTAAACAAATATATTTTATATTTGAGAATCTTCAAAGGAGCCACTATTTGCCTTGATGACAGCTTAGCACACTCTTGGTATTCTCTCAACCAGCCTCCCTTGGAATGCTTTTCCAACAGTCTTGAAGGAGTTCCCACATATGCTGAGGACTTGTTGGCTGCTTTTCCTTCACCCTGCGGACTAACTCATCCCAAACCATCTCAATAGGCTTGAGATTGGGTGATTGTGGAGCCAGGTCATATGATGCAGCACTCCATCACTCTCCTTTTTGGGCAAATAGCACTTACACAGCCAGGAGATGTGTTTGGTCATTGTCCTGTTGAAAAACAAATGATTGTCCCACTAAGCCCAAACTAGACGGGATGGCGTATCGTTGCAGAATGCTGTGGTAGCCATGCCCAGAAGCTAGAATATGCATATTATTGTCAGATTAGGATAGAAAAACTCTAAAGTTTCCAACTGTCAAAATATTGTCTGTGAGTATAACAGAACTGATTGCAGGTGAAACCCTGAGGAAAATCCAACTAGGAAGTGCCTCTTATTTTGAAACCTCCCTGTTCCATTGCATGCTCTCTATTTAAAGGGATATAAACCAGATTCCTTTCCCTATGGCATGAACAGACATTAGACATAGTTTCAGGCTTTTATTCTGAAAAATGAGCCAGAATGATCACATCGCGTCAGTGGATGGCTGGGTGTCCCTAGACTTTTGCATGTGCCAACAGCTTGGAGCAGACATTTTCTCTCTCTCTCTCCTATTGAAAAAGCTACGGTCCGGTTGAAATATGATTGATTATTTACTGTAAAAACAACCTGAAGATTGATTATAAAAAACGTTTGACATGATTTTACGAACTTTTCGGATACTATTTGAAATTTTCGTCTGCCCCGTCGTGACCGCTTGAGCTTATGGATTACTGGACAAAACGCGCTAACCAAATGGAGGTTTTTGGATCTAAAAATAATCTTTATCGAACAAAAGGTACATTTATTGTGTAAATGGGAGTCTCGTGAGTGGAAACATCCGAAGATCATCAGGTAAGGTAAGCGATTCATTTGATTGGTCACCAATGTCCGAAAATCAATCTACTTCCTCCTCCATGCTTCTCGGTCGGATCCACACATGCAGAGTAGGTGAAAGGAAGATCTCTGTGTCTCACAAAGACACTGTGGTTGGAACAAAACATCTAAAATTTGAACTCCTCAGACCAAAGGACAGATTTCACCAGGTCTAATGTCCATTGTTCGTGTTTCTTGGCCCAAACAAGTCTTCTAATTGGTGTCCTTCAGTAGTGTTTTTTTTTCAGCAATTCGACCATGTAGGCCTGAGTCTCGCAGTCTCCTCTGAACAGTTGATGTTGAGATGTGTCTGTTACTTGAACTCTGAAGCATTTATTTGGCCTGATGCTGGTAATGTTCTGGACCTGTTAGTTGTGACAGGGAGCAGTTTCAGGAGTGAAGCAATGTGCATGTGTCACAGAGTAGTTACAATCCTTCTTTATAAGCTTTGTAAGGCAATGGCTGTAAGTACATTTGTTTATTAACAAAAGATACATGCTTGTCACTTGCAATTTCATGTTTCTGTAAAATATGAAGAATTGAGTTAGCTGTTAGCTTCAATGCTATTTCTCCCTAGGGACATGTAGCTGAGCAATATCAAGGAAACAATTGCATTCATGTCACGCCCTGGCCATAGAGGTTTTAATCCTCTATTTTGGTTAGGTCAGGGTGTGACTAGGGTGGGCATTCTCGTTTCCTTATTTCTATGTTAGTGTGGTTCCCAATCAGAGGCAGCTGTCTATCATTGTCTCTGATTGGGGATCATATATAAGTTGTCATTTCCGTTTGGGTTTTGTGGGATGTTGTTTAGTGTTTTTTTACTGACACAACTGTGTGCTTTTGTTTTCATCTTTTGTCATTTTGTTTGTGTTTTTTGAACATTAAACCATGAACACTTTTCACGCTGCGCTTTGGTCTCATTCCGACAACAGCAGATACAATTCTAGTAACTTTATTTTAGATTTGATTCTAGATGGAGTACTCTAATTCCTTATTTCATACATGTAGTGCAGTTGTTGTGGGAGACATTCTGTGCTCTATATTACTGTAACTAAAAACATGTACTTTTGTGTTTGCTGCAGTTTCACACTGTGATTCACAAGTAAACTTCTAAAATGGCACCCTGCTTCTCATAGAGTTATTTAACTAACTGGATAAGGGCTACTGTACATTTATTGAGTCCATTATAGTGAAAAGACAGGAACAGCTATCCGTGAGAGAGGAACCTCCACGTGGCGCAGCAAGGATTCTAGAGTTAAGGGGCTGTCATCTTGGCACAGAGAAAGCCATCACAACATCACCAGCTTAAGTCTTCACCCTACGTGGGACACTTACCTCACATCATCATGGCAGAAAGTAGTAAGGAAAATGCTACGCAGCAAGACAAAAGAATTTAAAAGAAACATGGAACATTTTGTTGCACAGCCTATAAGTTCTCGCTCTTACAAATCGTCAGCCAGTTCAAGGGATAATATAGTCATCACTAAAGTGAGAGCCCAAGTCAGAGCAGCTTATGCTAAGGGAGAGATAGACATTAAGGTTGAGAAGGCCTGCCTCGACGATACCTTTGATGCCCTGCAGGAAGAGGAAGATGCTGCACTATCTGAGGCAGAAATACTGGAGGCAGCTCCACAGGAAGTAGATCTTGGTTTGGATGGCAGGATCTCACCCCCAGTCCCACGTCAGAAACACCTTCAGCGCACCTTACATAGACTGGCATGGTCTATCAGTCTGAGTGCAAGTCAGTTAACTTGCCCAGTGCCACCAACCAAACACAGACGAACAGTCTACACCAGGTCATACGACCCTCGCCAGCACGACCAAGGCCAACAACCAGAGGAATGGAGGGATAAAGCAAGAAAGTCACCAGCAGTCTTATACTCGTTCCCATGGGAACCCCTACAGAGCCTTTACTCAAGGTGACCATGGTATAACCCCTACCACCTACGACCTTTCCAAGTACCTTGCCCGCACCAGTTGGTCACTACGGAGTTAACCACATTCGATGATAAACCTGAGAACTATTGGGCTTGGAAAGCCTCCTTCCATTATACCATGAGAAGAGCTGACAATGCTCTGTGAGAGACTTGAGGAAAGCTATGGGTCACCGTCAAGTTGGAGAACTTCCCCAAGGTAACAAATAAAGGACCCCAGAGACTCTGTGACCTTGGAGATCTACTATTGGAGTTGGAAGCTGCAAAGCAAGATGGCAACCTACCTGGCCTATCGTACCTGGACACATCCCGAGGGGTGAGCCCTATCGTAGAAAAGCTCCCGTATGGCCTGCAGGAAAAGGGGACATCATATGCATCAAAATTCAAGCTATAAAACATTGGTCACTTTATCCGTAGAGAAGCCAAAGTCAGGACAGACCCAAGCTTCAACCTCTTCTCCTCCCATGTGGCACCTGTCAGAAGAGACAAGCAAGACAGACATGGGAAGACAATATCTGTCCACAAGACACATGTTTACATACACCTTAGCAAAACAATATTTAACATTGCTTTTTCACAATTCCTGACATTTAAACAGTTTGGAAAATTCCAGAAAATTATGTCATGGCTTTAGTAGGTTCTGATAGGCTAATTGACATAATTTGAGTGAATTGGAGGTGTACCTGTGGATGTATTTCAAGGCCTACCTTCAAACTCCCTGCCTCTTGCTTGACATCAAGGGAAACTCAAAGGAAATCAGCCAAGACCTCAGAAAAAACATTGTACACCTCCACAAATCTGGTTGATCCTTGGGAGCAACTTCCAAATGCCTGAAGATCATGCAATCATCTGTACAAACAATAGTATGCAAGTATAAACACCATTGGACCATGCAGCCGTCATACTGCTCAGGAAGCAGACGTGTTCTGTCTCCTAGAGATGAATGTACCTTGGTGCGAAAAGTGCAAATTAATCCCAGAGCAAGAGCAACAGGAAAGGACCTTGTGAAGATGTTGGAGGAAACAGATACAAAAGTATCTTTTTATCCACAGTAAATCGAGTCCGATATCGACATGACCTGAAAGGCCGCTCAGCAAGGAAGAAGCCACTGCTCCAAAACCGCCATAAAAACGCCAGACTACGGTTTTGCAACTGAACATGGGGACAAATATCGTACAATTTGGAGAAATATCCTCTGGTCTGATGAAACAAAAATAGAACAGTTTGGCCATAATGACCATTGTTATGTTTGGAGGGAAAAGGGGAGTCTTGCAAGCCGAAGAACACCATCCCAATCGTGAAGCACGTGGGTGGCAGCATCATGTTGTAGGGGTGCTTTGCTGCAGGAGGGACTGGTGCACTTCACAAAATAGATGTCACCATGAGGTAGGAAAACAATGTGGATATATTGAAGCAACATCTCAAGACATCAGTCAGGAAGTTAAAGCTTCTTCGAAAATGGGTCTTCCAAATGGGCAATGACCCCAAGCATACTTCCAATATTGTGGCAAAATGGCTTAAGGACAACAAAGTCAAAGTATTGGAGTGGCCATCACAGAGCCCTGACCTCAATCCCATGGAAAATGTGTGGGCAGAACTGAAAAAGTGTGTGCGAGCAAGGCCTACCAACCTTACTCAGTTACACGAGCTCTGTCAGGAGAAATGGGCCAAAATTCACCCAACTTATTGTGGGAAGCTTGTGGAAGGCTACCCAAAACGTTTGACCCACGTTAAACAATTTTAAAGGCAATGCTACCAAATACTAATTGAATGTATATAAACTTCTGACCAACTGGGAATATGATGAAAGAAATAAAACCAGAAATAAATTATTTGCTCTTCTATTATTCTGACATTTCACATTCTTAAAAGAAAGTGGTGATCCTAACTGAGCTAAAACAGGGAATTTCTACTCAGATTAAATGTCAGGAATTGTGAAAGACTTTAAATGTATGGAAACTTCTGACTTCAACTGTAGAGTATATTCTTGGGATGTCTGGTGTGAACCGCTCTCTTGAGGTCATGCCACAGCATCTCACTTTGGTTGAGGTCAGTATTCTGAATGGGCCACTCCAGAAGGCGTATTTTCGTCTGTTGAATCCATTCTATTGTTGATTTACTGTGTTTTGGGATGTTGTCCTGTTGTCTCACAACTTCTGTTAAGCTTCAATTGGCAGAAAGATAGCATGACATTCTACAGCAAAATGTCTTGATAAACTTGGGAATTTGTTTTTCCTAGACCATTCTTTAAGGATGCTGTCCCTATCATCGCCAAGCCTATCTCAACCTTTTTATCCAGTCTTTCCTTTCTGGGGAGGTTCCCATTGCTCGGAAGGCAGCCACAGTTTGTCCTTTAATTGAAGGGGGAGATCAAGCTGATCCTAACTGTGATAGGCCTATTTCTATTTTGCCATCATTATCAAGAGCATTGGAAAAACTGACTGGCTTTCTTGAAAGCTATAGTATTCGCTCGGGTATGCAATCTTGTTTCCGCTCAGGTTAAGAATGTGTCAATGCAACCTTAAAGCTCCCCAATGATGTCACCATTGCCCTTGATTCTAAGCAATATTGTGCTGCTATTTTTATTGACTTGGCCAAAACTTTTGATAAGGTAACCATTCCATTCTTGTGGGCCGGCTAAGGAGCATTGGTGTCTCTGAGGGGACTTTGGCCTGGTTTTCTAACTACCTCTCTCAAAGAGTGGAGTGTATAAAGTAAGAAAAGTACTTGGGAGTATTACTAGACTGTTCACTGTCCTTCTCTCAGCACATATCAAAGCTGCAGGTTAAAGTTAAATCTAGACTTGGTTTCCTCTATCGAAATCGTTCCTCTTTCACCCCAGCTGCCAAACTAACCCTGATTCAGATGATCATCCAACCCATGCTAATTTATAGATCGGCAGGTAAGGATGCTTTCGAGTGGCTAGATGTTCTTTACCATTCGGCCATCTGATTTGCCACCAATGCTCCTTATAGGACACATCACTGCACTCCATACTCTTCTGTCAAATTGTCATCTCTGTATACACGTCGCAGACCCACTGGTTGATGCTTATTTATATAACCCTCTTAGTCCTTACTCGCCCTATCTGAGATACCTGCTGTAGCCCTCATCCTCCACATACAACACCCGTTATGCCAGTCACATTCTGTTAAAGGTCCCCGAAGCACACACATCCCTGGGTGGCCCCTCTTTCCAGTTCACTGCAACTCGAGACTGGAACGAGCTGTAAAAAACATAGTGACAGATCACCTCATTATATTGGACTGGACATAAAATATTTTGAGGGCCGACCTTGAGCTTGTTCTCACAGGTGCTCATAATAGGTTTTCTGAGAGGCATACGGATCTCAATATAGCGTCATTCTAGAATACAATATGAGAGAGCACACCTTGTAACTTTGGGTGCATTCTTAAATTCACTCTGGCTATCTACTCTGATTTCAGAGCACAGAATAACTGATGAATTTCCGAGTGCACAACACCCGTTGAACGTAGGCAAAAAAAGTTTATTAAATTGTTGCCAGCAGCACAGTGTCACCAAAGCTCTAGCTAACATGAAAACAGCCTAACCGGCTCTCCTAGGGCGAGTAAAATGGCCAGACTGAGGTGTCCTCTCATTTGTGTCTGGAAGTAGCTAGCAAGCTAGCCAAATTTAGTCAGTTAGCCTTGGTGCTTGACTGCCATTGTGCCCAACAGACTAATTGTAGTTTTTAACAGAACTATTATTATTTGCTCAGTTAGCTGTCATATACCTACATAATACTCACAGCAGATTACATTTGTTGCCATATGCTGTGAAAGATTTCTTCCCCTTTTGTGACTGAAATTGTCCTCAGATCTTGGCACTCAACGCACCAGTGCAAGGTATGATGACATTTCACAATTGTAGATCCCATTGTTTCGTAACAAGGGATGCCAAAAACATAGCATCTTGGGGAGATCTTTGAGCAATCTTTTTCTAGCTTAATAATTCAGTGGACAGTTGGAGGCTTGAAGGGAGGTGAAACTATACAGACTTCTTGTTAAACATTTATGTTCTTAGCTTTGCCTCATCTCTTGCAGCCGTTTGACCGCTCAAGTGATAACTCAAAAGCTTTTCACCAGCATTAACATCCAGTAAGTCTGAAGTTTGCATACACTTAGGTTGGAGTCATTAAAACTTGTTAACAAACTTTGGTTTTGGGAAGTAGGTTAGGAGATCTACTTTGTACATGACACAAGTAGTTTTTCCAACAATAGTTTACAGACAGATTAATTCACTGTATCAGAATTCCAGTGGGTCAGAAGGTTACATACACCAAATTGACTGTGCCTTTAAAAGCCTTGGGAAATTTCAGAAAATGATGTCATGGATTTAGAAGCTTCTGACAGGATAATTGACATCATGTGAGTCAATTGGAGGTGTACCTGTGGATGTTTTTAATTGTTTTAATTTCACATGTATTTAACCAGGAAACTAGTTGAGAACAAGTTCTAATTTGCAACTGTGACCTGGCCAAGATAAAGCAAAGCAGTGCGACACAAACAACAACAGAGTTACACTTGGAATAAACAAGCGTTCAGTCAATAACACAATAGAAAAAAGAAAGTATTTACAGTGTGTGCAAATGGCGTGAGGAGGTAAGGCAATAAATCGGCCATAGTAGCGAAATAATTACAATTTAACAAATTAACACTGGATTGATAGATGAGCAGATGGTGATGTACAAGTGGAAATACTGGTGTGCAAAAGATCAGAAAAGTAAATAAAAGCAAGATGGGGATGAGGTAGGTAGCTTGGGTGGGCTATTTACAGGTGCAGCGGTTGGTTAGCTGCTCAGATAGCTAATGTTTAAAGTTAGTGAGGGAAATAAGTTCCAGTCATTGGCAGCAGAGAACTGGAAGGAAAGGCGGCCAAAGGAGCTGTTGGCTTTGGGGATGACCAATGAGATGTACCATCTGGAGCGCATGCTACGGTTGGGTGTTGTTATCTTGACCAGTGAGCTAAGATAAGGTGGTGCTTTACCTAGCATAGACTTATAGATGACCTGGAGCCAGTTGGTCTGGCAACAAATATGTAGCAAGGGTCAGCCGACTAGAGCATACAGGTCGCAGTGGTGGGTGGTATAAGGGGCTTTGGTGATAAAACGGATGGCACTGTGATAGACTGCATCCAGGTTGCTGAGTAGAGTATTGGAAGCTATTTTGCAAAGTCGAGGATTGGTAGGAGAGTCCGTTTTACGAGTATATGTTTGGCGACGTGAGTGAAGGAGGCTTTGTTGCAAAATAGGAAGCCGATTCTAGATTTAATTTTGGATTGGTGATGTTTAATATGAGTCTGGAAGGAGAGTTTACAGTCTAGCCAGACACCTAGGTATTTGTAGTTGTCCACATATTCTAATTCAGAACCGTCCAGAGTAGTGATGCTAGTCGGGTGGGCGGGTGCAGGCAACGAATGGTTGAAAAGCATGCATTTGGTTTTTACTAGCATTTAAGAGCAGTTGGAGGCATCGGAAAGAGTGTTATATGACATTGAAGCTCGTTTGGAAGTTAGTTAACACAGTGTCCAAAGAAGGGCCAGATGTATACAGAATGGTGTTGTCTGCGTAGAGGTGGATCAGGGAATCAAGAGCAACATCGTTGATATATACAGAGAAAGAGTCGGCCCAAGAATTGAAGCATGTGATACCCCTATAGAGACTGCCAGAGGTCCGGACAACAGGCCATCCGATTTGACACACTGAACTCTGTCTGAGAAATAGTTGGTGAACCAGTCGAGGCAGTCATTTGAGAAACCAAGGCTGTTGTATCTGACGATAAGAATACTGTGACTGACAGAGTCAAAGCCTTGGCCAGGTCGATGAAGATGGTTGCACAGTAATGTCTTTTATCAATGGCGGATATGATATCGGTTAGTACCTTGAGCATGGCTGAGGTGCACCTGTGACCAGCTCGGAAACCGGATTGCACAGCGGAGAAGGTACAGTGGGATTCGAAATGGCCAGTGATCTGTTTATTAAATTGGCTTTCAAAGACTTTAGACCCAAACTGTTATAGACCTATATCCATCCTGTCCTGCCTTTCTAGAGTGTCACCCTCTTTGAAGAGGGGGACGACCGCGGCAGCTTTCCAATCTTAAGGGATCTCGGACGATAAGAAAGAGAGGTTGAACAGACTGGTAATAGGGGTTGCAACAATGGCGGCAGATAATTTTAGAAAGAGAGGGTCCAGGTTTTGCATCTCTTTCAGAACATTTGCTCTCTGGATACGGGTGAAGCTGGGGAGGGTTGGGCAAGTAGCTGCGGGGTTGCAGAGCTGTTGGCCGGGGTTGGGGTAGCCAGGAGGAAAGCATGGCCAGCTGTAGAGAAATGCTAATTGAAATCCTCGATTATCGTGGATTTATCAGTGGTGACAGTGTTACCTAGCCTCAGTGCAGTGGGAAGCTGGGAGGTGGTGCTCTTATTCTCCATAAACTTTTTGGAGTTAGAGCTACAGGATGCAAATTTCTGTTTTAAAAAGCTAGCCTTTGCTTTCCTGACTGACTGTGTGTATTGGTTCCTGACTTCCCTGAAAAGGTGCATATCACAGGGACTATTCGATGCTAGTGCAGTCCGGTCTGGAGTGCACCAATGGCTTTATCTGTTCTTAGATCTACATTTTTTGAAAGGGGCATGCTTATTTAAGATGGTGAGGAAATTACTTTCAAAGAACGACCAGGCATCCTCGCCTGAGGGGATGAGGTCAATATCCTTCCAGGATACCCGGGCCAGGTCGATTAGAAAGGCCTGCTCGCAGAACTGTTTTAGGGAGCGTTTGACAGTGATGAGGGGTAGTCTTTTGACCCACGGGCCCATAGTGGATGCAAGCAATGAGGCAGTGATTGCTGAGATCGTGATTGAAAACAGCAGAGGTGTATTTGGAGGGCAAGTTGGGCAGGATAATATTTATGAAGGTACCCATTTTTACAGATTTAGGGTTGTACCTGGTGGGTTCCTTGACACGAACTCTAAAGATAGATGGGGGGCAATCAATTCACATACAGTGAGGGGAAAAAAGTATTTGATCCCCTGCTGATTGTGTACGTTTGCCCACTGACAAAGAATTGATCAGTCTACAATTTTAATGGTATGTTTATTTGAACAGTGAGAGAAAGAATAACAACAAAAAATCCAGAAAAAAGCATGTCAAAATGTTATTGAATTGATTTGCATTTTAATGAGGGAAATAAGTATTTGACCCCCTCTCAATCAGAAAGATTTCTGGCTCCCAGGTGTCTTTTATACAGGTAACGAGTTGAGATTAGGAGCACACTCTTAAAGGGAGTGCTCCTAATCTCAGTTTGTAACCTGTATAAAAGACACCTGTCCACAGAAGCAATCAATCAGATTCCAAACTCACCATGGCCAAGACCAAAGAGCTCTCCAAGGATGTCAGGGACAAGATTGTAAACCTACACAAGACTGGAATGGGCTACAAGACCATTGCCAAGTAGCTTGGTGAGAAGGTGACAACAGTTGGTGAGATTATTCGCAAATGGAAGAAGCACAAAATAATTAATAATCTCCTTAGGCCTGGGGCTCCATGCCAGATCTCACCTCGTGGAGTTGCAATGATCATGAGAATGGTGAGGAATCAGCTCAGAACTACACGGGAGGATCTTGTCAATGATCTCAAGGCAGCTGGGACCATAGTCGCCAAGAAAACAATTGGTAACACACTACGCCGTGAAGGACTGAAATCCTACAGCTCCCGCAAGGTCCCCTGCTCAAGAAAGCACATATACATGCCCGTCTGAAGTTTCCCAAGAACATCTGAACGAAAGTGTTGTGGTCAGATGAGACCAAAATGGAGCTCTTTGGCATCAACTCAACTCGCCGTGTTTGGAGGAGGAGGAATGCTGCCTATGACCCCAAGAACACCATTCCCACCGTCAAACATGGAGGTGGTAACATTATGCTTTGGGAGTGTTTTTTTGCTAAGGAGACAGGACAACTTCACCGCATCAAAGGGATGATGGAAGGGGACATGTACCGTCAAATCTTGGGTGAGAACCTCCTGCTCTCAGCCAGGGTGTTGAAAATGGGTCGTGGATGGGTATTCCAGTATGACAATTACCCAAAACACACGGTCAAGGCAACAAAGGACTGGCTTAAGAAGAAGCAAATTAAGGTCCTGGAGTGGCCTAGCCAGTCTTCAGACCTTAATTCCATAGAACATCTGTGGAGGGAGCTGAAGGTTCCAGTTGTCAAACGTCAGCCTCAACCTCTTGGGGCTAGGGGACGGTTGCGTCCCATTTGGGCAATAAACAGGGAAATTGCAGCGCGGCAAATAAAATAAAAAATATAAAATCAAACTTTCATTAAATCACGCATGTAAGATACTCAATTAAAGCTACACCCGTTGTGAATCCAGCCAACGTCAGATTTTAATAAGGCTTTTCGGCGAAAGCATAAGAAGCTATTATCTGATGATAGCACAATGTCAAAAAGAGAGTAGCATATTTCAACCCTCAGGCGCTACACAAGACGCAGAAATAAAATATAAAACATGCGTTACCTTTGACGAGCTTCTTTTGTTGGCACTCCAATACGTCCCATAAACATCACAATTGGTCCTTTTGTTTGATTAATTCCGTCCATATATATCCAAATGTCCATTTATTTGACTCGTTTGATCCCGAAAAAACAGCTTCCAAAAAACGCAATGTCACTACAAAATATTTCAAAAGTTGGCTATAAACTTTGCCAAAATATTTCAAATTACTTTTGTAATACAACTTTAGGTATTTTTAAACATTAATAAACTATCAAATTGTAGACGGGGCAATCTGTTTTCTTCCTGTATTGAAAACAAACCATGCTCCTTTTCACGTCTTGCAAAACTCTCAACAGTGTTACCCAGTTCCTAGATGGCCTCCTTCTTCATTGCACAAATGAATAACCTCAACCAAATTCCAAAGACTGGTGACATCCAGTGGAAGTGGTAGGAACTGAAAACAGGTTCTTAAGAAATATCACATGCCAATGACAATTCAGGGAACAGACAGAGGCCAAAAAAAGATAAATCTGAACAGTTAGTCCTGGGGCTTTTGCCTGCTACATAAGTTCTGTTATACTCACAGACATGATTCAAACAGTTTTAGAAACTTCAGAGTGTTTTATATCCAAATCTACTAATAATATGCATATCTTATTTTGCTGGCATGAGTAGCAGGAAGTTGAAATTGGGCACGCTATTTATCCAAAAGTGAAAATGCTGCCCCCTATACCTTAATGACTTGGAGAAGATCTGCAAAGAGGAGTACGAAATCATGTTTTGCAGAGGGGTCAAATACTTATTTCCCTCATTAAAATGTAAATCAATTCATAACAAGTTTTTTTTCTGTCTCTCACTGTTCAAATAAACCTACCATTAAAATTATAGACGGATAATATCTTTGTCAGTGGGAAAACGTACAAAATCAGCAGGGGATCAAATACTTTTTTCCCTCACTGTATGGTGTCCAGGGCACAGCTGGGAGCTGTGGTGGGTCTATAACAGGAGGCAACAGTGAGATATTTATTTCTGGAGAGATTCATTTTTAAAATTAGAAGCTCGAACTGTTTGGGCAGAGACCTGGAAAGTATGACAGAACTTTGCAGGCTCTTACAGGAGTAGATTGTAACTCCTCCCCCTTTGGCAGTTCTATCTTGATGGAAAATGTTCTAGTTGGGAATGGAAATCACAGAATGTTTGTTGGCCTTCCTAAGCCAGGATTCAGACACGACAAGGACATCAGGTTCAGCGGAGCGTTGTAAAGCAGTGAGTAAAACAAACTTAGGGAGGAGGCTTCTGAAACCAAGGCTTATGTATTTCAATGCCTACCTTCAAACTCAGTGCCTCTTTGACTGACATCATTGGAATATCAAAAGAAATCAGCCAAGACCTCAGAAAATAGGTTCATCCTTGGGAGCAATTTCCAAACGCCTAAAGGTACCACATTCATCTCTGCAAACAATAGTACCCAAGTACAGTGCCTTGCGAAAGTATTCGGCCCCTTTGAACTTTGCGACCCTTTGCCACATTTCAGGCCTCAAACATAAAGATATAAAACTGTATTTTTTGTGAAGAATCAACAACAAGTGGGACACAATCATGAAGTGGAACGACATTTATTGGATATTTCAAACTTCTTTAACAAATCCAAAACTGAAAAATTTGGCATGCAAAATTATTCAGCCCCTTTACTTTCAGTGCAGCAAACTCTCTCCAGAAGTTCAGTGAGGATCTCTGAATGATCCAATGTTGACCTAAATGACTAATGATGATAAATACAATCCACCTGTGTGTAAATCAAGTCTCCGTATGAATGCACCTGCACTGTGATAGTCTCAGAGGTCCATTAAAAGCGCAGAGAGCATCATGAAGAACAAGGAACACACTGGGCAGGTCCGAGATACTGATGTGAAGAAGTTTAAAGCCGGATATGGATACAAAAAGATTTCCCAAGCTTTAAACATCCCAAGGAGCACTGTGCAAGCGATAATATTGAAATGGAAGGAGTATCAGACCACTGCAAATCTACCAAGACCTGGCCGTCCCTCTCAGAGATGCAGCCAAGAGGCCCATGATCACTCTGGATGAACTGCAGAGATCTACAGCTGAGGTGGGAGACTCTGTCCATAGGACAACAATCAGTCGTATATTGCACAAATCTGGCCTTTATGGAAGAGTGGCAAGAAGAAAGCCATTTCTTAAAGATATCCATAAAAAGTGTCGTTTAAAGTTTGCCACAAGCCACCTGGGAGACACACCAAACATGTGGAAGAAGGTGCTCTGGTCACATGAAACCAAAATTGAACTTTTTGGCAACAATGCAAAACGTTGTGTTTGGCGTAAAAGCAACACAGCTCATCACCCTGAACACACCATACCCACTGTCAAACATGGTGGTGGCAGCATCATGGTTTGGACCTGCTTTTCTTCAGCAGGGACAGGGAAGATGGTTAAAATTGATGGGAAGATGGATGGAGCCAAATACAGGACCATTCTGGATAAAACCTGATGGACTCTGCAAAAGACCTGAGACTGGGACTGAGATTTGTCTTCCAACAAGACAATGATACAAAACATAAAGCAAAATCTACAATGGAATGGTTCAAAAATAAACATATCCAGGTGTTAGAATGGCCAAGTCAAAGTCCAGACCTGAATCCAATCGAGAATCTGTGGAAAGAACTGAAAACTGCTGTTCACAAATGCTCTCCATCCAACCTCACTGAGATCGAGCTGTTTTGCAAGGAGGAATGGGAAATAATGTCAGTCTCTCGATGTGCAAAACTGATAGAGACATACCCCAAGCGACTTACAGCTGTAATCGCAGCAAAAGGTGGCGCTACAAAGTATTAACTTAAGGGGGCTGAATAATTTTGCAAGCCCAATTTTTCAGTTTTTGATTTGTTAAAAAAAGTTTGAAATATCCAATAAATGTCGTTCCACTTCATGATTGTGTCCCACTTGTTGTTGATTCTTCACAAAAAATACAGTTTTATATCTTTATGTTTGAAGCCTGAAATGTGACAAAAGGTCGCAAAGTTCAAGGGGGCCGAATACTTTCGCAAGGCACTTTATAAACACCATGGGACCACGCAGCAGTCATACCGCTCAGGAAGGAGATTCTGTCTCCTCGAGATGAACGTACTTTTGTGCGAAAAGTGCAGATCAATCCCAGAACAATAGCAAAGGACCTTGTGAAGGAGCTGGAGGAAACGGGTACAAAAGTATCCATATCCACTGTAAAACGAGTCCTATATCAACATAACCTGAAAGGCCGCACAGCAAGGGAGAAGCCGCTGCTCCAAAACTGCCATTAAAAAATAGACTATGGTTTGCAACTGCACATGGGGACAAAGATCATACTTTTTGGAGAAATGTTGAAATGTTCAAAAACAAGTACGTCTGGTGTGATGAAACAAAAATAGAACTGTTTTGCCATAATGACCATCATTATGTTTGGAGGAAAACGTGGGAGGCTTGCAAGCGGATGAACAACATCCCAACCGTGAAGCACGGGGGTGGCAGAATCATGTTGTAGGGGTGCTTTGTGGCAGGAGGGATTGGTGCACTTCACAAAATAGATGGCATCATGAGGTATGAAAATTATGTGGATGTCTTGAAGCAACATCTCAAGATATCAGTCAGGAAGTTAAAGCTTGGTCTTCGGATCTTCCAGAATGACAATGACCCCAAGCACACTTGGCAAAATGGCTTAAGGACAACGAAGTTAAGGTATTAGACTGGCCATCACAAAACCCCTGACCTCAATCCTATAGAACATTTGTGGGCAGAGCTGAAAAAGCAAGTGCGAGCAAGGAGGACTACAAACCTGACACAGTTACACCAGCTCTGTCAGGAGGAATGGGCCAAAATTCTCCCAACTTATTGTGGGAAGCTTGTGGAAGGCTACCCGAGATGTTTGACCCAAGTTGAAAAGTTTGAAGGCAATGCTACCAAATACTAATTGGGTGTATGTAAACTTTTGTCCCACTGGGAATGTGATGAAAGAAATAAAAGCTGAAATAAACCATTCTCTCTACTATTATTCTGACATTTCACATTCTTAAAACAAAGTGGTTCCTTCTCTGAGAGAGAATTGTTACTCGGATTAAATGTCAGGAACTGTGAAAAACTGACTTTGAATTTATTTGGCTAAACATGTATGTACATTTCTGACTTCAACTGTAAATGTTATATACATTTTTGCAGCAGTGATCAGTGCTTGTGTAGAATGAGCTTCAGCAGAGCCACCGATGACCCTTGGCCTGTGTTTTAGCAAGTGTGTGTGTGTGCGTGCGTGGTAGGCGTCAGTGGAGGGCTGGAGGCTGTCATTTGCTTTGTTTTCGATTAACCAATTTTGGCCTCAGGTGGATAAAATATATTTGAAATATGTACACTGAAATGAGAGACTGGAAACCTACACACTATCAAATACATACCTGCAAATAGAAACTTAGACGGTGAAAAGCTCTTTATTGAGGCATATCGCTATCCTGCAGTGAATTTTATGTAGATTGTACAATACACATTGTTCATTTGCAATTTGCATTGACAGTGTGTAGGTATTTTATCCTTAATCTCTATAGTTCTATGTTCTCTGATCTGTATGTCAAGAGAGAAATTGTACAGTAGCCATACCCAGCACTCCCTTTTTTCATAAGTTCACAGCTTGTGGCTTTTTGCTAGGGAACATCCTAATTGTTTACATTAGCAGCTGCCAGACACTCACATGTGAAGGTGCATGATTGGGGAATCGGGATGATTTTCTTACTGCTGGATTAAAAAGCTGTTGCTATCAACAAAGATTGAGCAGCAGGATGGGAGAAGGGACCCCGCTGGGCTGAAACAAACTGTTTTTATTTTTACTCCTCACTTTTTTTCTGTTCAACTGGTCGCCGCCGCAGTATATACTGCATTTGTTGATGATGGTGGTGATTGTGGTGGAGCGCCGCTGTCCAAAATCATTTGTCTCTGGTTTATTTGTGCAGTGTCTCTCAACTTTTGATTATTTAAGCCCTTGGTTGGGGGGATAATGTTGATTCCATTAAACCAATTATATTTGTGTCGTTGTAGGAATGCGATGCCACTTGAAGAGTGCATGAAAACAATTTGTCTGAAATGGTTGATGATATCACACACTACCGTTGAATTGTGGGATTTTTTTATTTATTCTCCTGTAATCGGAAAGCGGTCTAATCAATCATGCTCACAATACAGTTACAACAACAACACAAATTAGTTGTTTTCAGGTGGCAGTGATTGATGAGAAATGCAACTGAGGATGTGAGAGAGGAAACTGTTTTGCTTTGGATTTTCATTATTCCTTTAGTTCTGCAAACATCACTTCTGGAGCAGGTTGACATTTGCCTTGGTGTTTATGCTCGGTGAATGTTAGTTGAGAATTGTTTATTTTGGGACACAATATGAAAGGACGCCCTATTCCCTATATACTGCACCACTTTCTTATCCTCTGGACAAAAAAGTAGTGCACTGTATAGTGAATTGAGTGCCATTGGGGATGGGACCTTGGGCTCTGAGGGGCTCATCTGTCAACTCATCATGGCTCATCAAAAAGTGTCTCAGAGTAGGAAAACTGATCCATGACCAGATCAGCACTACTACGCTGAGACACTTTGTGAATTCAGGTCCTAGTCTACCACCAGGTGGTGTTGTCCGTTTTTGTGCTGTCCCCGTTAGACCAAGATAAATAAACAACCTTTGCTTTGCTTTAGGCTACAAGGAACAGCATAATGTAATGTATGAACCACGGCTCCTTACCAGATGGAAGAGGCCCTCGTGCATACTACTGTACACAAGTAAACATAGCCTTGTGCTGAAATTATTAGAATTAGCCCATTACCTATACACAACCTGCTGTCCATTCTGAAAACTCCATGTTGCCAGTGCAATTTTGCAGATGGAAAATATTACTCTAAGCAAATGTCATGACATATCAGGATGCTAGCTACTATCAGCACAGATTCCTCCACCATACATACTGTAAATAGCTTGGCAAATAATTATTTTCTACTTTAGCAGATAGGCCCGGGAGTCCAGAGCGCTGGCATCAAGCCATGAAATGGACAAAGCCCTTTGGTTAGGAATAGGCCACTTGAAGCTAAAGCTCATTAGTGCAGAGGGTGGGGTGCACGAGCTAGGGGTTGCAACTTCAGTACATGAAGCTCATGCAGGGAATGTGAGGTGAGAGATGCATCACTTTGATGACACCTCCGGTTGTTCTTAAGCTTTCTTCTCCCTGTGCACATAAATTAGCCAGGGTTGAAGACGGGTCACTCAATCACGCCATTGGCTCTGATTAGTGTCTGGACACAAACATTTTGGAGAGGGGATTAGGCTTGTCAGACGATGCAAGGCCTCGACCTTCACCCCTGTGGAAGTGTCTGCAGGTGGGGGGTATGTGGTGGGGCAATGTTAAAATTCCATAGTAGGGAATAGTGTACAGTATACACTGATTGTACAAACATTACGAACACCTTCCTAATATTGAGTTTCACCCATGGACTCTACAAGGTGTTGAAAGTGTTCCACATGGATGCTGGCCCATGTTGACTCCAATGCTTCCCACAATTATGTCAAGTTGGCTGGATCTCCTATGGGTGGGGGACCATTCTAGATACACATGGGAAACTGTTGAGTGTGAAAAACCCATGCGCTGAATACAACAAGTGTATACCTTACCGTGAAATGCTTACTTGCAAGCCTTTAACCAACAGTGCAATTCAAGATGAGTTAAAAAATATTTAACAAATAAACTAAAGTTAAAAAAGTAACACAATAACAAGGCTATATACAGGGGGTACCGGTACCGAGTGACATCAACAAAGGATCATAGCTTTCACCTGGTCAGTCTATGTCATGGAAAGAGCAGATCCTAATGTTTTGTACACAGGTCATGATATTTACAACCATAAACATGATCATCAATACTAGTATCTTTTATGGTTTGTTCTTAATGCATCCTCCACAAGGTGTCATTTTTTTGCCATTTGGTGAATGTGGGTAGTGTACATTTCACACTCTCTTATTTCTCATCCTTGCTTTAAGGAACAAGATAATAAGTGGACAGAATCTACATAATGTTTGTCATTGTTTCTCATCCATTCTTTGGTTGTCCTTGCATGAATTTAGACAGACTACGCATACTCTTCTCAGCAGGTGTTGAGATAAGGCACAGGCAATACTCTAACTGTTCTTTATGCAGTTGGTTCTTTCTCTCTCTATGATGCAACGCAAGGTAATGTGGGAATCAGCAGGTGAAATTCATCATTCAGGGCACCACTATTGTATGACTCTTCAACTAAAATCTCAAACCATCTTAAATTGACAATGTCTCTCTCACTACACAGATAGGTGGGTTCATATACAACAGTAAATAAATTAACATTTGAAGCCAACCAAGGCTATGGGGGGAACGTGAGCTAAGCGTATTTCTATCCTTGGCTCTGAAGGATTAAGGTAAAAGTACGGAAACGGGGAGAGACTGATGGGTCTCCAATAGTCTCTTCGTATTTCACACAGTAATAAAATGTACTCATTAAACAGTCCTAATCTTCTCTTTGATGAAAAGTTTGAATGGATTCCCGATGTCGATGCCGTGCCAGGGCCCCGATATCTCCATCTCCTTTTTTTCAGTTCAGGTTTCAACATCTTATAGAGTTTGATAATCCCCTTTCTTGTCAAATCAAAGTTTCAACCCTGCACATGTCATTTTTCTGCGTCCTATTCCATGTGTGCTTTGTTGCCTCAGTAAGATTTCAAATAGATTTTGTACCTCGACTTGTTTTGAAAGAAGGTTCTTAGTAAGTACTGATTAAAATTCTTCCTTTTTCGAGACATAATCTGCATCAAAAAGCGATAAGAAATGGAAAAATTATTATTGAAGCAAGTATAAGGTTCTAAAAGAGAGTCAACACTTCGCTGTACCTTTGATAAGGTTCATGTTATTTCTGAATCCTCTCCAACTCTTCATGAAAGAACATAGTAGCTTGGCATTACATAGGAAGGATGTCCATTTCCCCTAGCATCAGGTGAAAGATGTGCCTATAGCGCAACCTTCATATAATTCTATGCTCTCCACACCATACCCCTGCATTAGGCTTTCATACATGCAGTCACTCTGCAGAGGAAATGTACTGTATTTGTTTCTCCTTCCGCAATCAACATGGGGACATGTGTCAGCCTGTATGAACCTCTAAATTTAGTTCAGGGCCCTGCCTGCCAGTCATAGGTGGTGAAGAGCGTAGCTGTCAGAATCTATAAGAACGAGAAGAGAGCCAGGCGAGAGGAGACAGGAGAGCGCACACAGGCCCTGGCGATGCTGGATACATTATTCTGTGTGGACGGGGCCCTCAGCATGTTTAGTCTCATTCAGCGAGACAGCTGTGGGGCAGCCCAGCCCAGTGCCTGCCTGCTTTCGCCTTTGCCTATCGTCCTCCCTTTCCCCCACAAGGCAAGCACATACATCATCCCCCAACATCCCTCCTCTAATTGGGCTGCATCACCACCTGCTGTCACTTACCTCCTCCACGCCATGAAGCGTCCTGGAGAGATACAAAACAGATGTGCAACGCCCAACACACCCCCGTGTCTCAGGAGCATGAGGAAGCCTACCATCTGAATTGCAGATGCGGACAGCCAAGCAGAAGCATGACTCAAGGCACAACTCCCTCTACACAGAGTGCAGTGCCCTATCAGTTTACCTGGATCCAGCCGGAGACAACCCATAATGCCCAGGGGCTGGAGGCAGCATGGCGGTGGGCACCACCACCCCTCTCTCTGGACATCAAACATTCTGGAGCAAAGTTTTATCACGGACTCGACTGAATGCCCCATGTTTAATAGCCCTTGTCTTATTTGCCTCTTCAGATATGATTCGCAGATGCCCTTTAGCATCAGTGGAGAAGATTCAAGAAGACAAAGATAATGAGCCCGAGGTTTCATTTTTAAACCTAGCACAAAACACCAGGCTTCAATTCTACGATTTCAGGTTTTCCGGGCTTGATAGACAGGCTTGATTGTATGCATAAATAAAGTAATAAAAGATATTTATCCAATGGAAGCTTAGGTTAAAATTCTGGGAATTTGGTACTTTGCAACTAAGTGTGTCACATTTGCATTTCGTTCACTTTGTTCCCCTGTTCTGTTTCTGCATTATTTACACCTAGGCTCTGCTGTTAAGCTCTGCAAATATCCCTGTCCATTACCATTAATGTCTGACAGTCAAACAGGGTGGTGCACTTCATATTAATAAAGCAGATAGGAATGACACCAGATGTCTTTGACCTTGGAGATACTTTAGTTTAAGCTTTTGAGACTGAAAACTTGTCAACTCATTTTGGTTTAACCTTAAGGTACCGAATGTAGAAAACAGACTATTTTAAAAGCTCCCATAAATATAAAATCAGTCTGTCTGTCTGCTCTTGTGCGGAGCACATTATGGAATTAAGTAGTATTTAAGTGATCTATCTAAGCCTGATGTAAGACTTCAACTCTAATGACACAGGTTAGATACTGAATGTGATTGTAAAAACATGGCAGGGAGCAGGAGGTTCAGTTTGTCGGAAATTTACAGTCAGGCCATGTGGTGAATCCATGAATCATACAATAAACCCAACCGACTTCTCTCTCGACTGACTCTGACGGACGTGTTTGAAGCTCAGATCAAGTCTCTGAAAGGCACATAAATTATAGGAAGCTTATTTCCTCATCATAATCACTAGCTTGAGTATGGAAGGGAACACAACCCACTTGATGGCCTCGTCTGCATTAGGCCGGAATTAATGACGGCGTAATGATAAAACATTAGTCCGTCTGAGGATGATTCAGTAGCATCCATTTGCACATTAATTTAGCATTCACTTTGAGCTGTGTGTGTGTCTATCAGAAAGAGAGTGAGCAAGAGAAGGCGAAAGACAGAGAGAGACCTGCCGCCACTGCAAGACCTATTGCTATGAGACAGGCACATTTGATTTCAAGAAACAGCATGTATTATGAGGGGAATAAAACTCCAAAGCCACCTTTCTGACTTGCAAGAAATTACATTGCAAGATTCCCTGATCATAATTGTATAGTCAATGTTCCAGAAATGGTTTCACAAAAACAAAGGAATATGTCATAACTTTAAAATTTCCAGTGTTATAATTCAACTCACAAGGAATGTCCCCCTGGAGTTGTGAAAGCTTTGCCAGAGATTTTGTGCTCGGAAAGCTCTGGGAACCACAAACTGTTTTTGAGTTGGCAACTTGAAAAAGTCGTACCATAGAGAATACAAGGAAACATGCCTACACTTAAGAGTTTTCCTAAAATACACAGCACACATAGAAATGAAGAGTTCTGGAGGGCTCTCCACTGGGATCGTTGTCCGTTGTCCTTTTCCAAGCCAAGCGCTGCATGCTGGGGCTTATGCTAAGCGATAGTGCCACCCTTGTACGAGGCTCTGGGTTGACAGAGGTGCACAAGGCTGCATCCGCCAGCCTCATTAAAGGCCTGTCCAATTATAAAACAGTAATTGATCGCCTGTTTGCCGGATCCCTTCTTTCTTTCTGCCAGTCTCCGAGGTTGGCTCAAGGTCAATTTAAAAATCATCCAAACTTTAACATCCCCATAGGCTGCATGTGGCCGCCTTCTCCTTCCCTTCGCAAGCCCCCTGGAAGCACATGCTTTCTAAACTGAGTCCCCTCCTTCCCTTTGTTTGATTACCAATTCCTTGGCCTCCTTAACATGCATGGGGTTTCTAGCAGAGCCGGATCATGTTCATTAGGCACCAAGCAGAAGACAACTGACTAAAACAGGGAGGCACGACCTGGACTTGTACAATAAATGTTCTGCTCTGTGTCCTTGTTACCCATAGAGTTGTCCGGCGGTGGAACCTGATTCTAGCTAAAAGCTTGCGCAAAGGAAGTCTCATGTACTGTACATTCCATTGACACTGATAAAGATGATTGCATGCTTCACCCAAGGAAAGCCAAATTCCTCTCCTTTGTCAGTTTCATTTACCACAGATACTGAAGTGAAGGAATCTAAATTAGACAACTGTAATGCGGTCACAGAGCTCGCCATGAGAGACAGTAAGTGATGTGTGCCTGTCTGCATGTGTTCGCCTGCAAACTTGTACTGTTTGTATTCGCATGTAAGCAGCATTCAGTATCTGTTTGTCAATTGACAAGACACATATATTGATTTTAATTTGATCAAATTGATGATTCATGACATCTTTACACCCACTTTTCCACATTTTGTTGTGTTGCAGCCTGAATTTAAAATGTATTAAACTTTTTTTTTGAATCACTGGCCCACTTACAAAACCCCATAACATCAAAGTGGAGGTCCTTTGTCCAGTGTCTGTGTTCTTTTGCCCATCTTAATATTTTATTTTTATTGGCAACTCTGCCTAGAAGACCAGCATCACAGAGACGCCTCTTCACCGTTGACGTTGAGACTGGTGTTTGGCGGGGTACTGTTTAAACCTCTTGGAACTCCCTCTCCCAGATCCGGGAGAATTGTCATCAACTGACACTAATCAGCATAACGCAACGGACAAAAAATATCACTCGAAAATATTCATATTCATGAAATCACAAGTGAAATATATTGAAACACAGCTTAGCCTTTTGTAAATCACCCTGTCATCTCAGATTTTGAAATTAATCTTAACAGCCAAAGCAAGACAAGCATTTGTGTAAGTTTATTGATAGCCTAGCATATCATTATGCCTAGCTAGCAGCAGGCAGCTTGGTCACGAAAATCAGAAAAGCAATCAATTTAAATTGTTTACCTTTGATGAGCTTTGGATGTTTTCACTCATGAGACTCCCAGTTAGACAGCAAATGTTCATTTTGTCACAAAAATATTATTTTTATAGCTGAAATACCTCTATTTGTACTTCACGTTTGGTTGAGGAATCCACCGGAAGCGGCGGTCACGACAACGGCAAAAAATATTCCAAATTAGATCCAGAATATCGACAGAAACATGGCAAATGTTTTTTATAATCAATCCTCAATGTGTTTTTCAAATATCTATTTGATAATATATCAACCGGGACAGGTGGCTTCTTAGGAGGAAAGAGAGAAACAATGGTTGCATTTGTCTATTACGCACAAATCACTCTGAGAGCCTCCAGCTGACCACTGACGCAATGTTGTCGTTCAGGCTAATTTTTCAAAATAAAACCCCAAAACTATGTATTGTGGCACTAGACACATTAGGGAAGCCATAGAAAAAGGAATCTGGTTGATATCCCATTCACTGCTCAATAGGGACGCATAGGAACGCAGAGCTTTCTAAATAAGAGTCCCTTCCAGATTTGATTTGTCAGGCTTTCGCCTGCAATATCAGTTCTGTTATACTCACAGACAATATTTTTACAGTTTTGGAAACTTTAGAGTGTTTTCTATCCTAAGCTGTCAATTTTATGCATATTCTAGCATCTTGTCCTGACAAAATAGCCCGTTTACTTTGGGAACGTTATTTTTCCAAAAATTAAAATAGTGCCCCCTAGTTTCAAGAGGCTGCCAGTTGAGGACTTGTGAGGAGTCTGTTTTTTTTTTAACTAGACACTCTAATGTACAGTTGTAGTCGGAAATGTACATACACCTGAGCCAAATATTCCGTTTTTCACAATTCCTGACATTTTATCTGAGTAAAAAGTCCCTGCATTAGGTCAGTTAGGATCACCACTTTATTTTAAGAATGTGAATTGTCAGAATAATTTCTTTCAGCTTTTATTTCTTTCATCACATTCCCAGAGGGTGGGAAGTTTACATACACTCAGCTAGTACTTGGTAGCATTGCCTTTAAATTGTTTAACTTGGGTCAAATGTTTCCGGTAGCCTTCCACAAGCTTCCCACAATAAATTGGGGGAAGTTTGGCCCATTCCTCCTGACAGAGCTGGTGTAACTGAGTCAGGTTTGTAGGCTTCCTTGCTCGCACATGCTTTTTCAGCTCTGCCCACACATTTTCTATAGGATTGAAGTCAGGGCTTTGTGATGGCTAATCCAATACCTTGACTTTGTTGTCCTTAAGCCATTTTGCTGCATCTTTGAAAGTATGCTTGTGGTCATTGTCCATTTGAAAGACCCATTTGCGACCAAGCTTTAACTTCCTGACTGATATCTTGAGATATTGCTTCATCCATTCATCCATATCCACATAATTTTCCCACCTCATGATGCCATCTATTTTGTGAAGTGCACCAGTCCCTCCTGCAACAAAGCACCCCACAACATGCTGCCACCCCCATGCTTCACAGTTGGGATGGTATACTTCGGCTTGCAAGCCTCCTCCTTTTTCCTTCAAACATAACAACGGTAATCATAGCCAAACAGTTCTATTTTTGTTTCATCAGACCAGAGGGCATGTCTCCAAAAAGTACGATATTTGTCCCCATTTAAAGTTGCAAACCGAAGTCTGGCTTTTTTATGGCGGTTTTGGAGTCGTGGCTTCTTCCTTGCAGAGCGGCCATGTCGATATAGGACTCATTTTATTGTTGATATAGATACTTTTGTACCTGCTCCCTCCAGCATCTTCACAAGGTCCTTTCCTGTTGTCCTGGGATTGATTTGCACTTTTCACACCAAAGTACGTTCATCTCTAGGAGACAGAACGTGTCTCCTTCCATAGTGGTATGACTGCTCCGTGGTCCCATCGTGTTTATACTTGCATACTATTGTTTGTACAGATGAACGTGGTACCTTCAGGCATTTGGAAATTGCTCCCAAGGATGAACCAGACTTGTGGAGGTCAACAATGTTTTTCTTAGGTCTTGGCTGATTTCCTTTGATTTTCCCATGATGTCACTGAGTTTGAAGGTAGGCCTTGAAATACATCCACAGGTACACCTCCAATTGACTCAAATTATGTCAATTAGCCTATCAGAAGCTTCTAAAGCGATGGCATCATTTTCTGGAGTTTTCCAAGCTGTTTAAAAGCACAGACAACTTTGTGTATGTAAACTTCTGACCCACTGGAATTGTGATACAAGTGAAATAACTGTTGGAAAATTGACTTGTGTCATGCACGAAGTAGATGGCCTATCTGCGTGGATGTGCATTAGGCATGCTGCAAGGAGCCATGAGGACTGCAGATGTGGTCAGGGCAATCAATTGAAATGTCCGTACTGTGAGACGCCTAAGACAGCACTACAGGGTGACAGGACGGACAGCTGATCGTGCTCGCAGTGGCAGACCACATTTAACAATACCTGCACAGGATCGATACATCCAAACATGTACAAGATGGCAACAACAACTGCTATTTTGAATTTTTCAGTACATATGTGGCATTTATTTATTTCAGGAGGAGCCAGCAAAACTAGTGCACTCTGTGCTCTAGGTCATGGACACACCATTAGACATGCACCTGTCGGTTATTCTTGTAACTGTTATGGCCAACTATGGTTACACCTCTTGGGTCTTTTCCAGAACAGTGGTTCACCTTTCAGTGGAGTCAGCAGGATGACATGTATTGTTTAATCCTGTAGAGTGCCCAGGTCTTTTGCTATGGTCTTACATGCATGAAACTATTTTGTGACTCTATAGGTTGCACGTCCTAATATGAAGGCAATATTATAAGGGTGGCTAAATGCCAGAGGTGATGAGCCATTAAGAGGAGTTACTATGTGTATGCGTAAGGAGGACAAATTTATAAGTATTCTGTGTGGCAAGACTGGAAGGCAAGTGTTTTCATGATCCAGCTCGGCTTTTATTATGAAGTAATTAAAAGTCTATTTGAACTCACATGCTCCGGTATTTGAGAAATCTGATTGACCAAATATTTACATGACATAAATGGCGAGCGGCGAAAAGGGACCAGAGATGGTGAAAATCTGCAGCTGTGAATGGGCTTCCTGGACGGACTGTGCAAAACACAAGCAGCTGCTTGTTAAGACGGTAAACTGAGTTCTTACCTCTAGTTCTTGTGTGGTCCGCTCTAGGAACCTGTTTTCAGAGGCAGGTCACCACAGGTCTCTCCAAATTTGACGAACCAAAGAAATATTGGGATCTTTTGAGTTCAATGAAAATCTATGCTAAATATTGGGGGTATAATACGATGCTTTTGAGGGTTGCAAATATAAGCATAGTAATTGGTGTGTGACCATTGGAGAGGGAGAGTTGTGCGCACCGTCTGTTTTGACTGGCTCAGTTAAGTGGGGTTATTCATCTGCTTTGTTCAGACGGTTCACCTGACCAGTTGTTGTCACTATGTTGTTTGATTTCGTATGGCTGGGATATATTTGATTATACCTGTGTGAGTTATGCCAAACACAGCCCATTTGTCTGATTCAATTGGTCCTTGACAGCGGGTCATTCAATTCGTCCGGCTCACGCAGTCGCTCAGCTGGGGTGGGTGATCGGTCTCGTTCAGGTTCTGTTTTCCCTGTTGAACTGTTCTGTTCAATCTAGTTTGAGGTGGCAACTGTCAACCTGCAGGGTCGAATAAAATGAAATTGTAATACCACTTATTGTTTATGTAAATCGATAGGGTCCACTTTGATGGGTCAACATCCTGGGTAAAATTCCCTTTTCTGCGTGAATCAGGAGAATGCTGTATAATCAGGTGTTTGATAAGGAACACAATGGGACTGGGTAGATGGTTATTTGATAATGGGACTGCATAGACGGATATTTACTAGTCATATCTGTAAATACCGCCATTTAAGTTGATATTGGGACTGACTAGATGGATAGGAAGTACACTGTATTGAAAGGTCATATCCGCCATTTAAATAGATAGATAGTTGATAATGTGTCACTCCCTGACCTTAGATATCTATGTTTTTCTATATATTTTGGTTAGGTCAGGGTGTGACTAGTTTTTGTATGTCTATGTTGGCCTGATGTGGTTCCAAATCAGAGACAGCTGTTTATCGTTGTCTCTGATTGGGGATCACATTTAGGTAGCCATTTTCCTCATTTGTGTTGTGGGATCTTGTCTATGTATAGTTGCCTTAGTGAACATCAGTAGCTTCACGTTTCGTTTGGTTGTTCTGTGAGTTTCGATTTATTAAAATTATGTGGAACTCTACTCATGCTGTGCCTTGGTCTGATCCTTATGGCGAACGTGACAGAAGATCCCACCAAAAATGGACCAAGCAGCGTGTACAGGAGGAGGAGATCCTGGGTGGAAAAGGACCCTGGACATTGGCAGGGGAGTATTGCCGTCCTAAGGAGGAAATAGAGGCAGCGAAAGCGGAATGGCGACAGCTCAACGGAGCACGAGAGGCAACCCCAAGAACATTTTGGGGGAGGGCACATGGAGCCAGTCAGGGAGTCGAGTGAGGAGCAAGATTCCGGAGACAGGTGCTGGCAATGAGAGCGCTGCAGAGCGGGCGTGCTGAGGTGCGTGTTGTGCCAGCTCTGCACTATATCACCTCCGGTACGTCCTGTGCCGCCTCTCCGGCGACAGTTCCCAGTCCAGATCTTCCGGCGACAGTTCCCAGTCCAGAGTTTCCGGCGACGGTCCCCAGTCCGGGGCGTCCGGCGACGGTCCCCAGTCCGGGGCGTCCGGCGACGGTCCCCAGTCCGGGGCGTCCGGCGACGGTCCCCAGTCCGGGGCGTCCGGCGACGGTCCCCAGTCCGGGGCGTCCGGCGACGGTCCCCAGTCCGGGCGTCCCGCGAAGGTCCCCAGTCCGGGCGTCCGGCGACGGTCCCCAGTCCGGGCGTCCGGCGACGGTCCCCAGTCCGGGCGTCCGGCGACGGTCCCCAGTCCGGGCGTCCGGCGACGGTCCCCAGTCCGGGCGTCCCGCGACGGTCCCCAGTCCGGGCGTCCCGCGAAGGTCCCCAGTCCGGGGCGTCCGGCGACGGTCCCCAGTCCGGGGCGTCCCGCGACGGTCCCCAGTCCGGGGCGTCCGGCGACGGTCCCCAGTACGGGGCCTCCGGCGACGGTCCCCAGTCCGGGGCCTCCGGCGACGGTCCCCAGTCCGGGGCCTCCGGCGACGGTCCCCAGTCCGGGGCCTCCGGCGACGGTCCCCAGTCCGGGGTCACCAGCGACGGTCCCCAGTCCGGGGCCTCCGGCGACGGTCCACGGTCCGGGTCCACAGAAGAGGAGGGATCAGAGTAAGGAGGGGGGGCTGCGTCCAGGGTAGATGCCCACCCGGACCCTCCCCTAACGGTTCAGGTTTGCGGCCGGGAGTCCGCACCTTTTGCTTGTAGGGGGGTACTGTCACGCCCTGGCCTTAGATATATATTGCGGTTATTTTAGTTTTTGTATGTCTATGTGGGCATGATATGGTTCCCAATCAGAGACAGCTATTTATCGTAGTCTCTGATTGGGGATCATATTTAGGTAGCCATTTTCCTAATTTGTGTTGTGGGATCTTGTCTATGTATAGTTGCCTAAGTGCACATCAGTAGCTTCACGTTGTTTGTGTTCAGTGAGTTTCGTTTTATTAAAATTATGTGGCACTCTACTCAAGCTACGCCTTGGTCCGACCCTTACGACGAACGTGACTGAATAGATGGATAGGATAGTAAGTACACTGTATTGAAATATCCATAAATACAGCCATTTAAATAACTAATAAAGTCGCTTAGGAAAGTGTATTGAAAAGTCAAGTCTGTGAATACCGCCATTATAAATGAAAATAGGGGGCAGCTCTGACAGTTAGATAAAAAGCTGTGGTTACCGCCCTGAAATAAGAGTATACTCAGGTCGCTTAGGAAAGCGTGAAAGGTGTGAAAGCCTCTCTTGGTCTGACGAAGGGGACGCAACCAGTCTTGCACTAGGGGAGGTGAATGTGATATGTACATTAGTACCCCATTGAAGGATGATGATACTAAACGTTTGAATAATTGTAAAATATATGAACATTATAGTAACTTAGTAAGATGCCAAGACGACATCAGTGATTAGGCACCATTGAAAATTGCGTACTGCAAAGTGGAAGAACATACAGTCTATCGAAATTGGAACATTTGTAGTAAGAATATACTCAAAAAAAGAAGAATTATTGTCACGACTTCTACCGAAGTCGTTGCCTCTCCATGTTCGGGCAGTGCTCGGCGTTCGACGTCACCGGTCTTCTGGCCATCATTGATCCTTTTTTCATTTTCCATTGGTTTTGTCTTGTCTTCCCACACACCTTTTTTCAATCCCATTCATTACCTGTTGTGTATATAACCCTCTGTTTCCCCTCATGTCTTTGTCAGAGATTGTTTTATTGTCAGTGTAGTGTGTTTGTTGTATAGGTGCACGTCGGGTCCTTGTACCCATGTTTGTTTGTTATGCACATTTAGCGTTATGGAGCATACTCCGTGGACTTTATTAAAAGTCCATTTTACACTCCATTTGACTCTCCTGCGCCTGACTTCCCGGCCACCTATTACACCTATGCATGACAATTATAAAAACCTAGAAACGGGCAATAACTAATAGCCTGAGTACAGTAATCAGAGAAAGGAAAATTACGTGGATATAAATGGGAGAGAATAATGTCTGGTCAAAGTCTTTAGGGCTTGAACAGGTCGTTGAAGTTTTTAGGATTGGTAGGGAGTAATATAGGAATAATCGCAGCGGGCAGGAGGGAGACTCTGGCAGATCCGGACTGGAGGGAGACTTGGTTCTGGGAACAGACACAGGACTCACCAGCCTGGGGAGACATACAGGCGGCCTCTTCCTTGACCGAGGCACCGGATACACAGGGCCGTGGAGACGCACTGGCGGTCTTGACCGCATAGTTGCCCCCCCCGTTCTGGCTGGATGCCAGCTTCCATCCGGCAAATGCGGGACGCTGGCACCGAGCACACCGGCCTGTGACTACTTGGCCGAGACACAGTGCACACGGGGCCTGACCTGTCACCTGCTCGCCCCGGTAAGCACGGGGAGTGGGCTCAGGTCTCCAACCTGACTCCGCCACACTCGCCGCTTGCCTCCCCCCCATTGTTTTGGGGGGGGCTGCCTCTCGGGCTTCCTTGCCAGCCGTGTTCCCTCGTAAAGCTGTCACGACTTCCGCCGAAGTCGGTCCTTCTCCTTGTTCGTGTGGTGTTCGGCTTCTAGCCATCATTGATCCATTTTCCATTGATTTTGTCTTGTCTTCCTATACACCTGGTTCCAATCCCATTCATTACATGTTGTGTATTTAACCCTCTGTTCCCCTCATGTCCTTGTCAGAGATTGTTTGTTGTATGTAGGTGTGTTATTTTGTTCTGGTGTGCACCCTATTGTTATTTTTTAACCCCATTGAGGTTTTTTGAACAGCTACGTTTTTACCAAGTTCCTTCTCCTGCGCCTGACTTCCCTCCCACCAGCACTCACCGCATTACAGCCGGTGTCAGTAAACGTCAGGGAAATAAGGTCATTTCAATTATTGCAAGCAGCACAGTTAGTCACCAATGTGTTTAACAAACAAGTAAAGAGCCTAACCAACTTTGCAGGGTGAGTAGAATGGAGAGTGAAGTATTTTCTTGTTTATATCTGGAAGTAGTGTTAGCTAAATTAGTTAGCCACATTAGCCTGGGTGCTTGACTGCCATGTGGGAAGAATACAGTGTACCTCTCCTTAATGCAACCGCTGTGTCAGATTTCAAAAAGACTGTACGGAAAAAGCAAACCATGCAGACGGCGCTCAGAAATATAATCAAATTAGCCGCCATGTTGGAGTCAACAGAAACCCGAAATTACATTATGAATATTCCCTTACCTTTGATGATCTTCATCAGAATGCAGTTCCACAATAAATGCTTGATTTGTTCGATAATGCCCGTAATTTATGTCCAAGTAGCTACTTTTGTTAGCGTTATGTACACATATCCAAACGCTCGTGCGTTACTTCGGACAGAAACTACAAAAAGTTATATTACAGGTCGAAGAAACATTTCAAACTAAGTATAGAATCAATCATTAGGATGTTTTTATCATAAAACCGGAGAAATCCTTTGTGTCTAGAGGAGCAACGGAACGCAAGGCGATATCATGTGGAATGTGCGTGACCAGGAATTGGCTCTCTGCCAGTAACCTGACTCATTCAGCTCTTATTCAGTCCCACAACACAGTAGAAGCCTCATTCAAGTTTCTAAATACGGTTGACATCTAGTGGAAGCCCGAGGAAGTGCAACGTCATTCATATCCCAATGTGAATTCAATAGGGCCTGGGTTGAAAATATACCAACCTCAGATTTCTCACTTCCTGTTTGGATTTCTTCTCAGGTTTTTTCTCAGGTTTTTTTACAAGCAACTCAATACTGCCCCTGCAGCCATAATACGTTAATTAAGGGAGACATTGGTGACCATGTCTAAAACAATTTTTTATTAGATGCCTAGGATCAAATATCACTGATTTCTTCAGCTGAGAAATTGACTACATTTGCTACAGGAAAAATTATTACATTTAGAATGGTTATCAGGAACAATCTAAGGTGAAATAGCTATTAAATGTGTTGATTGGAAATTGGTCTATTAACAATACCAGAATATTTGTACATGATTATGACAGTGAGAGATCAATCATATAATACCATATGGGTGTGCACTGTGACTAAGTGTAGTGCATGCTAAATAAAGCATGGGAAGGCCTGTGTTACAACTTCTAGGAGTCGTGGGTGCGGAGTCAGGCGCAGAGAGCAAGGGGGTAAAGGACAACTGTATTTATTCCTGAAAAGTAGGTCAAAAAGAGGACACAAACAGTCCGGAGAAATACAGAAAAAATAACATCCACAAAACAAACTGAGAAACAAGCCCGCACAAAAGCCGGCGGGCTTACTGGGTTTAAATAGCCCACAATCACAACCTAAACAGGTGCAACTAATCAGACACAACTAAATGAAACCGAAAAGGGGATCGGAGGCAGCTAGTAGGCCGGCGACGACGACCGCCGCCCGAACAGGAAGAGGCACCATCTTCGGCGGGATTCATGGCCATTTCGGTTTATTTTTGACATACGGTTTAACACACACACACCAGCACAGACACACAAGTTATGCGATATTGGTGGCGGCACTGGAGTGTGGGATTTATTTTCGATGGACTTTTTTCAATTAAGTTTTAAACTGGATATACAGAAGGATGGAAATGTTTTGAAATGTATTTAAGTGGTTTCTGAAGGACAGGGAAAGAATAGGGAGAGGAAACATTTTAATGGTGTTGAATGCCCTGAATCCTCATCAACCTCACTAGAAATGATCTGAACAGGTGGGATTTTAATTATAAAATGACTAAGAAACACCCGTCTCTATTCAAATTGTACAATAGTGTCCTTAGGAAATTATAAAGAGTTGTATTTCTAAGTTGATGAGTTGTTCAAATTGTTTATTTTGACTCGTTATTTTTGAATCACGTATTCTAAGGGAAAAGTACCAGTTCCCTGGGAGTCATGGTCTTTGGGTAAATATACAGAGGTTCTTTGTTCAATCTGAATATAGAAGGGAAAATATATCAAATGAAGGGTTGACAGTTACTTGGAATGGATTGTGATATGTGTATTGATTTCATTTTTGTGATTTTGTTTCAATACAGAATTTGCAAGATTGGGATACTGGAGTGTGGGTTTCTGCGAGGGGTTATTGTAACGGTTTTCATGCTGTGAAAGAGAGTCGGACCAAAATGCAGCGTGTAGATTGTGATCCATGTTTAATGAACAAAACGTAACAAGAATCTAAATACAGACACTACAAAACAAAGAACGTAACGAAAACCGAAACAGCCTATACTAGTGTAAACTAAGGACAATCACCCACAAAACACACAAAGAATATGGCTGCCTAAATATGGTTCCCAATCAGAGACAACGATAATCACCTGACTCTGATTGAGAACCGCCTCAGGCAGCCATAGACTAACGCTAGACATCCCACAAAACCCCAAGACAAAAACACACCACAATAACCCATGTCACACCCTGGCCTGACCGAATAAATGAAGAATAAACATAATATATTTCGACCAGGGCGTGACAGTTATGTTGATATAACTTCATGATCTGTAACTCGTCCGAGGATCGCCAGTAGAATAAGGGAGTTTTCATGGAAGGTGATGTCAGATCATGTCTTAATGCATGGTAGAGATAATTTCACCACAACCAGTGTGTGAACCCCTCCCTAACCGGATGAAGAGTGAGGGACAACTGTGTCCTTTGGGAAGATGACCTGTGAACTATATCTGAAATAGAAAAGCTGGAATGATATGTGCCGGGATAGAAGGAAGACTAAAGTGGAACAGGGGTCTATTCTCTATGAATTAGTAGACTAAGGATGCATAGTGATAACTGGTCATTTATTTATATGCCACTTGCGAAAGGAAACCAGGGACGAAGGGAGGTTGTAATGTGAAGAGTTTTGAACGACTATAAAAGGTTCCGTTTACAAATGTACATTTCTAAACGGGATGATGTGTGCTGAGTTAAGAAGTAGGAGTCTTAGTCTCAAAGTAAGCACTGAGGTATGTCATTCTGAATTTGGGTTGAATAATTTATCAAATGTTGTAGTTATGATCCGGATATAAAAAAAGAGTTGCTTTTGAACGGTGAGGGCTCTACTCAAATTTATTAGGCTGGAGGTTGTCAGAGTACTCACTGGATGATAGCTAGGGGTTAACCATGAGGGTTTTTGTTATCTTTTGTTTTCAAATGTATTCGGTCGCATCCATGGGTAATGTGCAATTATTATATATATTTTTTCTTATTGAGTCAATACATTTTTTGTTTTGTGGAACATAAGTGTGTCACAACTCCCGCCGAAGTTGGCTGTTCAAGTGGTGCTCGGCGGTCGTCGTCACCGGCCTACTAGCCGCCACCGATCCCTTTTTCCTTTCAGTTAGTTTTGCCACATTATTTACACCTGTTCCTATTTTGTGTGTTCTTGATTTGCTTCCCTATTTAGCGTGTGGAACCCTCCCCTTTGTTGTGAGAGATTATTCTGGTGTTTACGTTTGTGTTGTTAGTGTTGTTTGTGCTCAGGACCGTGTTACCCTGTGCTTTGGGTTGGTCCGTGTTTTGCGCCTTGTGTGTTTGGGCATTTACTTTTGGTGCCGGAAAAAAGTGCATCTTTCCCCTGGAACTCTCTGCGCCTAATTCCTATCAACACACCTAGTCAGCCGTGACAGAATCACACACCTCAACAATGGAATCAGCAGGAGCAGCCACACCTCTTCTCCCATCGATGGAGGAGAGGGTCCTCCATCACACCACCATTCTTCACCGGATTGGGTCAGCCATGGATCAGATGATGGAGAGGAGTGGCCTTCCCACCTCATCTCCAGCGCCCCCTCCGCCAATACCACCTACCCCTGCTTCAGCATCCGGCTCCGGGGCCCTGCGTCTGGTGCTCCCAGGGAGTATGATGGGACGGCGGCTGGGTGTTAGGGGTTTCTCCTCCAACTGGAATTTTACCTAGCTACCGTCCGTCCGACTCCTTCAGGGGAGGAGAGCGTGAGCGTCCTCGTCTCCTGTCTGACGGGGCGAGCCCTGGAGTGGGCCAATGTAGTGTGGAATGTCCCAGACTCGGCGAGGGATCACTACCACGAGTTCATCCTCCGATTCCGAGCTGTGTTCGATCACCCACCGGAGGGCCGAGCTGCAGGTGAACGGCTGTTCCATCTGCGACAGGAGAAGAGGAGCGCGCATGACTTTGCCCTGGAGTGCCGGACCTTGGCCGCAGGAGCAGGGTGGAACGACAGGGCTTTCACTTCCCTTGTAGCCTCAGGGAGGATGTCCGCAGGGAGCTAGCGTGTTGGGACACTACTATCTCATTAGATGAACTGATAGACATGTCCATCCTTCTGGACAACCTGCTGGCTGCCTGCGGGCGTCCGGATCGGGCCCTGTTGATTCCACCCCCAGGCCCTCCTGCTCCCATCCCCATGGAGTTAGGGGGGGCTGCATCGAGGGGGACCGGAAGAGGAGTTTCCTCCTGCACCAGTTGTGGTCGGCGAGGACACAAGGCGGACCGGTGCTGGAGGAGCTCGTCTGGGAGTCAGGATGGCAGGCGGAGCACTACTCGTTCACCCCAGGTGAGTCCGCACCAGACTCACCCAGAGCTTCCTGTCGGCCATGTGTTTGTGCAGCCCCCTGGGTTTACTTCCTCTCTACAACATAAGGCGCTAGTCATTTCATGCGCAGTTGGGAGCTTTATGGATCATGGGCTCGCACTAAGGCTCGGGATTCCCCTGGTGTCGTTAGACCAACCTGTCCCTGTGCACTCCTTAGGTAGCCGACCATTAGGGTCAGGGCTGGTCAGGGCAGTTCAAGGTACCACTGGACATGGTAACGCAGGCTGAGAAATGTGTGTTCTCCAAACAAGCCGTTTCCTTCCTATATAGGCGGGATGGTGTGACCGCGTTACAGCCATGCGTAATTGGCTGACTCCGACCACAGTAAAAGAGGTGCAGCGGTTTTTAAGGTTTGACAATTACTACCGGAGGTTTATCTGGGGTTTTGGTCAGGTGGCTGCTCCCATTACCTCACTACTGAAGGGAGGACCGGCGTGCTTGCGCTGATCAGCAGAGGCGGGCAGGGCTTTCAGTCATCTGAAGGAGCTGTTCACCAATGCGCCAGTGTTGGCGCATCCGGACCACTCTTTAGCGTTCATAGTGGAGGTGGACGCGTCAGAGGCTGGGGTAGGGGCCGTGCTGTCCCAGCGCTCGGGTGCGCCAGCAAAACTATGACGTGGGAGACAGGGAGTTGTTAGCTGTAGTCAAGGCTCTGGAGGTGTGGAGACATTGGCTTGAGGGGGCTAAGCACTCTTTTCTCATCTGGACTGACAATCGTAATCTTGAGTATATCCGGGCAGCGAGGAGACTAAATCCGCTTCAGGCTAGATGGGCCATGTTCTTTACCCGGTTCCGTTTCACCATCTCGTGCCGGCCAGGCTCCCAAAACACCAAGGCCGAAGCGCTGTCCCGCCTATATGATACCGAGGAGCGGTCCATCGACCCAAACCCCATCCTTCCACCTTCATGTCTCATTGCACCGGTGGTATGGGAGGTGGACGCGGAGATAGAGAGGGCCTCATGGTTGGAGCCTGCCCCTCATCAGTGTCCAGCAGGGGCTCAGTACGTGCCGCAGGGTGTCCGTGAGAGGTTACTTCGTTGGGGTCATCCTGGCATTGAGAGGACAGTGCGGAGTCTTATTGGGAGATACTGGTGGCCCACATTGGCAAAGGACGTGAGGTTTTATGTCTCCTCTTGCTCGTTGTGCGCTCAGAGCAAGGCTCCTCGACACCTGCCTAGAGGGTAGCTACAGCCCCTCCCCATTCCACAACGGCTGTGGTCACACTTGTCGGTGGACTTCCTCACCGATATTCCCCCGTCCCAGGGAAGTACCACAATCCTGTACGTTGTGGATCGGTTCTCTAAGTCCTGCCGTCTCATCCCGTGGCCCGGTCTCCCTACGGCCTTGCAGACTGCGGAGGCTCTGTTTACCCATGTCTTCCGGCACTACGGGGTGCCTGAGGATATCGTCTCTGATCGGGGTCCTCAGTTCACGTCCAGAGTTTGGAGGGCATTTATGGAGAAGCTGGGGGTCTCGGTCAGCAGGTACTGTCATGACTCCCGCCAAAGTTGGCTCCCGCGCCTGTTCGGGTGGTGCTCCGGACCGTGTTACCCTGTGTTTTGGGTTGTTCAGTGTTTTGTGCCCTGTGTGTTTGGGCATTTACTTTTGGTGCAGGAGTAAAGTGCATCTTTCCAATGAAACTCGCTGCTCTCTGTGCCTGATTCCTATCTACACACCTAGTCAGCCGTGACAGTGTGTTTATTGTTCCTGAGGAGGGACTATTATAAATTGATTTGAGAATGTTTTAGTTATTTACAGTACATACTGTACTATGGTAGTAAATTAGGAGTAGGGACTAATGTGTTACGGGTTAGTTGGACTGTGACTGCATAATTAAGGTTATGGTAGTAGAGTATATTGTTACAGGAGTTAGCTCATAGGAAAGGAAGGAAAGATGGCTGTGTAAAATATAGGGACAATCATTATACATACCTAGATCATGGTGAGAGTGTATAAGTGATAGTGGTTGCATTTTGAACACTATGGTAAGAGCTTTGTGAGGTTGGATATTCTTCCAACTCATTGGTATTTTTTGCCATTAGCCGACGAGAGCATACTGGTCGCAGTGTTGGGTGGTATAAGGTGCTTTAGTAACAAAACGGATGGCACTGTGATAAACTGCATCCAGTTTGCTGAGTAGAGTATTTGTCACGACATCTGCCGAAGTCGTTGACTCTCCTTGTTCAGGCGGTGCTCGGCGTTCGACGTCACCGGTCTTCCAGCAATCATTGATCCATTTTTCATTTTCCATTGGTTTTGTCTTCCCACACACCTGTTTTCAATCCCATTCATTACCTGTTGTGTATTTAACCCTCTGTTTCCCCTCATGTCTTTGTCAGAGATTGTTTAATTGTCAGTGTTGTTATTTTGTTGTGTTAGTGCGCGACGGGTCCTCGTACCCATGTTTTTTCATGTCTGTACGTTTTAGTGTTATGGAGCATGTTCTGTTGACATTTATTAAAAGACTCCATTTGCACTTAATTTCGACTCTCCTGCGCCTGACTTCCCTGCCACCTATACACACGACGCTGACAGTATTGGAAGCTCTTTTGTAGATGACATCGCAAAGTCGAGGATCGGTTGGATAGTCAGTTTTACTAGGGTAAGTTTGGCGGCGTGAGTGAAAGAGGCTTTGTGTAATGGTTTTCTTCTGGGGAAAGAGAGGCGGACCAAAATACAGCGTGGTTAGTTTTGTGGATCTTTAATAAAGATAAAAGTACAACAATCTACAAAACAAGAAACGTGAAAAACCAAAATAGTCCTATCTGGTGCCACAAACACAAAGACAGGAACAATCAACCACAAAATCCAACACAAAACCGGCTACCTAAATATGGTTCCCAATCAGAGACAATGACTAACACCTGCCTCTGATTGGGAACCATATCAGGCCAAATATAGAAATAGACAAACCAGACACACAACATAGAATGCCCACCCAGCTCACGTCCTGACCAACACTAAAACAAGGAAAACACACACGAACGATGGTCAGAACGTGACACTTTGTTGCGGAATAGAAAGCCGACTCTAGATTTGATTTTATATTGGAGATGTTTGATATGAGTCTGGAAGGAGAGTTTACAGTCTAGCCAGACACCTAGGTACTTATAGATGTCCACATATTCTAGGTCGGAACCATCCAGGGTGGTGATGCTCATCGGGCGTGCGGGTGCAGGCAGCGAACAGTTGAAAAGCATGCATTTGGTTTTACTAGCGTTTAAGAGCAGTTGGAGGCCACGGAAGAAGTGCTGTATGGCATTGAAGCTCGGTTGGAGGTTAGTTAGCACAGTGTCCAAGGAAGGGCCAGAAGTATACAGAATGGTGTCGTCTGCGTAGAGGTGGATCAGGGATTCACCCCCAGCAAGAGCAACATCATTGATATATACAGAGAAAAGAGTCGGCCCCCATAGAGACTGCCAGAGGACCGGACAACATGCCCTCCGATTTGACACACTGAACTCTGTCTGCAAAGTAGTTGGTGAACCAGGCAAGGCAGTCATTAGAAAAACTGAGGCTACTGAGTCTGCCGATAAGAATATTGTGATTGACAGAGTCGAAAGCCTTGGCCAGCTCTATGAAGATGGCTGCGCAGTACTGTCTGTTATCGATGGCGGTTATGATATCGTTTAGTACCTTGAGCGTGGCTGAGGTTCACCCGTGACCTGCTCGGAATCCAGATTGCACAGCCGAGAAGGTACGGTGGGATTCGAGACGGTCAGTGACCTGTTTGTTGACTTGGCTTTCGAAGACCTTAGATAGGCAGGACAGGATGGATATAGGTCTGTAACAGTTTGGGTCCAGGGTGTCTCCCGATTGAAGAGGGGGATGACTGCGGCAGCTTTCCAATCCTTGGGGATCTCAGACGATATGAAAGAGAGGTTGTACAGGCTGGTAATAGAGGTTACGACAATGGCGGCGGATAGTTTCTGAAATAGAGGGTCCAGATTGTCAAGCCCAGCAGATTTGTACGGATCCAGGTTTTGCAGCTCTTTCAGAACATCTGCTATCTGGATTTGGGCGAAGGAGAAGCTGGAGAGGCTTGGGCGAGTAGCTGCGGGGGGGTGGGCTACTTATTGCATGCATTTCTTTTTCCGTTTTTTTTAATCTGACACAGCGGTTGCATTAAGGAGAGGTGTATATAAATAATTCCATGTGTATAACTATATTATCATCTACATTTATGATGAGTATTTCTGTTGAATGATGTGGCTATGCAAAATCACTTGATGTTTTTGGAACTGGTGAATCTACCATGCCAATGTATTTTTTTTTATATAAATATGTACTTTATCAAACAAAACATGAAGTACTATGAGTGTCATCTGATAAAGATATTTCAAGGTTAGTGATTAATTTTTATCTTCATTTCTGATTTTTTTGAATGCTATATTTTGCTGGAAAATGGCTGTGCTTATTGTGGTCTGGTGGAGACCTAACATAATCGTTTGCAGTGCTTTCGCTGAAAAGCCTATTTGAAATCAGACACTTTGGTGGGATTAACAGCAAAAATAGATTTAAAATGATATAAGACACATGTATGTTTTAGGAATTGTAATTATGAGATTTCTGTGGTTTGAATTTCGGTGCCCTCTATTTTCACTGGTAGTTGTCATATCGATCCCGGTATCGAGATTGCAGCCATAACAGGTTAATGCATCATATGAGAAAGGACAGACGTTAGGGTAATTGTACTCTAAACAACATGTTGAAGGCGTAGATGTGAAAGCATATAGAGTGGTGAATTACCTCTAGAGGAAGTAACGTTGATTAGGGATACGCACTTACATATCAGGTGAAATCTAGGAGATTGGGAACAAAGTGAAAATTACATGACTTGGGTACACCTCCCTGGAACCTGGGTTCCGAAAGGGGAAGACTGGGTGAAATCATGAGGAAGCTTTATAGGGCTTTTATATTTGTGAAGTCCAGCAGAAAAGTATCCTGGAGGCTTTGAGACAGGTGAGAGTGAGAATTGTCATGGTCTCAGACTTTGGTTTTCATGCATATATAATTATGCATAACTTATCACATTGTTAATACGGTTATGTTTTGTTTTTCATTGCTTTCCAAGTCTTGTACTATCACTCTCTTAGGAACCAGAAGGAGAAAGTGGAGGTGTGATGGGAAAAAAATTGTGTATGGTGTAATTATAGAACAGAGGACATACGTCTCTGAGTTTGAAAGCCTCACAGGAAGAAGGCAAAAACCTGAACCAGAACCAGAGGTTTCATGTCCGGTGATCCAAGGGGACCAAGTCCGAGAGTTACGGAGGAAGTGGAACGAGCCAAGGCGAGAGGGTCCCTACGAAGTGGTCCTAGCATCAATGACAGCGGTCCAGGTGACAGGAAGCACTACGTGGTACCATCTAAACCACTGTACCAGAGTTCCAAAGGGGATCGGCGAGCGACCATCAAGAGATGAGAAAGCAGAAGACACGTGGCAGGAGCCTGGAGGGAACGAAAGGAGAGGATGCTGATGAACCAGGCTGGGGCCTGGAGGAAACAGAAGGAGAAAAGGATCGCGGCACAACTCCCAATAGTTAACAGATACACTTGACTGAAGATTCAGAGAGTTCAGAGATGAGGAGGACTGACATGCCTGTTGCTCCTGATGACACACCTACTCTGGCAGATACCCTTGACGGAGGTGCTGTCAAGGGGGATGGAGAAACAACGACAGGAGAATGGAAAGGAAACTTCCCTATCGTCGACTTCTTAACAGACAGCGGAAATAAAGAACAGTAAATACTCCTGATAGTTGTTGAAATCAAACTCTAGCACTACCATTAATTGTACCATATGAAGAACAGACAGTGGTAGTGGCAGATTTCTTCTGGATATGTGAAAGGAGGAGATTAAGCAAAAAGATGGACAGGCCAATGTGCAAGGGTTAGGTTGATTCAACAGATAACTATCATTAAATGGAATCCTAGTGATGCTAAGCCACAAAGTACAAAACATAGAGTAAGGAGAGAATATACAGTGGGGCAAAAAATGTAGTCAGCCACCAATTGTGCAAGTTCTCCACTTAAAAAGATGAGAGTGGCCTGTAATTTTCATCATAGGGACACTTCAACTATGACAGACAAAATGAGGAAAGTAAATCATCCAGAAAATCCCATTGTAGGATTTTTTATGAATTTATTTGCAAATTATGGTGGAAAATAAGTATTTGGTCACCTACAAACAAGCAATATTTCTGGCTCTCACAGACCTGTAACTTATTCTTTAAGAAGCTCCTCTGTCCTCCACTTATTACCTGTATTAATGGCACCTGTTTGAACTTGTTATCAGTATAAAAGACACATGTCCACAACCTCAAACAGTCACACTCCAAACTCCACTATGGCCAAGACCAAAGAGCTGTCAAAGGACACCAGAAACAAAATTATAGACCTGCACCAGGCTGGGAAGACTGAATCTGCAATAGGTAAGCAGCTTGGTTGGAAGAAATCAACTGTGGGAGCAATTATTAGGAAATGGAAGACATACAAGACCACTGATAATCTCCCTCGATCTGGGGCTCCATGCAAGATCTCACCCCGTGGGGCCAAGTTATCACAAGAACGGTGAGCAAAAATCCCAGAACCACACGGGGGGACCAAGTGAATGACCTGCAGAGAGCTGGGACCAAAGTAACAAAGCCTACCATCAGTAACACACTACGCCGCCAGGGACTCAAATCCTGCAGTGCCAGATGTGTCCCCCTGCTTAAGCCAGTACATGTCCAGGCATGTCTGAAGTCTGCTAGAGAGCATTTGGATGATCCAGAAGAAGATTGGGAGAATGTCATATTGTCAGATGAAACCAAAATAGAACATGTTTGGAGGACAAAGAATGCTGAGTTGCATCCAAAGAACGCCAAGCCTACTGTGAAGCATGGGGATGGAAACATCATGCTTTGGGGCTGTTTTTCTGCAAAGGGACCAGGACGACTGATCCGTGTAAAGGAAAGAATGATTGGGGCCATGTATCGTGAGATTTTGAGTGAAAACCTCCTTCCATCAGCAAGGGCAATGAAGATGAAACGTGGCTGGGTCTTTCAGCATGACAATGATCCCAAACACACCACCTGGGCAACGAAGGAGTGGCTTCGTAAGAAGCATTTCAAGGTCCTGGAGTGGCTTAGTGTCACGAGTCCGACCGAGGGTGGTTCCCTTTCCCGGGCGGGTGGCGCTCGGCGGTCGTCGTCACCGGCCTATTAGCTGCCACTGATTGTCTTTCCTCCCCCTCCTTGTATGTTTAGTGGTAGCACCTGTTTATGTTTAATTAGTTTGTCTTTATTAGACAGCCGGCCCGCCTGGTTGTTGTGCGGGATTATTTCAGTGTAACCTTCGGCTCTGTTGTAGAGGTACGTGTTAGTACTTGGTCGTGAATTTTTCGTTGTACATTTTGATTCCCTGTGTTTGGGAACGTAACTATTGTGAGCACCCTGTGGTGCATTGGTGCTATTAAAGAAGCACAGCATTGAACTCTCTGTCTCCTGCATTTGACTCCACACCCACGACACCCAGAGCATTACAGAATCCCGCACCTGCAAATTAAATGGAGTCACTAGGAGCAGCAGCCAACATTCTCCCATCGATGGAGGAACGGGTTCTCCACCACACCACCGTTCTCCATCGGATCGGATCTGCGATGGATCAAGTGATGGAGAGGATGGACCGATGGGAGAGGAGTGGTCTCCTCTCTCCACCTTCGGCACCCACTGTTCTGGACTCCCCATCTCCCGAATCCAACACCCTCCGTCTGACGCTACCGAGGGCTTATGATGGAGCGGCGGCGGGTTGCCAGGGGTTTCTGCTTCAGCTGGAGCTATACCTGGCCACCATCAGACCCACTCCCTCAGGAGCAGAGAGGGTGAGTGTCCTCATCTCCTGCCTCATGGGCTGGGCTCTGGAGTGGGCGAACGCAGTCTGGAATGGCCCAGACTCAGCGCGGGAGCACTACCCAGAGTTTTCCCGCCGCTTCCGTGACGTATTTGATCACCCTCTAGACGGCCGAGCGGTGGGAGAACGACTATTTCATCTCAGGCAGGAGAGGAGGAGCGCCTAGGATTACGCGCTGGAGTTCCGGACCTTGGCAGCAGGATCCGGGTGGAACGACAGGGCCCTTATCGAACACTACCGGTGTAGTCTCAGAGAGGTCGTCCGCCGGGAGTTAGCGTGTCGGGACACCACTCTGTCACTGGATCAGCTGATTGACATGTCCATTCGACTGAATAATCTGCTGGCTGCTCGCGGGCGTTCAGAGAGGGTCCTGTGCGTTCCACCACCCAGCCCCTCCGCTCCCATTCCGATGGAGTTGGGAGGGGCTGCGCCGAGGGGTACCGGAGGAGGAGGCTCCCTCTGCAGCAGCTGTGGTCGGAGAGGACACACGTCTGATCGGTGCTGGGGGGGTCCGTCTGGGAGTAGAGATGGCAGGCGGAACGCTTCTCGGTCACCCCTGGTGAGTCAGCATCAAACTCACCCAGAAACCCTTGTTGGCCACGTTTGTCTTAACTTTTTTCCTTCACTTTTTTTCCGTCTTCCCAGCATAGGGCGCTAGTCGATTCAGGCGCAGCTGGGAACTTTATGGATGGCGGACTCGGCCTTAAGTTAGGGGTTCCGCTGGTGCCGATAGATTCTCCTTTCCCCGTGCACTCCCTAGATAGCTGGCCATTAGGGTCAGGGATAGTCAGGGAGACCACGGTCCCGCAGGACATGGTGACGCAGGGGAATCATAGGGAGCGTATCAGTTTCTTTATTATTGATTCGCCTGCGTTTCCAGTGGTGCTGGGGACTCCTTGGCTGGCCCGGCACAATCCTAAAATTTCGTGGAGACAGGGGGTTCTCCAGGGGTGGTCAGAGGAGTGTTCTGGAAGGTGTTTGAGAGTTTCCATCGGTGCCACTAGAGTGGAGAGTCCAGACCAGGGTTCCACGGTGTGCATTCCCCACGAGTATGCCGATTTGGCAATCGCTTTCAGTAAAGTGAAAGCGACTAAATTATCACCTTATCGACCGGGAAAGGGAACCACCCTCGGTCGGACTCGTGACACCTAGCCAGTCTCCAGATCTCAACCCCATAGAACATCTTTGGAGGGAGTTGAAAGTCCGTGTTGCCCAGCAACAGCCCCAAAACATCACTGCTCTCGAGGAGATCTGCATGGAGGAATGAGCCAAAATACCAGCAATAGTGTGTGAAAACCTTGTGAAGACTTACAGAAAACGTTTGACCTCTGTCATAGCCAACAAAGGGTATATAACAAAGTATTGAGATAAACTTTTGTTATTGACCAAATACTTATTTTCCACCATAATTGGCAAATAAATTCATTAAAAATCCTACAATGTGATTTTGTCTGTCATAGTTGAAGTGTACATATGATGAAAATTACAGGCCTCTCATCTTTTTAATTGGGAGAAGTTGCACAATTGGTGGTTGACTAAATAAATACTTTTTTGCCCCACTGTATATCCAGTTCCGGACTATGTCGAGGATAATGAGGATCCTAATCCTGATCACTTCTTTCAACCAATATAAGTGGTGCTCAAAAGACTAATGAGAAGGGGGTGGACATTATCATCATTGAATATGTGAATGTGCATTGTATCAAAGGAGTGATTGCCCATTGCGTTATAATAAAGAGTGTGTTTAGTGAATAACTATAACTCTCAGGCAATGCTGAGAAATGCATGCATATGCTTTTACACTATGTTGAACGTTAATTAGCTTGAGGAGGTATCTTATTCTTCTTGCTCTGTGAGGGGACTTGTACTGAGTTGGATTTTGGGGTGTGGGGCTATTTAACCCCAGAGGAGGGATATATTGTGAATTTTTCAGTACATATGCGGCAATTATTTCTTTCAGAAAGAGACAGCAAAATTAACGCACTCTATGTGCTCTAGGACATTAGACATGCACCTGCTGGTTATTCTTGTAACTTATGTATCTGCCATCTATTTTTTTATTTTATTTTACTTGGCAAGTCAGTTAAGAACAAATTCTTATTTTCAATGACGGCCTCGGAACAGTGGTTAACTGCCTGTTCAGGGGCAGACTGACAGATTTGTACCTTGTCAGCTCAAGGGTTTGCACTTACAACCTTGCGGTTACTAGTCCAATGCTCTAACAACTTGGCTACACCGCCTGGTTACACCGATTGGGTCTTTTCCAGAACAGGGGTTCCCCTTTCAGTGGAGTCAGCAGGATGACATGTATTGGTTAATCCTGTAGAGTGCCAATGTCTGTTGCTATGGGCTTACATGCATGAAACGATTTATGTGACTCTAAAGGTTTCATGTCCTAATATTAAGGCAATATGATAATGGTGGCTAAATGCCAGAGGTGATGAGCCATTAAGAGGAGTTACTATGAGCATGACATTAGGAGGACAAATGTATCACTATTCTGTGCCAAGACTGTTGTTTTCATGATCCAGCTCGGCTTTTATTATGAAGTAATAAAACGTCTATTTGAACTCACATGCTCCAGTATTTGTGAAATATGATTAACCAAATATTTCCACGACACTGACATGACCCTCCAGTATGACAATGCCACCAGCCATGCTTCTCGTTCTGTGCGTTATTTCCTGCAAGACAGGAATGTCAGTGTTCTGCCATGGCCAGCGGAGAGCCTGGATCTCAATCCCATTGAGCACGTCTCGGACCTTTTGGATCGGTGGGTGAGTGAAAAAAGTGGACCAAAGTGCAGCGTGGTGAGCGTACATTTTCTTTTAATTTAAAATGTTGCCAACAAAACAATCGTGAAGCTTACAGGGCTAAGTGCCACAAACAAAGTTAACTACCCACACTGAAAGGAGGGAAAGGGCTCCCTAAGTATGATTCCCAATCAGAGACAGCGATAGAAAGCTGTCCCCTGATTGAGAACCATACCCGGCCAACACATAGAAATAAAGGACATAGAATGCCCACCTAAATCTCAGCCTGACCAAACCAAAAGGAGACATAAAAAAGGCTCTCTAAGGTCAGGGCGTGACAACATGTCTGTGGAACCTTGTTACGTTCATACAAATATTTATTTGTTGAAAATTATCACAGTTGACAGTGAGAGGAATTTCTTAAGTTAATATTTAATCAATTTTGAATCCAGTAACAAAATGTGGAATAATGGGTGTGAATACTTTCTGAAGGCACTTTTTATGTACCCTAATTTTGGCCAGCTAATAGCCTAACCACTGATCAAGCAACACTATGGACTAAACATTGGCCTGTGATAGTAGGCCCACCAACTGAGGAGCCAGGCCCATCCAATTAGAATGAATTTTTCGACATAAATTCTCCTCAGTGTCATAAACTGCCCGGGGATCTTGTCACCGATGATCCCGCAGGTGAAGAAGCTGGATGTGAAGGTCCTGGGTCAAATGTGGTCTGTGGTTGTGAGACTGGTTGGATGCACTGCCAAATGATCTAAAATGACGTTGGTAGAGAACAGTTCTGGTTGACATTCCTGCAGTCAGCATGCCAATTGGACTTCCCTCAACTTGAGACATCTGTGGCATTATGTTGTGTGATGAAACCGAACATTTTAAAGTTGCCTTTTATAGTGTACAGGACAAGGTGCACCTGTGTAATGATCATACTGTTTATTCAGCTTCTTAATATTCCACACCTGTCAAGTGGAGAAATGTTGGCAAAGGAGAAATGCTCACTAAGGATGTACACATTTGTGCACAAAAATGTTGATAAATAATATTGTGCAAATTACATATTTTATTTGAGTTCATGAAACATGGGAGCAACACATTACTTGCTGCGTTTATATTTTTGTTCAGTGTACATCAGTGTGAACGTTTGTGAGGAGCGAGGTCATGAGAATGACTTTCTGAAGCAATTAATTTGCCAGCTTTGCACTGAAGAACATTACAGTGCCTCAAAGTGCAATTATCATACTCCAAGTGACTACATGTGGAATTCTAGACCCTTCACTGGCGGATAGATAATGCACACCTACAACGCTGTCAGACCACTCCAGATATGATAATTAATCCATTCCGGCACACCCCTGTTACACATTAAAACAGCCACAGCGCATCCTTTGTGTCAAATGCTCTTATGAACAAAAGCGGGAGTCATTTTTTACTAGTAATTACAGGCTGTGTCGGTAGCTGGACTGGTAAAGGCTTGTAATTTGGGCAGCTCAGTGACAGTCTTTCTCTCTCTCTTATGTAAATAGAGAGAGATCAAACACGCCGCCAACATCGTTCGTTCAGATATCCATATTTAGGAGTGAGTGCTGTGGTCTGTTTATGACACACGGATTAAGCAGCACGGCAGAGGAACGGAGCCATTGTCTTTCGACCGATTTCTCAAGCACGGCCTTAAAACGTTATACTGATTCCACCGCGGCTCCCTGAGTCAATCAGCTGCAGAGAGAGAAGCGGCATTTATCTCTCAATTAAGATCTATCCAAGTGCATTGCCACTGTCTGTCACGATTTTTACACAGCCAGCGAGACGGACCCATTATGAATAGAGACAGTGCCTTGTGTGGTCTCATTACTAAATAAGTATGGGATGGAGGGGTGGAGAGGAGGCAGACAAGTTTTTAAGCCCTGCCGAAGCAGACGCCATATCCATTAGAGACTGAGCAGAGAAACGACACAAATGAGAGAAGTGGGAGGGAGTGAAACGGGGATGGGAGGTAGAAGGAACAGAGGGAAGGAGGCAGCCAAGATAGAGTGGAGCATGCAGTAGTTATTGTAATATTGCCACCTTGTTTGCATAGTCTGTACTGCATGAAGAGGCCGGCAAGAAGGAAGATCACTATCAAAGCCATGGTTCAGATCCAGTCAATTCACAGGGATAATAATAGTATATCTGAACCAGGGTTGTGTTCATTCAGGCACACAAAGGACAAAAGTTGTGAAAATGGGTCTTTCTTATTGGACAAGTAGTCCCCCCTTTATCAGTCGGTTTTCTTCGGTTTGGTGCCTAATGAACACAATCTATAGGTATAATCATTGTACATTTTACAGATTTGGTAATACAAAAAATAAGGGCTAATGATACACTTCCCAGACAGACAGATCTAACAAAGAAATGATAAATGGACATGAAACATCATCACTTGACTTCTTATCAACCTTTGGGAACATTGTATGACAAGATTGAACACAATATGATACAGTAGCACCATAATAACTCCACAAAATAAAGCATTTATAATGGATGAGTTAATAGTTTATTCATCATTACTCCATTCATAAGATGTTTAATATAGGTTCTTATAAACCATTTACTAATTAAATATTTTCACGTAGCCTCATCTAAGGTGTGGGCTATTTATGCTTTATAAATACTTATTAAATGTTTTGAGTGACCAGTGTAATTTTTATAAAAACATGGACATTCCAGCAGTACCTGATGCTCATTAAGCTCTCAAACTTGCCTAGAACATATCAATAGTAAAAGAAAAAGCACACAACACATATCAAACATTTCATCCACTAGATTAGGGTTGGAGCAAAGACCTACAGGACAGTAGCTTTCCAGGAACCGGGTTAGTGAACTCTGACCTATACATAGTATGTTTAAGGGGCCATTTTCAGACCTCAAAGGGTAGGCAGCATGAGTTATTAATCGTCAAAGTAACAACACCATGTGGTCAAATACTTAGTAACTTAGTTGTAGTCATGATCTGGTTACCTATGTATTACTACGAACAAAGTTATGTTTTTTTTAAACATATTTATTCACTTGTTACAGATATCTTCTAAACTACCCATAATGTAATATTTCTGAAAGTCATATGGAGAATTTACTCTGTGTTAGTTAGCTCGAGCTGGCAGACGAGTGTTGGCAGTCGTGAGCTACAATTTACCAATCTCGAGGAGGTGTGATGTAAACAACCAATCAGATTCCCCATACATGGGGCCACATGTTCTCAGTGAATTAGGCTTTTTCAACCTTGGCTACTGACTGTGCTGTTGTGATAATTTCCATCTTCGTGGAGCCTTCCTCCAGTTGGCATCTTGTTGTTGACTCTTCCCCTCATCTCCTGTGCCCAATGCCTCTGGAATCTATCTACTGTGTTTTGGATTTTCCTCCATACATTGCTATTGGATTAGCTGACTACCTCGACATGTGAAACTGCTTCTCCCTCTGAAGCACCTCTCCATGGGTCTTCTTTGGTAGCTAACTCAGCCGTCAATCGTTAAATCTCCACTCTCTCTACAATATCAAATCAAATGTATTTATATAGCCCTTCGTACATCAGCTGATATCTCAAAGTGCTGTAGAGAAACCCAGCCTAAAACCCCAAACAGCAAGCAATGCAGGTGTAGAAGCACGGTGGTTAGGAAAAACTCCCTAGAAAGGCCAAAACCTAGGAAGAAACCTGGAGAGGAACCAGACTATGTGGGGTGGCCAGTCCTCTACTAGCTGTGCCGGGTGGAGATTATAACAGAACATGGCCAAGATGTTCAAATGTTCCTAAATGACCAGCATGGTCAAATAATAATAATTACAGTAGTTGTCGAGGGTGCAGCAAGTCAGCACCTCAGGTGCTGAACAGTTGAAACTGGAGCAGCAGCACGGCCAGGTGAACTGGGGACAGCAAGGAGTCCTCATGCCAGGTCCTAGGGCTCAGGTCCTCTGAGAGAGAGAAAGAGGGAATTAGAGAGAACATAAACTACTGCAGCATAAATACTGGAGGCTGAGACAGGAGGGGTCAGGAGACATATATATCTGCTGGCTTTTTTGTTGTTGTGTTCTGCGTGTTCCTGCCTGTGCTAGACCAGTTGGTGTTGTTGCCTAGCTTACTATACTTACTATACTAAACAAAAATATAAACGCAACATGTCAAGTGTTGGTCCCATGTTTCATGAACTGAAATAAAAGATTCCAGAAATCTTCCATACGCACAGAAAGCTTATTTCTGTCACGCACTGGTCTTAGTATTTTGTGTTTTCTTTATCTATTTGGTCAGGCCAGGGTGTGACATGGGTTTTTGTATGTGGTGTGTTTTGTCTGGGTTTTTTTTCACAAGTATTGGGATTGTAGCTTAGTGGGGTTTTCTAGGTTAGTCTATGGCTGTCTGAAGTGGTTCTCAATCAGAGGCAGGTGTTTATCGTTGTCTCTGATTGGGAACCATATTTAGGCAGCCATATTCTTTGAGTGTATTGTGGGTGATTGTCCTTGTTCCTGTTCTGTGTTACTTTGCACCAGTATAGGCTGTTTTCGGTTTTCTCATTACGTTTATTGTTTTGTATTTGATTTGTGTTTCCATTGTTTTCATTAAACATGAATCACAATAGCCACGCCGCATTTTGGTTCGACTCTCCTTCGCATATAGAAAACTGTTACAATTTCACTCAAATTTGTTTACATTCCTGTTAGTGAGCATTTCTCCTTTGCCAAGATAATCCATCCACTTTACAGGTGTGACATATCAAGAAGCTGATTTAACAGCATGATCATTGCACCTTGTCCTGGACACAATAAAAGCCCACACTAAAATATGTAGTTTCGTCACAGATGTCTCAACTTTTGAGGGATGTTCAATTGGCATGCTGACTGCAGGAATGTCCACCAGAGAATTGAATGTTCATTAGTAAACCCAGGATCTCCACATCCAGCTTCTTCACCTGCGGGATCGTCTAAGACCAGCCACATGGACAGCTGATGAAACTGAGTAGTATTTCTGTCTGTAGTAAAGCCCTTTTGCGGGGAAAACTCTTTCTGATTGGCTGGGCCTGGCTCCCCAGTGGGTGGGCCTATGCGCTCCCAGGTCCACCCATTACTGTGCCCTTGCCCAGTCGTGAAATCCATAGATTAGGGCTTAATGAATTTATTTCAATTGATTTATATGCACACTTCAAAATCGTTGAAAATGTTGCGTTTATATTTTTGTTCATTATACTTAGCCAACGACTACGGTCAACATAGCTATCTAGAGTAGCAAACAGGCTAAAAAAACTAGCCTTAGCTGGCTGGCATATACCATTAATATTATTTGACAACTCGTCAGATCGCGTTATGTATTTCCAAAACTTTGGTTTGCTGTAAGCTAGGTTTTTTATAACTGGCTGACCACTAACTTGACATAAGCAGGCTGGTAGATCTAGCGTTACCAGGCTAGTGACCTTTCAAGGTGATTTGTAACAATAAATTCGTAACGTATTTGCTTCTAAGTTGGCTAAAAATGTAATTGAAACCAGTAGTCACTTTTTATTTAATTTTACTAGGCAAGTCAGTTAAGAACACTTTCTTATTTTCAATGACGGACTAAGAACAGTGGGTTCAGGGGCAGAACGACAGATTTTTACCTTGTCAGCTCGGGATTTGAACTCGCAACCTTTCGGTTACTAGTCCAACGCTCTAACCACTAGGCGACCCTGCAGCCCCATGTGAATGCACATGATTTGGTTTAATTTGAAGTGTGAGAAAAATGAGGTGTAACTTTGCATTGGGACTTTTCATGTGTATACTACAGCAAATCCAAATGTTAAATGCGGTTATGTTTATGCTCCTTACTCTTTAAGGAGCCTCAGGTACTGCTGGATTGTCTACCAATGGCATGTCCATCTTTTGGTGAGATATTGCACTGGTCACTCAAAACATTTATAAAGTATTTTATGAAGTACATATAGCCCATACTTTAGATGAGGCCATGCACAAATACTTAACTAATGATTCGTAAATAGTTTATAAGGACCTATGTCTTTTTTATACTATTTTTGTTTTCTTGTTTTTTTCCCACAATAAGTGCTTTATAGATCAATTATAAATGCTTTATAGATCTATTATAAATGCTTTATTAAGTGAAGTTATTATAAAGTTCTACCATCACTAGCCAGCTACCTGCCCGGTACTCAGCCCTGCACCTTAAGAATAATGCCCCATGTATATAGTTAGTTTGGCGCCGACAGAGATGAGCGCCTCACTTCGCGTTGTTAGGAAACTATGCAGCATTTTGCTTACAAGCATTTCGCTACACTCCCATTAACATCTGCTAACCATGTGTATGTGACCAATAACATTTCATTTGATTTAGAGTCATGGAATGCTGTTCACCTCATATTCTGTGTGTGCACGTGTTGTTTACTCACTGTGTTTGTGCAGTGCCTTATTACGAAGGTATTCCCACCCCTTGACTTTTTCAACATTTTGTTGTGTTACAGCCTGAATATAAAATTGATTAAATTGAGATTTTGTCTCACTGGCCTACACACAGTACCCCATAATGCCAAAATTGAATTATGTTTTGAGAGATGTGTACAAATTAATAAAAAAATGACAAGATGAAATGTCTTGAGCCAATAAGTATTCAACCCCTTTGTTATGGCAAGCCTAAATAAGTTCAGCAGTAAAAATGTGCTCAACAAGTCACATAATTGTCACACCCTGATCGTAGTTTGCTTTGTATGTTTCTATGTTTTGTTTGGTCAGGGTGTGATATGAGTGGGCATTCTATGTTGGATGTCTTGCTTGTCTATTTCTATGTCATGCCTGATATGGTTCTCAATCAGAGGCAGGTGTTAGTCATTGTCTCTGATTGGGAACCATATTTAGGTAGCCTGTTTGGTGTTGGGTTTTGTGGGTGATTGTTCCCGGCTTAGGTTCCGAGATCAGACGTACTCAGGCCGGTATGGTCATAAGCTAAACCGGGTGCGGTGGCATGTGCCTGTAATCCAAGTCACTGGGAGGCTGAGGTTGGTGGATCAAGTGAGCTGAGGAGCTCTGGGCTGCAGCACGCTATGTCGAACGGGTGTCCACGCTAAGTTCGGTATCGATATGGTGTTCCTGGGGGAGCCCGGGACCACCAGGTTGTCTAAGGGTGGGTGATTCTGTAACGGTTTTCTTGAGTCGAAGGAGAGGAGGACCAAAATGCAGCGTGGCTATTGAGATTCATGTTTAATGAAAAAAGAAAAAGAACAGTACAAAAACAATAAACGTAACGAGAAAACCTAAACAGCCTATACTGGTGCAAACTAACACAGAGACAGGAACAATCACCCACAAAACTCAACACCAAACAGGACCAAGCGGCGTGGTAACGGGCAGGAGCAGCGCGAGGAGGTATGGACATGGGAGGATGAGTTAGATGGTAAAGGACCCTGGGCACAGCCTGGAGAATATCGCCGCCCCAAAGAAGAGCTGGAGGCGGAAAGGTGGAGAGGCGCTGGTATGAGGAGGCAGCACGGCGGCGTGGATGGAAGCCCGCGAGTCAGCCCCAAAGACCGGGCAGGCACCGTGTTATGCGATGGAGCGCACGGTGTCCCCAGTGCGGGTGCATAGCCCGTTGCGGTACATACCAGCTCTCGTATCGGCCGGGCTAGAGTGAGCATCGAGCCAAGTGCCACGAAGCCGGTTCTACGCATCTGGTCCCCAGTGCGTCTCTTTGGGCCGGCTTACATGGCACCAGCCTTGTGCACGGTGTCCCCGGTTCGCCTGCATAGCTCAGTGCGGGCTATTCCACCGCGCCGCACTGGCAGGCCGACCGGAGCTCCAGTGCGCCTGCTCGGTCCGGTCTATCCGGTACCACCTCCACGCACCAGCCCTCCGGTGGCAGCCCCCCGCACCAGGCTGTCTCTCCGGCTCATCATTACAGGTGCTCCCGCCTGTCCAGCGCTGCTGGATCCTTCCTCCTCTCCAGCGCTGCCGGAGTCTCCCGCCTCTCCAGCGCTGCCGGAGTCTCCCGCCTGTCCAGCGCTGCTAGAGCCTTCCCTCCTATCCAGCGCTGCCGGAGTCTCCCGCCTGTTCGGCGCTGCCAGAGCTCCCGCCCCTCAGTCCAGAGGCGCTAGAGCCTCTCATTCCAGAGGCGCCAGAGCTACTCAGTCCAGCGCTGCCAAAGCCTTCCTCTCCAGCGTTGCCGGAGCTTCCCGTCTGCCCAGCGCTATCAGAGTCGCCAGTCTGCCCAGCGCCATCGGAGCTACCCGTCTGCCCAGCGCCATCTGAGCTACCCGTCTGCCCAGCGCCGCCTGAGCCACCCGTCTGCCCAGCGCCGCCTGAGCCACCCGTCTGCCCAGCGCCGCCAGTGCCGCCAGTCTGCAAGGAGCCACCAGTGCCGCCAGTCTGCAAGGAGCCGCCAGTGCCGCCAGTCTGCAAGGAGCCGCCAGGGGCCGCCAGTCAGCCAGGGGCCGCCAGTGCCGCCAGTCAGCCAGGGGCCGCCAGTGCCGCCAGTCTGCAAGGAGCCGCCAGTGCCGCCAGTCAGCCAGTCAGCCAGGGGCCGCCAGTGCCGCCAGTCAGCCAGGGGCCACCAGTGCCGCCAGTCAGCCAGGGGCCGCCAGTCAGCCAGGTGCCGCCAGTAAGCCAGGGGCCGCCAGTGCCGCTCGTCAGCCAGGGGCCGCCAGTGCCGCCCCTCAGCCCCTCTGTCCAGAGGCCCTGCCCCTCTGTCCAGAGCTTCCGCCCCTCTGTCCCGAGCTGCCCCTCTCTAAGACTATGGTGAAGTGGGTCCACGTCCAGCTCCAGAGCCGCCACCGCGAACAGATGCCCACCCAGACCCTCCCCAATAGGTTCAGGTTTTTTTGGGGGGGGGGTACTGTCACACCCTGATCATAGTTTGCTTTGTATGTTTCTATGTTTTGTTTGGTCAGGGTGTGACATGAGTGGGCATTCTATGTTGGATGTCTTGTTTGTCTAATTCTATGTGTGGCCTGATATAGTTCTCAATCAGAGGCAGGTGTTAGTCATTGTCTCTGATTGGGAACCATATTTAGGTAGCCTGTTTGGTGTTGGGTTTTGTGGGTGGTTGTTCCTGTCTCTGTGTTTGCACCAGTATCGGCTGTTTAGGTTTTCTCGTTACGTTTATTGTTTTTGTACTGTTCATGTTCTTTTTTCATTAAACATGAATCTAAATAGCCACGCTGCATTTTGGTCCACCTCTCCTTCGACTCACGAAAACCGTTACAATAATAAGTTGCACGGACTCACTCTGTGTGCAATAATAGTGTTTGAAATGAGGCCATGGTGACTTTAAAACAGTTACAGAGTTTAATGGCTGTAATAGGAGAACTCTGAGGATGGATCAACAACATTGTAGTTTGTGAAGAGTGAAAAGAAGGAAGCCTGTACAGAATAAAAATATTCCGCAATAAGGCACTAAAGTAAAACTGCCCAAATGTGGCAACGAAATGTACTTTATGTCCTGAAAACTAAGTGTTATGTTTGGGCTAAATACAACACAGCACATCATTGAGTGCCACTCTTTATATTTTCAAGCATGGTAGTTTGTCATCAACAAGGACTAGGGAATTTCTGTAGGTTAAATAATAAACGGAATACTGCTAAGCACAGGCCAGCTCCTGGAGAACAATCTGGTTCAGTCTGCTTTCCAACAGACACTGGGAGACAAATTCACCTTTCAGCAGGACAATAACCCAAATACGATGGGGTTGCTTACCAAGACGACATTAAATGTTCCTGATTGGCGTAGTTTACGGCTTAAATTGGCTTGCAAATCTTTTGCAAGACTTGAAATTGGCTGTGTAGCAATCAACCTGACAGAGCTTGAGGAATGCATACATATTATACAATCCAGGTGTACAAAGCTCTTAGAGAAATACCCAGTAAGGCTCACAGCTGTAATTGCTGCCAAATGTGATTAAACATCTATTGACTTGAGTGTGAATTCTTACGTAAACAGATATTTTGTGTTTAATTTTCAAGAAATTTGCTGACATTTCTGAAAACATTTTCTTCACTTTGTCATTGTGGGGTTTTGTGTGTCGATGGGTGAGATTTGAAAAAATATTTTAATCCATTTTGAATTCAGGCTGTAACACAACAATTTGTGGAATAAGTCAAGGGGTATGACTACTTTCTGAATGCACTAGCTCATCCTCATATAGCTACTAATGTTTCAATACAATTTATTTTCCAAATTATATACTGTCTATACACACCACATATTTCTATTCTTGATTCTCACACATGCTCTCTCTAATATACAGTATTTACTTTGATTATTTTTCTTTTATTACTATTATTTGTATTGTATTTAAGAGACATTCTACTGCACTGTTGGAGCTAGTAATATAAGCACTTCGTTGTACCTGAAAATCTTTGTACGTGACCAAATACATTTGATTTGCCTATTTTACAATATGAATGCCATTATTGATGCCATTCATTAACAAGACGACAGCGCTTGGTTATTAATAATTATACATTTGGTTTAAGTACACCAGAGAGCTGTGTGTGGAGCCCTAATGACCAAACGGTAGCCATTCTAATTTTTGTCACCGAGTCATTAAGTTGCCTTTGAGGGAAGTTGTCAGCAATCAAATCCATCACCACAATAATGAGTGGAAGATGAGCTTATCAATTTTACTCCTCCAGGCATCACATACAGATGACGGCTAGCAGATTTAGTCTCTCACTCTCTTGATCTCTCTCTTAATTCTCCATTGTTTCTTTTTTATCTACTGACTGGCAGATTCAATCTCTCCTCTCCATTCTCCCTAGTTTCTCTTTCCGCTACTAGTGCTGCTCTCTCCTCCACCTTGCTGCCATACAGCCTGGGATCGGACCTGGGTCTGTAGTGATGCCTCTAGCACTGCCATGAAGTGCCATAGACTGCTGCGATGCAGTGCCTTAGACCACTGCGTCACTCAGGATCCCTGAGTTTCGTCCTTCCCTCTCTATTGCTCCACTCTATCCATTCTCCATTGTTTACTTACTGTATACTGTCTGTCTTGCTCTCCCTCTCCTCTCTGACTGAGTGCAGGCAGTGGTGTTAGAGTGTTAAAGTAGACACGTCACCAGCTTCTGTGACTCCGGGATTTATCCCTTTCTTTATGCAGCAGCACACAGAAAGGCTACCGGCTCTCTGCTTCACCTACCAGTGTCTGTTTCCCCGTTCCTTCCCCCTCTCCTCAACCACTCTCCTGATCTCTTCGCAGGGTTGTTCCACAAAATGAGTCCCTTTATTTGAAATAGAAATTGTGCACCAATATTGAATTTTGAACATCTAATGTAAAAGCAGGTGAGCTGGTTATACTCTTTTTTTGCCCATTTTCTGGTGTTTGTAGTGGAAAACTGAGTGGGTCAAGCATATCACGTCAACCCTCTTTTAAGAAAAATTGTGGTGAAGCTCGCATTCAATTGCCCCTCCCTGTTGAACACAAAAAGTTTCAATTCCCCCGGTCACAAGGGGATTTATGGCTGATTTGTCACCCTGTTACTTTATTTGGCACTTAAGACACTTACTATAGTATACATGTTTTTGTATTATAAAGAAAACGTGTATTTTATCAAGTTGAACATGTGCTCTTCATGACATAAATGTTAAAATTAGGCAAAAGCATTTTTTTTTACTAAGTTACACTACCCAAAATAGACCAAATGGCACCCTATTACCTATACAGTGCACTACCTTTGACCAGAGATTTAGTCATACACTTTCTTTATACACTCTTATTACCTCATTACGATGTGAAATGAGAAGAAAACAAAACTCATTGTACAGACAAGTGCCTTACACTGTACCTGAAAGGGCTATCAGTGTGTGCTTTCGTTCATGCATAGACATCGTTTGGAAATGTATCTGTACTCCCTCTATATAACTATGTTATTTTCTACTCCCTTTATAGCCATATTATGTTTACTTGTTTTTTTATTTGTTATTCACTGTGTATTAATTCCTCGTCACCTTCAACATTTTGTTGTTGAATTTTTAAATCTTATCTTTAACGCTGCATTGCTGGAAAAAGACCAGTAAAGTAAGCGTTTCACTATTAGTCTGCCACCTGTTATCCACAAAAGCATGTGAACAATTAATTTGATTTGATTTGATTTTGAGTCCTATCCACTGTTGCCTGTCTCACGGCACCACACCACCTAATTTCCTCGACTGGGCAGTTCATCACGGGGAAGATTGACCATATCCAGTGCTTAATGATTCATGAATGGTGGAAGTAATGGAGTACTTTACCTCATTGTAATCGAGTGGAGCCATTACAGGAAAGAAGCCGACCCTGGTTAATGTGGACACTGATCAAAGAAGGGAACGAGGACGTGATGTGGACGGATCTGTGTGCGTCAGAATCAGAAGGGGTAGTGTGGCTCGAACTGACATCAAGGCCCAGGCCAGGTTCCACATTAGCATGCCTTTGAACGAGGGAAGGAACACACTGGTTCCAGTTTTAGAACCTCCATGGACCTGTGGTGAGATACTTTTACAAGATCCTCTCTTTGGTTTCCAACCATTTTAGGCAGATTAAATTAGACTAATAAGGAGCTCCCATTGGGAAGGCTCTGATAACAATGCTGATTAGGATGAAAGGAAGAAGAAAGCAATGGTTGGGTTGCTAGCAGGAGTTTAGGTTTTCAACTCAAGGTTTAACTTTAAGAGTTATGATCTAATTAAGGGACTTCCCGTGTCGGTCTCTGTCACCTGTGTGCACAGCCACTTAGAAGTCAGACATATGACCCCCCCCCCAAAAAAAATGTGATTAAATATACCATACTTCTTCGTCTATCTGTTATTGACTGATTGGGAAACAACAAGTAAGGACACACCTCACAGGTTGTGCATTATTAAAGCTGATATGGGATTGGAATGCATGTCTGGGGTGGCTTGTGTGCAGTTTTACTATTTTAGTTTTTGCAGATAGCGGCTATCTTGAAAAAGGTGATCAATATATGTGGTTGTTTAACTTACCTTATTATATTGCACTGACTTGCAAGCCACTTTGTATATGAGCATCTGCTAGATGAGTAAAATGTATGTGTTAAATATAATTTGTTTTACCATGTCACGTTCTGACCATCGTTCGTGTGTGTTTTCCTTGTTTTAGTGTTGGTCAGGACGTGAGCTGGGTGGGCATTCTATGATGTGTGTCTGGTTTGTCTATTTCTATGTTTGGTCTGATTTGGTTCTCAATCAGAGGCAGGTGTTAGTCATTGTCTCTGATTGGGAACCATATTTAGGTAGCCTGTTTTGTTTTGGGTTTTGTGGGTGATTGTTCCTGTCTTTGTGTTTGTGGCACCAGATAGGACTGTTTTGGTTTTTCACGTTTCTTCTTTTGTAGATTCTTTGTACTTTCATTATTATTAAAGATGCATAAAACTAACCACTCCGCATTTTGGTCCGCATCTCTTTCCCCAGAAGAAAACCATTACATACCATGTGAGTTTATTAACTCTGTAAGCAATATGTGCATACACTTTGAAGTCGGAAATTGACATACACATTAGCCAAATACATTTAAACTCAGTTTTTCACAATTCCTGACATTTAATCCGAGTAAATATTCCCTGTTTTAGGTCAGTTAGGATCAGCACTTTATTTTAAGAATGTTAAATGTCAGAATAATAGCAGAGAGAATGATTTATTTCAGCACATTTCCAGTGGGTCAGAACATTACATCCACTCAATTAGTATTGGTAGCATTTTTACTTGGGTCAAACATTTTGTTAGCCTTCCACAAGATTCCCACAATAAATTGGGTGAATTTTGGCCCATTCCTCCTGACAGAGCTGGTGTAATGGTGTCAGGTTTGTAGGCCTCTTTGCTTGCACAAGTGTTTTTCAGTTCTGCCAAAAGAAATCTATAGGATTAAGGTCAGGCTTTGTGATGCTACAACTTTGAAAGTATGCTTGGGGTCATTGTTCACTTGGAAGACCCATTTGCAAAGAAGCTTTAAATTCCTGACTGATGTCTTGAGTCATTTTACACATTCTTATTCATTCCTTTACACTTGTGTGTATAAGGTAGTTGTTGTGAAATTGTTAGATTACTTGTTAGATATTACTGCATGGTCAGAACTAGAAGCACAAGCATTTCGCTACACTCACATTAACATCTGCTAACCATGTGTATGTGACAAATATGATTTGATTTATGATGCCATCTATTTTGTGAAGTGCACCAGTCCCTCCTGCAGCAAAGCACCCCCACAACATTATGCTGCCACCCCCATGCTTCACGGTTGGATGGTGTTCTTCGGCTTGCAAGCCTCCCCTTTATCCTCCAAACATAATGATGGTCATTATGGCCAAACAGTTCTATTATTGTTTCATCAGACCAGAGGACATGTCTCCAAAAATACGATCGTTGTCCCCATGTGCAGTTGCAAACCGAAGTCTCGCTTTTTTATGGCGGTTTGGGAGCAGTGACTTCTTCCTTGCTGAGCAGCATTTTAGGTTATGTCGATATATAGAACTCGGTTTACTGTGGATGTAGATACTTTTGTATCTGTTTCCTCCAGCATCTTCAAAACGTCCTTTGCTGTTGTTCTGGGATTGATTTGCACTTGTCGCACCAAAGTACGTTAATTTCTATGAGACAGAACGCTTCTCCTTCCTGAGCGGTATGACGGCTGCGTGGTCCCATGGTGTTTATACTTGCATGCTATTGTTTGTAGAGATGAACGTGGTACCTTCAGGCATTTGGAAAATGCTCCCAAGGATGAACCAGACTTGTGGAGGTCTACAATTTTTTTCTGAAGTCTTGGCTGATTTCTTTTGATTTTCCCATGATGTCAAGCAAAGAGGCACTGAGTTTGAAGGTAGGCCTTGAAATACATCCACAGGTACACAAATGATATCAGAAGCTTCTAAAGCCATACCATTATTTTCTGGAATTGTCCAAGCTTTTTAAATGCACAGTCAACTTAGTGGATGTAAACTTCTGACACAATGTATTATAAGTGAAATAATCTCTCTGTAAAAAAAATATTGGAGAATGACTTGTGTCATGCACAAAGTAGATATACTAAATGACTTGCAAAAACTATAGTGTGTTAACAAGAATTTGTTGAGTGATTGAAAAACGAGTTTTAATGACTCCAACCTAAGTGCATAATTACACATTGCATGGTGTGATATTCTATTTTCATATGGAAGACAGAGGGGGAGCAAATGTTTCTATATTTGGCAATGACTCATAAGCAACCTCAGCATTACTCACAATTCTGTGTACATCAGTGTCTACCTTTGAAATGGTTAAGTTCTCCATGTGTATCATTCCGCTGTTTCCCACAGTAAACAAAATGTATTAAATTAAGAAGACTATACAGTATGGGTGCATATTCAACTCTTCTTTCTATCTCACGTGTATTAAGACTTAATATACTGTACACTCCATCTCTGCCACCGCTCTCTTAGGTTTGTTCTCAGGAGGCTTCTTGGTGCTAGCACTTTTGTGAGGGAGGGAAGTGTTGACAATTTCCATTCTCCTGCCTTGTCACTGAACAACTCTCTGTCACACTTCACTGCCGGCTTAACTCTCAGACGTCCCTGTCAAGAATTGACATTTAAGTTTCACACCGCTTCTCTCTCTCTGTTTTTTTTCATTTTCTATGAATTTTATTCTCAAGTACACCCCCGGCACATTAGCTCTCTCTTCTTGCCGTATCGATGTCTCTCTGACAGCGCTGGAGTCCTTTTGTCTCTCTGTCTTTGTTTTGATGGATAACTAAGAAGGAAAGTCACCTGTACCTGCTAGCTTTGTGTGTCCCGACCGTGGCTGAATCGCTGCATCGATTGGCATGTGTGGCCAATATGGTTGGCTCCATGGGTTTCTCGTGAGCCTAACAAATCAAGTCATAGTGTACAATTGACCTCCAAATAGACTATATGGAATGGGGCGAACTGTAATGGGGCGCCACTGGGCTTTGGCTTGTTAAGATTAAAGAGGCTCTCCATGTCCCTTGGCACGCGCATTCCCTCCCATTACATGTGGGAGAAAGGCTCGGGTTTGCTTCTGGTTTCCATTTTAGCCACACAATGACTCTGTGGAATCAATAACTAAGGGTTCATTGACTAAATTGACTGTGTACTTAAGGTTTTCGGTGAATATTAGGAAAGATCTATGCATTTGCTGTATAGTATGCACAACCGTAAAATACAGCCTGGAATATACTGAGTAGCACACAGAGTTGTACTCAACTCAAACTTTTCTCCACTCCATGTTTCTGGCCTTCATGTGGGCTTCCTCTTATCATCTAAGTAGGTGACTGGAGGGACTTGATCCGCTGGTTTGAAACAGGCCCCTTTTCATTACCAAGAGGGCGGACTATGAATTTGAGATTATAGGTGATTACGCTCAGCCACCCTCCTTTTGGGAGGGAAAAAAAACAGATTTAATCCCCACTCTCTGGTTCTGCATCTGATGGTGTCCAGGGATGGCTGCTTGGTCTGCATCCATCACCACAGAGCCAAAAAAAAGACAGAACATATGGAACCAGATGGAGACTTGGCCGAGGTTTCTCAGGGAACGAGGCCAGTTGGCCGGTGAACAAGAGGTGCTGGGTCTGATCAGGCAGAGGGAACTAGCCACTTGGCCCAAGATCACAGTGGTCAGTGGGGACGTTGCTGGACCGGCTGACGGGTCGAGTGCAGGGGGAGAACTTGGGTATCGGGAGCTAGTGTTGACCTTCGTGGCATTGATAGTGCTGCGGCTGTCTGTGTGAGTGAGTTCCAGGTCCCCCCTCCTCAAACTGGCCCTGACCAATAGCTTTCGGAGCTGCATGACCGCTGTCCTACTTAGCGAACGCCCGTTCATTGCCCACTTGCCTGCCACTGTATAAGGTTGAATGAATGCCACCATTCATAGTTAACTTAACGCTATTATTGGTCGAAAGAGAACTGTATTGTCTGTGATATATTTGGATTTGCTATTGATGACAAAGGAATACAGACACCTTCAAAATTATTGGCACCTTTGATAAAGATGAGCAGAAAATACAAATACCGAGCTATATTGTATGCTGATATTTTTCGGGGAAATTATATTATTTTATACTTAATACAATTTCTCAGAGAAACAGATTTTGTTGAACAAGTTAAAAATATGTGTCAATATTATTATTATATTATTGGCATCCTGTTACATTCCCCAGTTTCTGTGTTGTTGTGGGTTTGTATGTGTATCTATTTCAGGAAATGGCTTTCTGGATTCCTAAAGCAGCTGATTGGAGCTCTGACCTCTCCCTGTCGTCAGGGGATACAGCTGTTTCTTCAAATACCAACTCCTTCTCCAGCTTGATAAAAGCCAATGTTCTGTCAAGAGAGAGTTGTTGTTGTGGTCAGGGAAAGTTTTTCTGATATTATGTTGTAGCTGGTATTTCAGAGGTATATGTAGGACAATAGGACTTAGTGTTTGTGGTTATTGAAATTTCACACTTAAAGTATTGGTAATTATTCTGTGTTTTATTTGTTCCCAGGGGGTAAAAGGGGAATGCACCTTGGGAGTGTTGAGGCAAGAGGCCTGCGGGCATACATAACCCAAAGTATTTAATCTGTCTATGCACACTAGGTAAAACCTGGGCGGAACACCCACTGTATTTTGGTTAGTGCGCCAGATGGTAGTAAAGGTTAGGTTAGAAGTGGGAAGGCAGGTAAGGTAGGAGACGGGATTCCTTAAATTTTAGTTTCTTTGCTTTGGTTCTGTCCTGCCACTTTTCCCCACATTACTGTGTGTTAGGAATAATAAATTCCCTGTAAACTGTATTTTTCTCTGCCTCTGTCGTCCTTCCCCGCACCTACGATCACATACTTTTTTCACTCCACAGGGAGTTGAGATGTAGCAGGGTGTTGCGTTCTCTCCTCCAAGAGGTGTACGTAACACACACCTAAAGATGCTTTAAAAATATAACAAAATTAAATATGCATTAACGAACTGTATTGTGGTCTTCCATGGCTTCCTGTTTCACTGGGATATAAAAATAAGGTAACACGCATGTAAAATCCAATGGTCAACCATTACTATAGGGAAAGGCAAATAACTCACAAATGGTTATTGACTTTCATAAATCGGGAAAGAAAAGAAAAGAAAGTTTAATTAATATACCTCTTACCACTATTGGGACAACAATTAAAAAGTTTAAACCACTGGAACATTGGTAAACTTGCCTGGTAGAGGACCCCAGTGTTATCTTGTCCCGACGCACAGTGAGGAAAATGGTTCAGGAGGCAAAGAAAAGTTTGAGAATAACAGGACATCTCGGGTTACCAAGTCTCCAGATCTACAATTAGACGCCACCTGCATGTTGATAGGCTATTTGGAAGGGCTGCCATTAAAAAAAAGCCTTTATTGAGAGCAGCCAACAAATGTAAATGTCTGGAGTTTGAAAAACGGCATTTGACACTTGGATTGGAACTGGGTGCTATGGTCAGATGAAACGAGAATAGAGCTCGAAAGAAGGATGCATATGCAGAAAATAACCTCATACCTACTGTAGGATTTGGTGGTGGATCTTTGATGTTTGATCTTTTTTGCCCTCCATAAGGTCAATGGCATCATGAACTCTACCATATACCATCAAATTGTAGCTAAAAACTTGGGTGCCTCTGCCAGGAGGCTGAAAGTGAGCTGCAAGTGGATCTTCCAGCAAGACATTGACCCGAAGCACACATCAAAATCCACAAAGAAATGGTTCCTTGACCACAAAATCAACACTTTGCAATGGCCATGTCAGTCTCCGTACTTGAACCCCATTGAAAATCTGTGGTTTAAATTGAAGAGGACAGTACATAAGCACAGACCGAAGAATATCAAGAATCTGTAAAAATTCCCTATGGCGGAATGGTGTAAGATCCTTCCCAATATGTTCCTCAACCTCGTAAAAAAACTATTAAAAACAGGGGTGCCAATCATTTTGACACCTATCTTTTAGAGATTTGTTTTATTACGTGTTAAACAAAAATGTTCTCTGAGCAATTATATTAGTATCAATTATTATTCTTATTTGGGAGCATACAGTATATAGTTTTGTGTATTCTATGCTGTCTTTTTGCTCATCTTTATCAAGGATGCCAATCATTTTGAAGGTGACTGTACATGATCTAACTTTTGTAATACTGTAAGTTACAGTAGAGCTAAGCCTGATAAACCAACATAAAAATAATTATCATGATGAGGTTCAGGGTGAACCTCATTCTGAAAAGAGATCATGTGGGGCGACTGAGTATCCATTTAAATTTGAGATGACAGGCAGTGTATTGAGCACCCAGAGACTTTTGTTCTCATTATACACTGCCTGTTAGGTCGAGATCACTCTAAACTCCTTCTCTTCACAATAATTCATTTTCAACTGGCGGTACTGGGATTTTTCACCAGGCATCTTGTCAGCCGCAGGACAAAAATAACAAATGTTTTTCTGATCTAGATCAATTTTGCATTTATTCCTTCCTTTCCAATTTGTGATTTTAAAAAAAGTCTGGGAAGGACTGACACTAATCATGCAGCCTGGCCTCAGACTAGACATAACACAGTAAAGGTAAATCCGGGACAGTCATATTAGTTTATGTTATATTTGGTAAGGTCATTGAAGGCAAAAACAGAAGGAGGGTGGTTGGTGGGGGTAGGAATATAAATACAAACATCTAGCAACCTTTGGGTTGCATGTTTGCATCTCATCACGGACAACTTTAGGATTTCTGCTAATTAGAAACTTTGCAATGACTCAGTATATTAGCTAACCCTTCTCTCGCTAACGTTAACAACATACAGTGGTTCCTCCTTTAAGCCATACTGCGGCACACCCTGTGTGCTGCTGCAGCATTCTGTGGCACGTCATTTAATTATCAGCCATTTCTTCTGTTACTGCAAATTATTTCTAGTTTGACCACCAGATGGCATCTTTGAGAAGCATTTTATAGTATTCTGCATTGGCATTACCAGAGAATTTAAAACCTTTTTTGTAATACACACTATTGATTTTAAGAAATTTGGCTTAATTAATTTGATGAATATTGTGTTTTTGTAAATTGAGACCGTTTTACTCTCGGATCGCACACTGCACATTCAGGCCGAGGAGTAGGGTTGATTTGAGGGTTCTGGCCTTACAGCTGCAGTCAAGCACCCAAGCTAACGTTGGCTAGCTACTTCCAGACACAAATGAGACAGCTCTGACCATTTTACTCGCCCTAGCAGAGCTGGTATGGCAGTTTTCCTGTTAACCAGAGTATTGGTGACTGTAAATGTGCTGCTGGAAACATTAAAGTAAAGTAATTATTCTGCACTTGTACACTCAGATGAGAGTGCTCTGAAATCCATGTAGATAGTAGGCTGGACACATGAAATTTTTAACAACATTATTTTCTGTTAAAAACTAGTCCATTGATTCCGCCGTTTCATAATATGACCATATTTCCCAGCTGCTTGCCATTTTTCACCCTGCCAGCTCCTTTTAGATCTATTGAGCACCGTGGCACCAACTTGCCTTCCGAACATTCTATTTACAGCTTATTGTTGAACGTCACAATGCCTGCTTCGCTATTGTTGGCAATGAGACCTGCTCACTTTGTTTATAGTTAAAATGTAAACAACAAAAATAATATTGGAACTCTGCAATTTTCCCATTGTTTCCTATGGGGGAAATATAGGAATATCTGTCAATTTCAATTTTTTTCAAGTCGGGTGTAACCGGTGTGAAATGGCCAGCTAGATAGCATGGTACGCACCAACAGCGTTTCAATTGGTGACGTCACTCGCTCTGAGACCTTGTTAAATCAAATCAAATCAAATTTTATTTGTCACATACACATGGTTAGCAGATGTTAATGCGAGTGTAGCGAAATGCTTGTGCTTCCAGTTCCGACAATGCAGTAATAACCAACAAGTAATCTAACTAACAATTCCAAAACTAATATCTTATACACAGTGTAAGGGGATAAAGAATATGTACATAAAGATATGAATGAGTGATGGTGCAGAGCAACATAGGCAAGATACAGTAGATGATATCGAGTACAGTATATACATATGAGATGAGTATTGTTGTTCCCCTTGCTCTGCTAGGGCGGCGTCTTTTGTGGAGCGATGGGTGATGATGCTTCGAGGGTGGCTGTGTGTGCGGAGGGTCCCTGGTTCGAGCCCAGGAAGTGGCGAGAAGAGGGACGGAAGAAAAACTGTTACACGGGCACCATTTTTATCAGGAGAATCTCCTCTTTGTATTTATGTAAGTCTCGGCAGCGAGCTCGTTTGTCATTGATCGCTAGACCAGAAATAGTCAGAAGTTTTTTTAAATAACCACGGGAAAAGCGTTCTCCATACACTATTTAAGTGCATAGATTACATGTATTTTTTTGATGGTCATCTAACATGTGTCACTGCGCATCACTGTCTTCCACAAGCTCTTTCGCTCTTGGGTTGACATAGCTAGCTGTGAATGTTGATGTATAAAACTGTTTGAATGACTTGTTTCTACTCCTCTGTCTCTGTCTGGGCACAGAACCATGGGGTGCCCAAGAGGAAGTAAAAATATATACTACATATATATATGTTTTTAAGAAATAATAATACGGGAAATATATACTGTATAAACTACCATTCAAAAGTTTGGGGTCATTTTTGTCCATGAAAATAGCATCAAATTGATTAGAAAAACAGTGTTGACATTGTTATAAATGACTATTGGAGCTGGAAACAGTTGATTTTTAATGGATGTACAGAGGCCCATTATCAGCAACTATCACTCCTATGTTTCAACTGCAAGTTGTTTTAGCTAATCCAAGTTCATCATTTTAATTGATCATTAGAAAACCATTTTGCAAATATGTTAGCACAGCTGAAAACTGTGTTCTGATTAAAGAAGCAATAAAACTGGCCTACTTTAGAGTAGTTGAGTATCTGGAGCATCAGCATTTGTGGTTTCGATTACAGGCTCAAAATGGCCAGAAACAAAGACCTTTCTTCTGAATCTCATCAGTCTATTATAGTTGCGAGAAATTGCCAAGAGACTAAAGATCTCATGCAACGCTGTGTACTACTCCCTTCACAGAACAGTGCAAACTGGCCCTAACCAGAATAGAAAGAGGAGTGGGAGGCCCTAGTGCACAAATGCACAAGATGACAAGCACATTTTTTATATATATTTTTTACCAGGTAAGTTGACTGAGAACACGTTCTCATTTACAGCAACAACCTGGGGAATAGTTACAGGGGAGAGGAGGGTGATGAATGAGACAATTGTAAGCAGGAGATGATTAGGTGACCGTGATGGTATGAGGGACGGCTTGGGAATTTAGCCAGGACACCAGGGTTAACACCACTACTCTTATGATAAGTGCCATGGGCTCTTTAATGACCTCAGAGAGTCAGGACACCTATTTCACATCCCATCTGAAATACAGCACCCTACACAACACAGTGTCCCCAATCACTGCCCTGGGGCATTGGGATATTTTTTAGACCAGAGGAAAGAGTGCCTGCTTCTGGCCCTCCAACACCACTTCCAGCAGCATCCGGTCTCCCATCCAGGGACTGACCAGGAACAAATCTGCTTAGCTTCAGAAGCAAGCCAGCAGTGGGATGCAGGGTGGTATGCTGGTGGCATTAGAGTGTCTAGTTTGAGAAACAGATGCCTCGCAAGTCCTCAAATGGCAGCTTCATTAAATAGTACCAGCAAAACACCAGTCTCAACAATGAAGAGGCGACTCCTGGATGCTGGCCTTCTAGGCAGAGTTCCTTTGCCCATCTTGATATTTTCTTTGTATTGGCCAGTTTGAGATATGGCGTTTTCTTTGCAACTCTGCCTAGAAGGTCAGCATCCCAGAGTTGCCTCTTCACTGTTGAGACTGGTGTTTTGCAGAAGAAACGTTTTTGTTTCTGGCCATTTTGTGTCTCTAATCGAACCCACAAATGCTGATGCTCCAGATAACTAGTCTAAAGAAGGCCAGATTTATTGCTTCTTTATTCAGAACATAAGTTTTCAGCTATGCTAACATAATTGCAAAAGGGTTTTCTAATGATCAATTAGCCTCTTAAAATGATAAACCTGGATTAGCTAACACATCGTGACATTTGAACACAGGAGTGGTGGTTGCTGATAATGGGCCTCTGTATGCCTATGTAGATATTCTGTTTAAAAAAATAATTTACAACATTAACAATGTCTACACTGCATTTCTGATCAATGTGACGTTATTTTAATGGACCAAAATGTGCTTTTCTTTCAAAAATGATGACATTTCTAAGTGACCCCAAACTTTTGAACGGTAGTATATGTTGCATTTTTTGGGTGCAACCGCCAACCACAGTAGAACTCTCAAAGACTGCTACCTGCTGCCGCTCTGCTAATCATCAGATGGGGGAAGATGATGAGGTAGGTTGCCCACATAGGTAACTGGGGGGCCCTGCCTTAATTGTGCAAATAATTTATTGAAAAATATATAAACTGCATAATAAATACAAGTGATTTGTAAATTGTCAGGGGATGGGCCCAAGCCCGTAGGGGCCCAAAGAGATAAAAATTAACAGATTATTTTAAATTATTGTATTTAAATTGTTAAATTATTATTTCCATTTTTTGTCCCAACCACAGGAGCCTGCTCTCTATGTTCAAAATACACCAGAGAGCATATTTTAGCTATAGAGGATCAATCGTTTAAAAAAATAGCTGTGCATTCAGTTTTATCACCAGCATCTGTGAAAATAAAGGAGACACCAACATAAAGTATCTTAAAAGGGTGTTGGACCACCACTAGCTGCCAGAACAGCTTGAATGTGCCTTGGTATAGATTCTACATGTGGACCTAAACCATGGCAGGAAAATTCACCCCACACCGTATCCCTCATTTACTCTATTTTGGCAGTTACTGTCAGGGCTGCAGCTGGGGACGGGGGGAGGGACATGTACCCCCGACATTCTAAAATGTATTTTTATCCCTTCCAGTTTTATCATTGGAATGTGATATAACACAAGGCAATCGTATGCTTTAGTCACGGGATGCTTTAGGACCATGCGGACACCTCAGAGCAGTTGGGTAGGCTGTTTGGAATGTTTAAACGACTGGATTTAGGACCATGCGAACACCATAGAGCGGACTGACAGACAGTGTGAAGGCAAAGCTTCCGGAAGGCTGGCTGGACCAGCACGGGAGAGTTGATCATAGTTCAGTGTAAGCGTGCTCTTTCACCGAGTTGTAAATGGAACAGAAACGGTCTATTCTTTAGTTGACATGTAGCTGGCAAGGTAACTTCTGTTTAACCTCACAGAAAAATAACCAATCTAGTGTTTATTCTCAGTGCTAAGCTAGTATCGTAACTGACATGCAACGTTAGCTAATGTTTCATCCCCTCTCAACTGAGGTGAGCAGTGCGTAGCTGCCACCGCCAGGTCAGCTCTACTCTCTAGTTATCAGTCAGATAGCGTAATAAAGTGGCTATTATTACTATCTAGCAGCAGTTGTTTATGAACATGTTTTGTACCCTTTGTTTTGTCACATTTCAGAAGTAAATAAAATGCAAAAAAGATGGGTAGGAAGTTGTTAGTTATTGACTAGACTGGTGGAGGTCGGGCGTTTAGGGGGCTCAGGCTGGCTGGGCGGTCTGGCTGACATTTGATATAGAGGATGTCTTAAGTTGTCTTTGTACTTTATTTGTAAGAGTTGTTCATTTCTTAGGCGATTGGTTAAAGGTGCTACACAGTATTGATTATTGAATTATCATAGATCTAGTTCAATCTTATTATTCACTTAAGCATCTCTTACTGTGGGCATTTTTGCTTACAATTAGTGATGGCTATAAAGGCCATGTGTCATATTAGATTGTGTAGAAATGCAGGAAAAGTGCTTTAGATGACCCAAAAAATGGGAGGGACCCCACACACCCTGCCAAGTTATGTCCCCCTCTGCAAATAGCACTGCTCGGTGATTTAAAAATTCAGTCAATCGATCAATAATATAAAAATACTCTTAGTAAAATGTTAAACGTACAATATGTAGAATCTATGAGAATAGAAAGTTTCAGAACTTTTGTGAAACAGCACAGTTGAAAATAAATGTCAACTTGAACTGGATGGTGTTCAGAGATAGATGGGAGGGGTTGAGTGGAGCTGAAGGATGGGAATAAAAACAAACAAAAGATAACTATTGTCATGACGTGCCCTGGGGGGAGGATCATAGCCCCCTCTCTCTCTCCACAGTTTTATGACTTTACGACAGGTCATAAATATCTGGTAGAAACTGCCATGCAGTATTGATTGAGTCTAAGAGAACAAAGAACCTCTCTTGGCCTAACTCCTAAACCCCAAAATGGGAGAATTAAACAATATTTCTACTTTTGAAAATGTGGCAATGGTCCTTGGACACTTAGGGGACAGTTATGATGAGTGTGTTTCATTTGGTGATCTCATGAAGGACAGGGAACACAAATAACTGTATCTCTTAAAGTGTACATTTCCCAGCTATCAGGTTTCCATTTCAATATTGTGAAACATATTTGATTTAACCTGAAACTATTTTTGAAAAGATGTAATGTGATGTTAACCTTCTAAATGGGAGTCTGGGTTTTTCATATAAAGTTAATCAAATCAATAGCCACGCTCACATGAGACATTACGTCGGCGTCATGGAACCACCCTTTTCTACTGAAGTGTATAAAACCCACTCCTGATTAAATTCACATGAGACCCAAACATGCCGGATGACACTGGTGTGTGAAGTGGTTTTGAACTACAACTATGCCAAAGACACCCATGCTAAGCTGGACATCTCAAATGGTTAAGTAGTCAGAGATTATCGATCACTACAAAAGACGGAGCAAATTCTAAACAACATGAATTACTAGTCTGCAGCTTGAATTTACATAAACCTAGAACGAGAATACCAACAACCGCCAAATGGTATTCTGAAGTATTCATTCTTTCAACAACAAAAGACATTGTGACTTCTCGGAAAGTCAAGCAGAGAATCTGATGAACCCTATAGGACGTTTGAGGATTCCAACAACGACATACGGGTGTAAATATATATGCATTGCAATTATTCTCGAAAGAGCGGCCGTTCATGTGCAAAATATTAGCATTTCAATGAATATAATTATAGAATGTGTGGTGGGAATCCATTTTGTCTTTCCCGCTCTCAGTCCCCAAGCCTTTCCTTTGACTACCAAGCCATCATATCGGCTTAGCCCACTAGAGACTTTTCTATCATTTTTAGTAACCAATATCTACTGTTTGTTTGTTATGTAATTCTATGTGGTTATTTAGTTAGTTAGTAAATTAATAATCAAGACAATTTGTATATTGCTGACTCACTATGTGTAACGGCGTTCTTCTTTTGTTGAAAGAGAGTCGGACCGAAATGCAGCGTGTAGGTTACTCATGTTTATTTAGTGAAGACAAACGAACGAACTATACATGAACAACTAAATAATACAAAACAACAAACGGAACGTGAAACCTATTACAGCCTGACTGGTGAAACTAACACAGAGACAGGAACAATCACCCACGAAATACAAAGCGAAAACCAGGCTACCTAAATACGGTTCCCAATCAGAGACAACGAGAATCACCTGACTCTGATTGAGAACCACCTCAGGCAGCCAAACCTATAAAACACACACCCCTAATCAGCTACAATCCCAAATACTACAATCCCCAATACGAAAATACAATATATAAACCCATGTCACACCCTGGCCTGACCAAATATATAACGAAAACACAAAATACAATGACCAAGGCGTGACAGAACCCCCCCCCCCCTAAGGTGCGGACTCCCGGACGCACCTCAAAACCATAGGGAGGGTCCGGGTGGGCGTCTGTCCATGGTGGCGGTAAATGTCATAGTTCCTCCCCTTCGCGTCCTGGGATGATCCACCCTCGCCGCCGACCATGGCCTAATAGTCCTCACCCAGAACCCCACTGAACTGAGGAGCAGCTCGTGACTGAGGGGCAGCTCGGGACTGAGGCAGCTCGGGACTGAGGGGAAGCTCGGGACTGAGGGGCAGCTCGGGACTGAGGGGCAGCTCGAGACTGAAGGGCAGCTCGAGACTGAGGGGCAGCTCGAGACTGAGGGGCAGCTCGGGACTGAGGGGCAGCCCAGTACTGAGAGAAAGCCCAGTAGTGAGAGGAAACCCAGTACTGAGATGAAGCCCAGCCAGGCAGTTGAATCAGGCAGATCCTGGCTGACTGGCGGATCTGGAAGAGTCTGGCTGACTGGCAGATCTGGAAGAGTCTGGCTGACTGGCAGATCTGGAAGAGTCTGGCTGACTGGCATATCTGGAAGAGTCTGGCTGACTGGCATATCTGGAAGAGTCTGGTTGACTGGCAGATCTGGAAGAGTCTGGTTGACTGGCAGATCTGGAAGAGTCTGGCTGACTGGCAGATCTGGAAGAGTCTGGCTGACTGGCAGATCTGGAAGAGTCTGGCTGAATAGCATATCTGGAAGAGTCTGGTTGACTGGCAGATCTGGAAGAGTCTGGCTGACTGGCAGATCTGGAAGAGTCTGACTGACTGGCAGATCTGGAAGAGTCTGGCTGACTGGCAGATCTGGAAGAGTCTGGTTGACTGGCGGATCCTGGCAGACTGACGGCTCTGGCTGCTTCATGCTTACTGACGGCTCTGGCTGCTCCATGCTCACTGGCGGCTCTGGCTGCTCCATGCAGATTGACAGCTCTGGCGGCTTCTTGCAGACTGACAGCTCTGACTGTTCCATGCAGACTAACAGCTTTGGCAGCTCCTTGCCGACTGGCAGCTCCTTGCAGACTGGCAGCTCCTTGCAGACTGGCAGCCTCTTGCAGACTGGCAGCTACATGCAGACTGGCAACTCCATGCAGACTGGCAGCTCCTTGCAGACTGGCAGCTCCTTGTAGACTGGCAGCTCCTTGCAGACTGGCAGCTCCTTGCAGACTGGCAGCTCCATGCAGACTGGCAGCTCTAGCTGCTCCATGCAGACTGGCAGCTCTGGCTGCTCCATGCAGACTGGCAGCTCCATGCAGACTGGCAGCTCTAGCTGCTCCATGCAGACTGGCCTCTCTAGCTGCTCCATGCAGACTGGCCTCTCTAGCTGCTCCATGCAGACTGGCAGCTCCTTGCAGACTGGCAGCTCATGCTGCTCCGAACAGGCTGGAGGCTCCGGCAGCGCTGGAGAGGAGAAAGGCTCTGATAACGCTGAACAGGCGGGAGACTCCGACAGCGCAGGAGAGAAGAAAGGCTCCGACAGCGCTGAATAGGCGGGAGACTCCGACAGCGCAGGAGAGGGAGAAAGCGCTGGCTGCGCTGAACAGGCGAGGCGCACTGAAGGCCTGGTGCGTGGTACTGGAACTGGTGGTACTGGATCGAGGACACGCACAGGAAGCCTGGTGCGGGGAGCTGCCATCGGTGGACTGGTGTGTGATGGTGGCACAGGATGGACTGGACCGTGAAGGTGTACTGGAGAGCCTGAGAGCAGGACTGGCACAGGACGTGCAAGGCTAGGTAGGTACACAGGAGACCTAGTGCGTGAGGCTGGCACATTTTTCACCAGCCGACTAACACGCACCTCAGGACTAGTATGGAGCGCTGACCCAGGTGCCATTAAATCCCCGACACGCTCCGTCGGACGAATCTTGTACCTAAAGCACCAAACTAGAAACTCCCTCAATACTCTCTCCTCCAATTTCCCCATTAACTCCTTCACAGTCTCTGCTTCGCTCACCTCCAACACCGGTTCTGGTCTCCTCCTTGGCTCCTCACGATAAACAGGGAGAGTTGGCTCAGATCTGTCTCCTGACTCAACCACTCTCCCTCTGAGCCACCCCCCAATAAATTTTTGGGGCTGATTTTCGGGTTTCGCTCTGCGCCGCCGTGTCTTTCTTTTCGACTCCATTCTCCTATAGCCCTCTTCGCACTGCTCCAGCGAATCCCAGGCGGGCTCCGGCACTCTCTCTGGGTCGGCCGCCCACCTGTCTATTTCTTCCCACGTCGTATACTCCAAGTCTCTGCTGTCCATAACATCCTCCCTTCGCTGCTCCAGCTGCCTGTTAACACGCTGCTCGGTCAGTGTGTGGTGGGTGATTCTGTAACGACGTTCTTCGTTTGTCACAAGAAAGTCGGACCGAAATGCAGCGTGTTGGTTACTCATGTTTTTTAATGAAACAAAATAACGATTACAAGAAAATACAAAACAACAAAACGGAACGTGAAACTTATTACAGCCTATCTGGTGAACACTACACAGAGACAGGAACAATCACCCACGAAATACAAAGTGGAACCCAGGCTATCTAAATACGGTTCCCAATCAGAGACAACGAGAATCACCTGACTCTGATTGAGAACCGCCTCAGGCAGCCAAGCTTATACAACACCCCTACTCAGCCGCAATCCCAAATACTACAAACCCCAATACGAAAATACAATATATAAACCCATGTCACACCCTGGCCTGACCAAATATATACTGAAAACACAAAATACAATGACCAAGGCGTGACAGTATTCCCAGTCATGTGAAATCCATAGATTAGGGCCTAATTTATTAATTTGAATTGACTGATTTCCTTTTATGAATTTTAACAGTAAAATCTTTTACATTTTTGTTCAGTATATTTCCTGTGTAGCATACATACAGGCAGTTAACCCACTGTTCCTAGGCCGTCATTGAAAATAAGAATTTGTTCTTAACTAACTTGCCTAGTTAAATAAAGGTAAAAGAAATATATATATAAAACTGAACTCATACCCCTTGACTTCTGTCTGAATTTAAAATGGTTTAAATCGCTTTCTTTTTTTTGTCACTGGCCTTCACAAAATACCCCATAATGTCAAAGTGGAATTATGGTTGCTTTTTACTTTTACAAATGTTTAAAAACTAAAAACTTAAGTTCCTTGAGTCAATAAGTATTCAACCCCTTTGTTATTGCAGGCTCAAATAAGTTCAGGAGTAAAAATGTGCTTAACAAATCACATACTAAATTGCATGGGCTCACTCTGTATGCAATTACAATTATCTGTAAGGTCCCTCAGTCGAGTAGTGAATTTCAAAACACAAAGATCAGGGAGTCTTTTCAAATACCTCACAAAGTAGGGGACCTAAAGTATTGGTAAATGGGTAAAATAAAAGGCAGACATTGAATATCCCTTTGAACATGTTGAAGTTATTATCACTACACCCAGTCACTACAAAGCTACAGGCGTCCTTCCTAACTCAGTTTCCGGAGAGGAAGGGAACCGCTCAGGGATTTCTCCATGAGGCCAATAATGAATTTAAAATGGTTACAGAGTTTAATGGCTGTGACTAGAGAAAACTGAGGATGGATCAACAATATTAACCTAATTGACAGAGTGGAAAGAAGGAAGCCTATACAGACTACAAATATTCCAAAACATGCAAACGGTTTGCAACCAGGCACTAAAGTAATACTGCAAAACAATGTGTCAAAGCGTTATGTTTGGGGCAAATCCAATACAACACACTACTGAGTCTATGTTTTCAAGCATAGTGGTGGCTGCATCATGTTATGGGTATACTTATAATCGGGGGACTTTTTCAGGATAAAAAATAAACATAAATGGAGCTAAGAACAGGAATAATTCTAGAGGAAAACCTGGTTCAGTCTGCTTTCCACCAGACACTGGGTGGACAATAACCTAAAACAGGGCCGAGGAATGTTCCTGAATGGCCGAGCTACACTTCTCACTTAAATCTTGAAAATCTATGGCAAGATTTGAAAATGATGGTCTCGCAACGATCAACAACCAATTTGACAAATCTTAAATAATTTTGAAAAAAAGTAATGGGCAAATGTTGTACAATTCCAGGTGTGGAAAGCTCTTATTGACTTACCCTGAAAGATTCACAGCTGTTATCACTGTCAAAGATGCTTCTATAAAGTATTGACTCAGAGGTGTGAATACTTATGTAAATTACATATTTATGTATTTCATTTACATGCTTTCACTTTGTCATTATGGGGTATTGTGTGTAGAATGGTAAGAGAGAAAAATATCTTAAATCCATGTTGAATTCAGGCTGTAACACAACAAAATGTGAAATAAGCCAAGGGAATACTTTCTGACTGCACTGTAGCGGTCTTGCTGGACTATTGGTCTCTTCTGATTGGGTTGTTGTCTTGTTAGTGTGGTGCTGCTGTCTACTCTGGAAGTGGCCCGATATTGTAGAGTGGAGCAAGCCTATCTGGAAGAGGCCTGGTGGTATGGGGTCAAGCTGGCTTTTCTGGAAAGGAGCAGATGGTGCATGGTGGTGTTGGCCGCACTGGATGGGGCCTGTTGGTGCAGGGTTGAGCTGACCTCTCTGGATATGGCCCGGTGATGCAGGGTGGTGCTTGTCTCTCTGGGTGGGGGCCGGTGGTCTTGATCTTGGAGGATGTATGGCAGAGTTCCTCTTATTTCGGTTGTTGCTTTGTCCCAGAGCAGTTTCTTTCAGTTTCCTAGCAAACACATTGGCACCCTTCAAGTGTGCTAGGTTATACATCAGCTGGGTGTGAATGTCATGTTGGTTCGCTAGGTAAACATTGTCCAAAAGAGCACAGCCTCTAGGCCGCTCAGCGTTTGTGCGTGGGTTGTCCGTGGGTACTTAAAGAACAATCATATCGAATTTCTTACTGATTTGTAATGTTACTACCACAGCAGAAACACATAACTGTTTCTCTGAATGTGTATATTTTCTAGTTACAGGATTTACATCTGAATGTTGTATAAAATTAATGATTGAGTATTGGACTACTTTTGAAAAGATGAAATGTGATGTTAGCCTTCTAAATGAGAGTAAAGTTTTAACGAGCCAGTGACCACACCCGTGAGCACAGACATTTACATCGGCGTCATGGAACGCCCCCTTTTCTACTCCAGAATAAAAGGACTGATTAAATGTACATTTAATGAAGATAACGCTGGGACAGGGTCCTCCCCGTTGAAATGGCTACTACTCTAGACCAAAACATGCTCGGTGACGCTGTTTAAATACTTTAGTCTGCTAAACACATTCGTCCAAAGAACAAACGAATGGTACTCTGACGTATCCATTATAACATGCTACAACTCCGAAAGACTTTGATCTCTGGTGGACAAACCAGAGACTTTTAATTCTGGAGACGGTAACTATTTATTAGAGAACCATTCTTGTGGTGCCCCAACTCCTATTGAGTTAAATTGTTACATGACTAATTCAATCGGGTAACAATTAAACATAGTTGATTAGATAAATTACAGTAATTGGGTGAATGAAAGTAAAGTCACGACACATTCTATCACAAACGTATTTTAAATACAAATGTTACATTTTGGGCATTGTGGAAAGTGCTTTATGAATTAAATACAGTCATTAGTCCAGTGACCTTCAAATGTAATATTTTACACTTTAATTAGATCCAAATGTATATCATTATTTTATGGCAAAACAGCATGGTGTGTGTGTCACCTAAGTTGTCAGTGAATGTGAATATCTATTGATTAGCTCCGGCACTGTCTGGTAGACAGATCTGTTTTAATACCACTTAAGACAGACAGTGTCACATGCACGCACGATTTGTTTGTCTCAGATTGCAGAGTTTCCACATCAATTTCAATTGAGGCTTTAATCTGATTTTTGGACTGTTTGGTTCATGAAATAATATAAATAAATTCTAATAATCAAACCTATTTTATGACGTCTTATCTTGTGAAATGATACATATTTAGACAATAGGGTTTGTTTCCTGTACATTCTCTGATGTGACATATGTTCTGAAGTTCAACATTCAATCTTGATTGAGTCTGTAGAAACAGGAAAGGAAGAGAAAGCAAAAATATGAACGAGAAATTGAAATTAGGATGACACTGAAAATAGTCTCACATGGAACCCAAACCTGCTGCGGGCGTGCGCCATTTGGTTGTCCCCCCTACACCAAACACGATCACGACATGCAGGTTAAAATATCAAAACAAACTCTGACATTAATTTGGGGACAGGTCAAAAAGCATTAAGCATGTTTTGCAATTTAGCTGTTGCTAGCTAATTTGTATATGAACATTGATTTATTTGACCTGAAATGGACAAGGTCCTCTACCCTGACAATTAATCCACACATAAAACGGTCACCCGAATCGTTTCATCTCTCCTCCTTCCAGCTTTTTTTTTTATCTATGAACTTATATAGTGAAAATCTTTGGATGGAGTTGAAAGTCTGTGTTGCCCAGCAACAGCCCCAAAACATCACTGCTCTAGAGATCTGCATGGAGGAATGGGCCAAAATACCAGCAACAGTGTGTGAAACCTTGTGAAGACTTACAGAAAACGTTTGACCTCTGTCATTGCCAACAAAGGGTATATAACAAAGTATTGAGATAAACTTTTGTTATTGAACAAATACTTATTTTCCACCATAATTGGCAAATAAATTCATTAAAAATCCTTTTTCTCATTTTGTCAGTCATAGTTGAAGTGTACCTATGATGAAAATTACAGGCCTCTCTCATCTTTTTAAGTGGGAGAACTTGCACAATTGGTGGCTGACTAAATACTTTTTTGCCCCACTGTAAATATAAAGACTAAACATTTTATTTTGGAAATATCCAGTCATTGCTATTTTCTTCATTACCATGCTGATGATTTCAAGTTGAATTGGATTTGTATCTGTTAAAGACATTTAATACATGTTGTTTAGTATATTTAGTATATTTCATTTTTTTCTCTGTTATGTATTTTCAATATTTTCAGGCCCAGAAGGCAGAATATGCATATAATTGGTTGATTTGGATAGCAAACACACTAAAGTTTCTCAAACTGTTAAAATAATGTCTGTGAGTATAAACAGAACTTTATTCGGCAGGCAAACCCCTGACGACAAACCATCCAGGAATTTATTTTTTGAGTGTTTTCAATGGGAAACTAGACTTGAGGCACCTGGTTGCAGTTCTTATGGCTTCCACTAGACGTCAACAGTAGGGCAGTTCAGAATGAGTGTCAAGCCAAGTTGACTCTTTTGTTTGGGGCACGTGACCTGGAACTCGCTTCACATTGATTTTGTCCGCTTTTGAACACAGTATATTCCGTCTTAAATTTGATCGATTATTTACGTTTTAGGATACCTAAAGTTGGATTAGGAAAGTTGTTTGAAATGTTTGGACCAAGTTTACAGGTAACTTATTTGATAATTTGTAGTCATGTTGAGCGAGTTGGAACCAGTGTTTTTCTGAATCAAATGAGCCAAATAAATTGACATTTTGGGGATATAACAAAGGAATTTATTTAACAAAAGGACCATTTTTGATGTTTATGGAACATTTTGGAATGCCAACAGAAGAACATCTTCAAAGGCAAGGCATGAATTATATCTTATTATATTTTATTATAGTTAGTTATTATAGTCAATTTATTCCTGACTTTCGTGTCACACCTCCCTGGTTGAAAATGATTTGTTATGCATTTGTATGTTGAGGCGCTGTCCTCAGATAATCACATGGTTTGCTTTCACCACTAGCGGAACGTCTAGCTGTAACAGGTTTTAACACACAGTAACCAAAAACCTGATCTAATTTGCATTTGCAGCAAACAGAATATTCGTCACAAGTTTCCCAGAATTGTTTGCCAGAAGTTCACAAATTGACGCAAATTCATTGCAAGAGTTTGCCACAAAACAAATTTGCATCTGAAATTATGAGCTTGTTACAAATTTGCAGTAAACAGTAGATTGTGCACTGCAAGTTTCTCAAAATTGTTTGTCACAAGTTGCCGCAACAGCCAGAAAACTAATTTGTATGTGAAAATATGAGTTCAAATTTGCAGCAAATTGACCAAAGGTTTGCCACAACTATTTGCCAGAAGCCTGTTTTTTTCTTTAAGGTTAACAGTTAGAGTGCCTTTCTCTTTCAAGAAGTCTGCTAGCTCTTTCAGTGATGTAAACACATGTAATGTAAGTGCAGCTTCTAGGCCTTGAATCATGCAATTGTTGGAAGAGCCGATTATCAGACATCAAGATCTGTCGACCATTACTGATTCCTCTCTTTCTGACAAGGCCAAAGTTCCTACATGCGGCACAATACCAAGCAGTATGTGCTGTATAGAAGGGCAGGTCAGAGATTGTATTCTTATGGTATAGTTACTTAAGATAGAAAGTTACTTGAGGCAAACACAAAAGTAGGGTGGTGGATGGGAAGACATACACTACCGTTCAAAAAACATTACCGTCACATAGAAGTTTCCTTGTTTTTGAAAGAAAAGTACATGTGTTTTGTCAATTAAAATAACATAAAATTGATCAGAAATACAGTTTAGACATGTTTAATGTTGTAAATTACTATTGTAGCTGGAAACGGCAGATTTTTTGGAGGGTGGAATATCTACATTATCAGCAATCGTCACTCCTGTGGCACATTGTGTTAGCTAATCCAAGTTTATAATTTTAAAAGGCTAATTGATCAATAGAAAACCCTTTTGCAATTATGTTAGCACAGCTGAAAACTGTTGTTCTGATTAAAGAAGCAATAAAACTGGCCTTCTTTAGACAAGCTGAGTATCTGGAGCGTCAGCATTTGTGGGTTTGGTTACAGGCTCAAAATGGCCAGAAACAAAGACTTCTTCTGAAACTCATCAGTCTATTCTTAGTCTGAGAAATTAAGGCTATTCCATGCGAGAAATTGGCAAGAAACTGAAGATCTCGTACAATGCTGTCTGCTATTCCCTTCACAGAACAGTGCAAACTGGCTTTAAACAGAATAGAAAAAATGAGTTGGAGGCCCCAGTGCACAACTGAGCAAAAGGACAAGTACATTAGTGTCTAGTTTGAGAAACAGATGCCTCACTTGTTCTCAACTGGCAGCTTCATTAATTAGTACCCGCACAACACTATTCTCAACATCAATGAGGTGACTCCGGGATGCTGGCCTTCTAGACAGAGTTGCAAAGAAAAAGCCATATCTCAGACTGGCCAATAAAAAGAAAAGACTAAGAACACAGACACTGGACAGAGGAACTCTGCCTAGAAGACCAGCATCCCAGAGTCACCTCTTCACTGTTGACATTTCTAAGTGACCCCAAACCTTTGAATGGTAGTGTATAAAGCAAACGTCTAGCAACCCAAAGGTTGCGTGTTCAAATTCCATCATGGACAACTTTAGTATTTTAGCTAATTAGCAACTTTGCAACTACTTACAACTTTTAGCCTGTTAGCTAACCCTTCCCGTAACCCTATCCTTAACCCTTTTAGCTAACTCCCAACCTTAACCCGTAAACTGTAGAGCGAGCTAATGATTGCGTTAGCCACCTAGCTAACATTAGCATCAACAAATTGAAATTCGTAAAAGTTTAGCAAATTTCCAAGATGTTGTATATTTTGCTAATTCGTAACATTCTATGAATTGCAATTTGTAACATATTATATGATCTCTACATAGTCATCCCAGTTTTGACTGGGTTGTCATTTTGCAATGGTTAACTAGTGTAGAGATGTTTTAAAATGGCGCCGGAAGAAATGGCAGCAGTTTTACGGGAGCCCAACCAATTTTGCTATTATATTTTTTGCGTTATTCGTAACTTATTTTGTACATAATGTTTCTGCAACCATATCTTACAGCAAAAAAGAGCTTCTGGATATCAGGACAGCGATCACTCACCTCGGATTAGACAAAGATTCTTTCTACAACAAAGACGACGCACAATACATTCTCTCAACACTCCACAGGACCAACATCCCCGTTATATGCAAGAGGAAGCGACCCAGGTTCCGAGGACAAAGAGCTGGATGCCTGGTCAGGACCCAGCAAAGGTGACTTGGAAAGCTGCCGTTACCGTTAATAGTACTCGCCGACGTGGAACCATTGGACAATTGATTAGATGAGGTACGTTCACAAATAACCTACTACTGGACATCAAAAACTGTAATATTCTATATTTCACGGAACCGTGGCTGAATGACGACATGGATTTTCAGCTAGCGGGATATACAATGCACCGGCAAGATAGAACAGCACACTCCGGTAAGACGAGGGGGGGCGGTCTGTGCATACTTGTAAACAACAGTTGGTGCACAAAATCTATGGAAGTCTCTAGATTTTGCTCGCCTGAAGTAGAGTATATTGTGATAAATTGCAGGCCACACTACTTGCCTAGAGAATTTTAAGCTATACTTTTCGTGGCTGTTTATTTACCACCAGAGACAGTTGCTGGCACTAAGACTGCACTCAGTTAGCTGTATAAGGAAATAAGCAAACAGGAAACCACTCACCCAGAGGCAGCGCTCCTTTTGGCCGTAGACTTTAATGCAGGGAAAGTTCTATCAAAATGTTAAATGTACAACCAGAGCGGAAAAAACCTAGATCACCTGTACTCCACACACAGAAACGCGTACAAATCTCTCCCTCGCCCGCCATTTGGTAAATCCGACCACAACTCTATCCTCCTGATTCCTGCAGGAAACAAAAGTGACTCGGTCTATAAAAGTGGTCAGATGAAGCAGATGCTAAACTACAGGACTGTTTTGCTGTCACAGACTGGAACATGTTCCGGGAATCTTCCGGATGCATTGAGGAGTACACCACATCAGTCACTGGCTTTATCAACAAGTGCATCGAGGACGTTGTCCCAACAGTGACTGTACGTACATACCCCAACCAGAAGCCATAGATTACAGGCAACATTCGCACTGAGCTACAGGGTAGAGCTGCCGCTTTCAAGGTGCGGGACTCTAACCCGGAAGATTACAAGAAATCCTCCTATGCCCTGCGATGAACCATCAAAACAGGAAAAGCGTCAATACAGGGCTAAGATTGAATCATACTACACCGGCTCTGACGCTCGTCTTATGTGCCAGGGCTTGCAAACTATTACAGACTACAAAGGGAAGCACAGATGTGAACTGCCCAGTGACACGAGGCAAGCAACACTGAGGCATGCATGAGAGCATCAGCTGTTCCAGACTACTGTGATCACACTCTCCGTAGACGACATGAGTAAAACCTTTAAACAGGTCAACATATTGAAGGCTGCGGGACCAGATGGATTACCAGGACGTGTGCTTCGGGCATGTGCTGACCAACTGGCAGGTGTCTTCACTGACTTTTTCAACATGTCCCTGATTGAGTCTGTAATACCAGCATGTTTCAAGCAAGGCAACCTGCCTAAATGACTACAGACCCGTAGCACTCATGTCCGTAGCCTTGAAGTGCTTTGAAAGTTTGGTAATGGCTCACATCAACACCGTTATCCCAGAAATCCTAGACCAACTCCAATTTGCATACCGCCCAAACAGATCCACAGATGATGCAATCTCTATTGCACTCCACACTGCCCTTTCCCACCTGGACCAGAGGAAAACCTATGTGAGAATGCTATTCATTGGCTACAGCTCAGCGTTCAACACCATAGTACCCTCAAAGCTCATCACTAAGATCCTGGGACTAAACAGTTCCCTCTGCAACTGGGTCCTGTACTTCCTGACGGGTCACCCCCAGGTGGTGAGGGTAGGTAGCAACACATCTGCCACGCTGATCCTCAACACTGGAGCTCCACAGAGGTGAGTACTCAGTCCCCTCATGTACTCCCTTTTCACCCATGACTGCATGGCTAGGCACGACTCCAACACCATCATTAAGTTTACAGACTACACTACAGTGGTAGGCCTGATCACAGACAATGACAAGACAGCCTATAGGGAGTAGATCAGAGACCTGGCCATGTGGTGCCAGAATAACAACATATCGCTCAACGTAGCCAAGACTAGGGAGATGATCGTGGACTACAGGAATAGGAGGACCGTGCACGTCCCCATTCTCATCGACGGGGCTGTAGTGGAGCAGGTTGAGAGCTTCAAGTTCCTTGGTGTTCACCTCAACAGCAAACTAGAATGGTCTAAACACATCAAGGCAGTTGTGAAGATTGCACGGCAAAGCCTATTCCCCCTCAGGAAACTAAAACGATTTTGCATTGGTCCTGAGATCCTCAAAAGGTTCTACAGCTGCAACATCAAGAGCATCCTGACTGTATTTGGCGCAGTATATGCACTATATGGTGAATAGGGTGCCATTTGGGACGCAACCTTAGTATACGCTATATTTACACAACTGTACAATTCGGTCCACATTTGCCACACAGTTTAGTTTTGTCGTCAGATAGCATAAAATACAACACAGGGAGAAATTGCCTCAAAAGCTTGTTTGAACATGACATAGTTTAGATGCATGCAGAGATTTGTGATTATGTATGAAACGGATCTTCATTCTTGGATTACCCGAATGACTGCTCTTTGAATGTCTCCCCCAGTTTGCTGAGACTGAGCTTCCGTAAGAGCATGCAGTTTGTTTTGGCCGGCTGGAGCTCTCGTGGCTGGGGGGTAAGGTGGATTCAGAGAGAGAGATAAGCTGGGCTCTCCATAACTTGGGCACTTGGTCCTCAGTGACCCGGTCCTCTGCCTTTGGCAAAAACATCATTTTTATTGTGACCCCGGCAAGATCAAACAGCTAGCGCTAATAATGAAGCTGCACATTTCTAGACTAGAGGGAGAACACAAAAGACATGTTTAGTGATTTCAAATGTAAGCAATGAATAATGATGTGCTTGCTGTTTTAATTAAGATTAAACATTATATTTTTTGAAAACAATGTATGTTGAGTTTATTATTCCCCACATACATTTTAGCTGATAGGTTCATATGAAATGTATTGTGCATCACTTTAGATCCGATATTTCTCCAACCGAGAATCTATGATTAAATGTTTGATTAAGGCATTTTAAGTTAAAGTCGGAAGTTAACATACACTTAGGTTGGAGTCATTAAAACTTGTTTTTCAACCACTCCACAAATTTCGTGTTAACAAACTATAGTTTTGGCAAGTCGGTTAGGACATTAACTTTGTGCATGATACAAGTCATTTTTCCAACAACAGATTATTTCACTTATATTTCACTGTATCACAATTCCAGCGGGTCAGGAGTTTACATACACTAAGTTGACAGTGCCTTTAAACAGCTTGGAAAATTCCAGAAAATGGATGTACGGCTTTAGAAGCTTCTGATAGGCTAATTGACATAATTTGTGTCAATTGGAGGTATACCTGTGGATGTATTTCAAGGCCAACCTTCAATCTCAGTGCCTCTTTGCTTGACATCATGTAAAAATCAAAAGAAATCAGCCAAGACTTCAGAAAAAAATGTAGACCTCCACAAGTCTGGTTCATGCTTGGGAGCAATTTCTAAACACCATGACGGTATCCTGTTTATCTGTACAAACAATAGGACGCAAGTATAAACACCATGGGACTACGCAGCCGTCATACCGCTCAGGAAGGAGACACGTTCTGTCTCCTAGAGATGAACGTACTTTGGTGCGAAAAGTGCAAATCAATCCCTGAACAACAGCAAAGGACAATGTGAAGATGCTGGAGGAAGCAGGTACAAAGTATCTATATCCACAGTAAAACGAGTCCTATATCAACATAACCTGAAAGGCCGCTCAGCAAGGAAGAAACCACTGCTCCAAAACCGCCATAAAAAAAGCCGGACTTCAGGTTTGCAACTGCACATGGGGACAAAGAACGTACTTTTTGGACTCTGGTCTGATGAAACAAAAATAGAACTGACCATCGTTATGTTAGAAGGAAAAAGCAGGAAGCTTGCAAGCCGAAGAACACCATCCCAACGGTGAAGCACTGGGGTGGCAGCATCATGTTGTGGTGGTGCTTTGCTGCAGGAGGGACTGGTGCACTTCACAAAATAGATGGCATCATGACGGAGGAAAATTATGTGAGTGTATTGAAGCAACATATCAAGACATCAGTCAGGAAGTTATTAAAGCTTGGTCGCAAATGGAAAATGACCCCAAGCATACTTCCAAAGTTGTGGCACAATGGCTTAAGGACAACAAAGTCAAGGTATTGGAGTGGCCATAACAAATCCCTGACCTCAATCCCATAGAAAATTTGTGGGCAGTACTGAAAAAGTGTGCGCAATCAAGGAGGCCTACAAACCTGACTCAGTTACACCAATTCTGTCAGGAGGAATGGGCCAAAGTTCACTGAACTTATTGTGGGTCACTTGTGGAAGGCTAACCGAAACGTTTGACACAAGTTAAACAATTTAAAGGCAATGCTACCAAATACTAATTGAGTGTATGTAAACATCTGACCCACTGGGAATGTGATGAAATAAATAAATGCTGAATTAAATCACACTCTACTATTATTCACGTTCTTAAAATAAAGTGACCTAAGACAGGGAATTTATACTATGATAAATGTCAGGAAATGTGAAAAACTGAGTTGTATTTGGCTAAGGTGTATATAAACTTCCAACTTCAACTGTAATTACTCAATGTTTTCACAAAACCGGTGCTCACTTTGCCACAGGTACGCGGAAATCAATGGTGCAATTGGTCCAATTGAAACACTAGCTATTTTTCATCGACAATATCCAGCCAATCTCCGAATGACGATAAGTGCACTAGAATTTCCCCACTTAGCAATCAAGCGGTTAAAAGGTGTTATGTGCCCCCAAAAGTTTTTGCATGACATTAAAGAGTGTCTTTTGGGACGAATACGTTTTACGGAGGCTATACAAGCTGTCGGTACCTCAGCACTCCACGTCTGGGTGACTCAAACAGCTGTTTCACCTAGCCTGGGGAGAGGTAGGTTGAGTTAAATGCCTCCCTGTCATTACAGGCTCCTCACCACCAAAGGTATCTATCAAAAAATGACACCAACACATACACCCACTGTAGCTATCTACTTGCACATCATCATCTGTACATCTATCACTCCCGTGTTAATTTGCTACTATTGGCCTATTTTTTGCCTTATCTTCCTTTGTCATGCCCTGGTCGAAATATATTATGTTTATCTTCATTTATTTGGTCAGGCTAGGGTGTGACATGGGTTATTGTGGTGTGTTTTTGTCTTGTCGTTTTGTGGGGTGTCTAGCATAGTCTATGGCTGCCTGAGGCGGTTCTCAATCAGAGTCAGGTGATTATCATTGTCTCTGATTGGGAACCATATTTAGGCAGCCATATTCTTTGAGTGTTTCGTGGGTGATTGTCCCTGTCTCTGTGTTTATGTTCACCAGATAGGCTGTATAGTTTTTCTCGTTCCGTCTGTTGTTTTGTACATTCAGTTTTTTCATATCTATTCGTATTTTCATTAATAAACATGAGTAACCACCACGCTGCATTTTGGTTCTCTCCTCCTTCAACAGAAGAACGTCGTTACATCCTTACTCCATTTGCACACACTGTATATAGATTTTTCTATTTTTGTTATTGACTGTACTTTTGTTTATCCCGTGTGTAACACTTTGTCACACTGCTTTGCTTTATCTTGACCAGGTCGCAGTTGTAAATGAGAACATGTTCTCAACTGGCCTACCTGGTTTAATAAAGGTGAAATAAAAATCTAACTCTTCTGCCGGCGACATGGAGCAGCATGGGCCCTCGTCGGTGCTGGTCGAGTGGTTGCTGTTTCCATGGTTGATGGGATGATGGTGGGTTCATCGCAGGGTTTTTTAACCAGCACTGAGTGCTGTGTCGGTGTGGTAACATGACTCATCAGGGGTCCCCCTGGGCACTGGAGAAGATATCTCACCTCCAATGTCTCACGTACCAGATGTGTAAAAGGGAATATTGATTATTATGTAGGATCAGTGTATGCCATTTCAAATGGGGTAAAACATACTGTTGCCCCATGTGCCCTAATGTAACACGCACACACATGCCCTTGTGCACACTCACACAAACACACACACACACACTTACATATATACACGCTCTCACACACACACACACACACACACACACACACACACACACACACACACACACACACACACACACACACACACACACACACACACACACACACACACACACACACAATCTTACTCATGCAATTTGCTTTGTGGAGACTCCAGAAAACAGAGTAAAGATGTCAACCCCAGGCTCCTACCACAGAACAGCAGCACAACATCAGATACCTTCTCATTTCTGAGAGTGACCTTTTGATTTGTGGTCAAATTAGTGACATTGCGAGCTAGTATAGCTACCATGGTGTTGGCTGATAGCAGTTTGGAATGGGATCACATTTTTTACATTCAGTCCAGGCAGAGAAAGAGTCTATATTGCCTGAGATCCACCCCCATTCACCGTTCCTGTGTGCTTCGGCGAGCATGTGGACTCTAGGAGATGCCTCGGCCAACTAACTGATTTAAATGCGGTGCCCATGGCAACTTTATGTTGAAACAAATGAGGTATAAAAGCATTGTTTACTGTCAACTACAGATGGGTACAGAGTGTTGATTTATCCAAGGTGACAACCCGCTGGATTGATGGCATTCTAGTTAGCAAGCTCGACCCTCGCTGACAGGCGCATATCAACCACCATAATAGGGACAATCTCCTAGAGTTAATAGGGGAAAGTGGGGTAAATTGAGACGCCCTTGTTTCTGGGAAACCATACACAAAAGTAATTATTTGAACAAATATTTAGGAAGAGGTAATCATTTCATGGAGTCTGTGATGGAAGAAACCACATGTAATAAGCAAGTTAGGTAAAAAAAAAAACGTATTTTCACAAAGTCAAATTTAGTTATTGTGTTAGAGGTTTCATGATGCTTGTATCTAAATCAAAGCAGATCATTTTAATATTGTTCTACACATCAGTTAGGGTCTCTATAAGCTTCAATTTGAGGTCCTAAACCAAGCATGAAAGTGCATCCTTGTGGCAGTGTGGGCTAATATAGACCAAATGTTTGCCATGAGGTAAGTTGAGCCAATGTTTGAGCTAATGGCAAGTTGAGCAAATGTAAGTATTTTCTTCATAGGTGTAATGAGAGGCATTATCGCTGGGATATGAGGTAATAAACGGGCCTGGCCTATGTTTAAAGTGTTAAAAAAGGTACAAAGTGAACACAATTTATTTCCTGATTCTAACCAAAGTCATCTAATCTGCATTTCTTTAATCAGCATTAAAAAGCTACTCCTTTTCTTAGGCTAGGAAGCCTTTAAAACTAGGTGCATTGGGAATCATAACAGATTGTATCAATAAAATATGCTTATAAGCCAAAAAAGCGATAGTGATTGTGTTGAATTGTGTTTGGGCAATAAAAATTGTTTTTAAAAGGTGGTCGTATTTCATTCAGTACATACTTTTGTATGCGGCTAAGTTGTGCCAAGATGCCACTTTTTTTGGGGACAAGCTACATTTTCAAAACTGTCATGTTACATGTTACATGAATTCGGATTATTTCCAGGGATACACAACATCTTGAAATATATTTAGATATCTTTGTTAGAAAGAATAGCTACTATATGTCCCTTGATGGAGTGATACTGAATGTAAAAAAGGGCTCTCCTTTACCCCACTCTCCCTTATTGCTCCCGCGGGTGGGAGGAACACACACACAAACAGACAGATGTACAAACGCATAACTACACACACCATCTCTATATATTGTTATTATATTATCTCTCTCTGTCACACATATACACCCACACATAACTTGGAGATTGTTCCCTTGTTCAGTTTTTTTGCCCTTTGCACAGCCAAACACAAATCACCAGGAGCTTGTCAATGCAATGTTGTCAATACAACATAATTATCATTAATAGGAACCACAGAAAAAACTGTCACTTCTCTGCCTGTCATCATCACCCTTTGCTAAATAACACGTCTCCGGAGAGCGCATACTGTGTACCCGTGTGTACTATGTCACCTAAGAACCGTTCTTTTATTCACAACTACAGTATCTCCTTCATTTAAGAGTGTTGGGGTGAGAGGTATATCCATCACACCGAGGCTAATTAATGTCTATGATTGAGGGCACACCCGAGAGATAATGCACACATCAACGCTGTCAGAGCACTCGAGATGTGATGATTAATCCTTTCCAGCATACCCCTGTTACAAATTATAACAGCCACAGTGCATCCTTTGTGTCAATTGCTCTTAGAAACATTTTTTTTTACTAGTAATTGCAGGCTGTGTCGGTAGCGGGACAGGTAAAGGCTTGCCACCTGGGCATCTTAGTGACTGTCTTTCCCTCTCTTTTCCTCTTCTCTTTCTGTCCCTCCCTTTCTCTTACCTCTTTCTTTTTTTCCTCTCTCTCTTTCTGCTATCGCTGTCTTCTTTTTCCTGTCTCTCTGCTATCTCTCCCTCGTGTGGTGGAGATGGAGGAGAGCTTGAATGTGTCTTGTCGCTGAGCCGTGGCTGCTTTGATTGTAACAGATTGGTGAGGATAGAGGCTATTTGAAATGGAGTCTCTGGAACACTGGCTTTGGGGGGTTAAGGTTAAATGGGATTGCTCTCTTTGAATCATTTTGATGACCCGCTGCAGCTGAGTCTGCAGCTTGTCTTGCTCGCTCTGAAGTGCATTAACGGAATCCGAGATTGAGAAGAAAAAAAACTGTCCATCACTGGGTGTGAACACACATGCACACACACTTATTAACCAACAATACAGTAACTGAATTGCAGGTGGCAATGTGGAGGTTCTTCTCCAGGGAGGAGGCATTAAGTGATTTAGCCAAATTAAGTCCTGAGAAAAGGGAACGTTTTCAAGAGAAATTATTATATCGGTGTTGCTGTTGTGATTTGGGAAGTGAACTTGAATAGAGACAGAAACTGGGGATTGTTCAATCTAATGTAGCGACATTATGTGTCACGCCTTGGTCTTAGTATTTTTGTGTTTTCGTTATATATTTGGTTAGACCAGGGTATGACATGGGTTATTGTATTGTATTTTCGTATTGGGGTTTTGTAGTGTTTGGGATTGTAGCTGATTAGGGGTGTGTGTGTTTAATAGGTTTGGCTGCCTGAGGCGGTTCTCAATCAGAGTCAGGTGATTCTCGTTGTCTCTGATTGGGAACCGTATTTAGGTAGCCTGGGTTTCGCTTTACATTTCGTGGGTGATTGTTCCTGTCTCTGTGTAGTGTGCACTGTAATAGGTTTCACGTTCCGTTTGTTGTTTTGTATTATTTAGTTCGTTCGTTTGTCTTCACTAAATAAACATGAGTAACCTACACGCTGCATTTCGGTCCGACTCTCTTTCAACAAAAGAAGAACGCCGTTACATTATGTATCTATATGTAGATCTCATTTAATTCCCCTTTCTTACGGGAAACAACACAAAGTTATGGATCGTCATTGACAGCCATCAAATATACCCTATTCCTAGAAACCCCATTTAAAATAATCATTTTACCAGATGCGTTCCCAAGCACGAGGTACAGTGTCAACTCTTTGGCCTCTGTATACGAAAAACAAACAAGACTATTATCTTCAAATAGTTTGATACCAACCGCTATCGTGGCGTGAATGTGCCACCTCCCATAATAGGAGTTGTTTAAGTTCACTGTGACCTCCATCTGCAATCAAAGCCTCCTGATAGCAAAATGAGCTCCTGTTTATTATAGCCTCCATTGTAGTGCATCTTTGAATGGCTGGGTTTCACGCTGTTATGCACAGCAAATATGCATCTTGTATTTTGCCTGGGAAGATGAACAAACATCAACCATGTCAGTTGAGTCATCCTACTTATCTTATGTCCGTCTGCCTTTGACATGCGGGCCCTCATGCCAGGGTTTTGATTGAGATCAGATAGTGCACAATGCAAGAGTTAATAACAAGGAATGGAGAGTGTGTATATTATTGAGAGGGTGCACTGACACACACACACTGTAGATGGAGAACTCAACTATCTCTTGAGAGCGGCGGTGGTGTATCTCTGAGACGTGTTGTGCTGAACACCTGTGCTCCCTCCCACAGTGCTCTCACTCTCTTTTCCCCATCTCTTTCTCGGTCTCTTCTTCCCTCCCTAAGCCCAAATAACATGTGGAGCATTTTTTATAAGTGGCTGAACAACCGTACTTATGCTGGAAATAGAATGCATGGGAGTGAATGAAAGAAAACATATAGGCCACGAGCGTCAACAGAGTTTAATCCGTCTTCATCAGGCAATGCTGGTAAAATGAGCCTATAAATTGTCAGAAAATAGACTGTGCATTGTTGTTACCTCTGGAATTGTGAAATGTATACTTAAAAAGTGTTTAGTTTAACTGCAAGCCAACATTATGTATAGGCTAGTGTTTATGAAAAATGGTGTAGCAATGACAGAATGCAACAAAATTCTACATTTACAAACTGGCAGTGGTGTAAAGTACTTAAGCAAACATACTTTATAGTACTACTTAAGTAGTTTGACAACTTTTACTTCACTACATTCCAAGAGAACATAATGTACTTTTCACTCCATACATGTTTCCTGACACCCAAATGTACTAATTACATTTTGAAAGCTTGGCAGGACAGACAACACACATACTTCATTTATAAACGATGTCTGAGTGATGGAGTGTGCCCCTGGCTATCTGTAAAAAAATATATATATATAAAACAAATGGTGCCATCTGGTTTGCTTAACATAAGGACTTTGAAATGATTTATACTTTTACTATATAAATATATTTTAGGATTTACATTTACCTTTTATACATACATATATTTACAACCTAAGACATTTACTGAAGTAGTATTTTACTTGGTGACTTTCACATTTACTTGAGTTCTTTTCTATTAAGGTATCTTTCTTTACTTTTACTCAAGTATGACAAATGGGTACTTTTTCCACTACAGTAAACTGGATTGTGTTCGGAATCATATATAATGTTGTCAATGTAATTTATTGACAGTATCACAGTTGTTGCTTAGATACCATTTGATTGATACAGTTCAAACAGTGCATGGTTAGAATGTGCCTTGGTTCAAATGAGTCAAATCTAGATTTTGAGAAGGGTTGTTTGTTGAAAGGAGATTCAATGAATTGTTATGAGACCCCCCCTACTTTGCAAGTCAAGTTGTGTGGTGAAAAAATATATTGACTGTATGCTTTGGTTTATTTGACAAATCGGTTGCCTATTTGAGAACAATGCAGCAGCCTACCTGGGTTGATTTCGATCGTGGGCACATAGTCCTTAGGTTTACGGTTTGAAAACTCGAGGAAAAATGTAAGTCCAATTTTCAAGAGAGAATTGTCTGTTTATAATAGCTTTTCATGACAATTAAGCTGGTGCACGTTATACCATTTGAGGTTCTATTTAGAACCTTTTGGTTATTTGGATGAGATTAAAGAACCCTTCAATAAAAAAAAGGTTCTAACTGAACAAAAATATAAATGCAACAAGAAACAATTTCAAAGATTTTACTGAGATACAGTTCATATAAGGATATCAGGCAATTGAAATTCATTAGGCCCTATGAGTATGCGTCTGTTGGTAATTTATGGATTTCACAATATAGGTATGTGTCTGTTGGTCACAGATACCTTAAAAAAAGGTGGGGGCGTGGATCAGAAAACCAGTCAGTATCTGGTGTGACCACCATTTGCCTCGTGCAGTGCAACACATCTCCTTCACATAGATTTGAGCAGGCTCAAACAGTTTGTGGCCTGTGGGATGTTGTCCCACTCCACTTCAATGGCTGCGCAAAGTTGCTGGATATTGGCGGGAAGTGGAACACGATGTCGTACATGTCGATCCAAAGCATCCCAAACATGCTCAATGGGTTGCGGCTGGTGAGTATGCAGGCTATGGAAGAACTGACATTTTCAGCTTCTAAAAATTGTGTAGATTCTTGGGACATGGGGCTGTGCATAATCATGCTTAAACATAAGGTGATGGTGGCGGATGAATGGCACGACAATGGGCCTCAGGATGTCATCACGGTATCTTTGTGCATTGAAAATGCTATTGATAAAAATGCAATTGTTTTCATTGTCCGTAGCTTAATCCTGCACATACCATAACCCCTCTTTGACATATACAGTACATTCCAGTACATTCCACAACGTTGACATCAGCAAAGCGCTCACCCACTTGAGACCGTACATGTTTTCTGCAGTTGTGAGGCCGGTTGGATGTACTGCCAAATCCTCCAAAATATTGGATGCGGCTTATGGTAGAGAAATTAACATTAAATTCTCTGGCAACAGCTCTGGTGGACATTCCTGCAGTCAGCATGCCAATTGCAATGTACATGTTGTGTTTATATTTTTGTTCAGTATACTGATTACACAAAACATTGAGCACACCTGCTCTTTCTGTGACACTATAGACTGACCAGCTGAATTTAGGTGAACGCTATGATCCCTTATTGATGTCACAATCCACGTCAATCAATGTAGATGAAGGGGAGGAGACAGGTTGCAGAAGGTTAAAGAAGGATTTGTAAATCTTGAGAAAATTGAGATTTAAAAAAAAAATGCATTTATTCAGATAACCCAATTGAGACCATGGTCTCATTCCCAATGGTGCCCTGAGTACAAACATTTTCTCACAGCAGGAAGAACAATTTACATTACAATTAAAACGAGAAGAATACAAATAACCACAAAGCACAACACCACAATTTCAACAAATAAGCCACTACAATCAATTGAAACAACTGCAATCCTCAATGAATTAATTTAACGCCAGAGTACTAAACTGCCCTAGCGACACCAGAGAATCAAGATAGGTTATCCCAGCCAAGAGGGAGCACTAAAACTGAAGGACGATTTTCCTAAATTGGTGAAGACTAGAGGGACCTCAAAAGTTAACCAATCCTGCGAACAGGTTTGGTAGCTTATTCTTTTATACATTAGCAACAAAGTTAGGTAATTTCCAAGCTTGTGTGGGGGGGCTTTGTAAACAAAAAGAGAGTAATGAACTGATCTACGGGACTATTGAGAACTAGCCAACCTTTTGAATATTAAAACTGTCACCAGTGATTAAAATGAATGGTGCTATGGTAGACGGCATATCCAAAGGTTTAGGAGTAGTGGCTGCTGCAATCTGGTAAATGGTGTCACCATAATAAAGAACTGGCACAACTGGTACAACTGGTACCATTAAAACAACCAGGGCTTTCTGTAACATAACAAGGTCAGATTGTAGCTCTAACAACCGACCCCTGCTGTACACCTTTTGTAATATCCAGGAAACTGGAATGAACACCTGTCTGATAGATCATTTTCAAACCACTTACAAGAAGCTTGTTAAAAGCCTATGTCAAACTTTGAATACGTTTGTGATGATCAATGGTATCAAAGGTCTATAAATAAGGCAATACAAAGTTTTTATATGAAACAAGCGTCGAACACATGTAAAACAAGCGCAGTAGCTGATACTGTGCCATGTCCAGGTCTAAAACCGGATTGGTGCACGTTAAGAATTGAGTGAGGAGTTAAAGTTTTTAGCTGAAGGTTAGTCGGGGATTCTAAAACGTTGGAAAGAAAAGGTCATTTGGAAATTGGACAGTAGTTATCTAAGTCAGAAGGATCTACTCCTTTATATAGGGGGAGGACATGTGTCGCTTTGCAGATCTTAGAGATAACATCAGAAACAAATAAGCGGTAAGAAGGGATCAAGTGAATCCGCCCTTGTGGTTGTTTTTAGCAGAAAGCCTTAGTCCATCAAAGGGTTGAAATGAAAATAAAGTATGTATATGAATCTGTTATTGTTTCCTGCTCTAAAATATTTTCTGAGGAGACTAAAGGACTCCCTCTAGTGGGATGAGATACATTTCCAGAGATGATCCTTTCAATCAGATCAATCAGAATGTTGTTGTTTAAACTAGCATGGGTCTTGAGGCTGTGAAAAGATGCAGATCTTCAGTTTCAAAGATCTGATCACTTTTCCAGATTATCTGAATGAGTTTTAGGGTGTTCATAAGTCAATGTCTCAGAGCAGCCTTGAAATACAAGGACAGAGTCCAGGCACCAAGATGATTCAGATGGACCCCATTCTCTCTGTAGAACTTTTTGTTTAGATGGTGCCGACCATCATGGCAGCTCTGCTTCTAGCTTCTAAGCAAACTTTGCAGTATTTTTTGTTTTGTTTGTTTATTTCTTACATTTGCCAGGATTTAACTATACTATAAACGTAATGTGACCCACCATCTTTTTTCAGTGTTACAATCCACAATTTGAATGCTCTATTTTATTTTGGATAAAAGTAGACTCAAAGCGTCAACATGGTATATCATACACTGTAGTTGGAGAAAAAAAATAGGGAAGTATTGCTGCTTTAAAAGTTTATAAAACGTATAACCCCATTTAGGAGAAACATGTATTGTAGCAGGCAAGGGTGTGGGGTTTCCACGTCACCAAGTTCAATAACAAAATATGCAGCAGAAATATAACTAGAATTCAAATGGGGAGTTTATTCAGGATTTTTGTACACTGGGGAAGAAGGGGGAATTCACCAATTAAGTTCTCGTTGTCTGTTCCGTTCTACAGGGATAATCCTAAAACTCGGGTCCTCAGCCAATCCGGTAAACAAAGGGGGTAACCCGACAGTCCAGCTCACACCAGGTAGTCACACAGATATTGTTCTCTCTTCTCCCACTCTCCATAAAACACATTTTTCACTCCATTCTCAGCCACTTCCTCTTTTATCCCCAAGCACTCCCTGGCTTAATGATCAACAGCCTTGCCTCGTTGAGGAAGGAAGTCTATAGAAGGCTTGGGGTGGAGCCAGTGGGCTGCAAGATATCTCCCCTCGATAACCACTCCCCTCACTTCTCCCTGCCATCTGCCACAGTTTTCAAACATTTTGATGTGATTTTCACACTTGCTCTACATTAATATTTGGGAAACAGATATTTAGAAAAGCAACCATTTCACCAAAATGGATTCTTTGAACATTTTCTCATCAAGTTCCCCATTAGGAAAACCATTAAGACCCAATCATCTTTTAAAGAATTCACATTGGAACACGTGACTATGGCCATGTGCTAAAGCAGTGAGTTATTGCCTAAAAAAAGAAACTACTTCAACATTAAAATACTTTATTAACTTTAAGTGCTAAAGGTAGTAGTCCTTTTCATTGCAAAAGTCCTGATCTTCTCAAAATACTCTATTTGCCTGCCGGGTAGCACACAATGATACCACACGGGCGAGACCCGTAATCATCTACGCAATACAAGCAGCAAGAAAGCGAAAACAACAAGGCACAGGTACTCACAGGCACAACAGACATTGGAACAATAATCGACAGCCCAATGGTGAACCAAAGGGCACTTTTATACAATTATCATCAGTAGGAATGGAGAGCAGGTGTGCGTAATGACACAGTTCAGTTCCTAGAGGCCGGTGACGCAGACCTCCGAAACTGGTGCACGGAATGACAAACAGTACCGGGGGTGACGGTGACAGTCTGATTAGGATGAAAATATCCGACAATACATTAATTCTATACTCTATGCATTTTGCTAGAATTTTTGCAAGAATCCATCCAGTTTTTAGAATATATTAAACTTGATCTTTCTTGAGTACATTCCTCCAGTTCTTTTATGTTTTTCCTCTAACTTATTCTGTGCCTCTATGGTAGTTTCTATAGATATCTGCACTGTTAGTCCCTGTGATCCCTTTGTCAATATGAACTATTTTGACCTAAATTGCTTTTGTTTTAAAGATGATTATTGAATTGCATTGCTTTTAAAGGCCCATTTAAAAGTTTCCTGTAGAATTACGTTGGAAAATGTCAGTTGTAAATTCGTCTGTCCTGCTTATAAACAACTTGTCATCCAATAGGCTTTGATTACATTTCCAATATCCGCGCCTATGTGGAAAAGAGTACTGTATATGCCAATTATTTGATGGTTGAACCGCATTCTGTCTCCTATCAACACTTTTGGTGCCACTGAGAATGACATAAGTAGTCAAGAAAAATAGCTTGATTGAGCCTCCACCGTGTATATCTCACCAGGTCAGGATATTTAAGCCTCCATATTCAGATGAAGTTTACGTACACATTAGCCAAATACATTTAAACTCAGTTTTTCACAATTCCTGACATGTAATACTCCCTGTCTTAGGTCAGTTAGGATCAAGACTTTATTTTAAGAATGTGAAATGTCAGAATAATAGTAGAGAGAATGATTTATTTCAGCTTTTATTTATTTCAACACATTCCCAGACTCGAATGATGTAAATTATCCTATCAGAAGCTTCTAAAGCCATAACATCATGAATTATAAGTGAAATAATCTGTCTGTAAACAATTGTTGGAAAAATTGTGTCATGCACAAAGTAGATGTCCTAATAGACTTGCCAAAATTATAGTTTGTTAATAAGACATTTGTTGAGTGATTGAAAAACGAGTTTTAAATGACTCCAACCTAAGTTTACCCTGTATGTACACTTCCAACTTCAACTGTATCCACTAGTTCCAATATGTCCATGATATTCATTATTTCTTTAAGTGCATTAGGGTGATAATTTGTAATGTGATTTCCTTTATGATCCATTGAGGTATTTTAAACCATATCTCCTAACGTAATAATAGAGTAGTATTGCTTGTAGGCTCGATCAATTATTATATATTTTCAAAGAAGTGTGGATCATCATTATTTTAACCATATACAGTGGGGCAAAAAACAAAAAAAGTATTTAGTCAGCCACCAATTGTGCAAGTTCTCCCACTTAAAAAGATGAGAGAGGCCTGTAATTTTCAACATAGGTACACTTCAACTATGACAGACAAAATTAGAAAAAAATCCAGAAAATCACATTGTAGGATTTTTCCTGAATTTGTTTGCAAATTATGGTGGAAAATAAGTATTTGGTCACCTACAAACAAGCAAGATTGCTGGCTCTCACAGACCTGTAACTTCTTCTTTAAGAGGCTCCTCTGTCCTCCACTCGTTACAATTTAACAATGAAAAACAGCATCAGACCATTATTCCTCCTCCATGAAACTTCACAGTTGGTACTATGCATTGGGGCAGGTAGTGTTCTTCTGGCATCCGCCAAACCCACATTCATGCATCGGACTGTCAGATGGTGAAATATGATTCATCACTGCAGAGAACGCGTTTCCACTGCGCCAGAGTCCAATGGTGGCGAGATTTACACTACACCAGTCCAGCCGACGCTTTGCAATAAGCATGGTGATCTTAGGCTTGTGTGCGGATGCTCGTCCAGGGAAACAATTTCCATGAACCTCCCGACGAACAGTTCTTGTGGGCTGACGTTGCTTCCAGAGGCAGTTTGGAACTCGGCGAGGACAGACCATTTTTATGCGCTACACACTGCAGCGGTCCCGTTCTGTAAGCTCGTGTAGCCTACCACTTCACGGCGGAGCCGTTGTAGATCCTATACATTTCCAATTCACAATAACAGCATTTGCAGTTTACCGGGGCATCTCTAATAGGGCAGAAATTTGACTAACTGACTTGTCGGAAAGTTGGCATCCTATGACGGTTTCACGTTGAAAGTCAGAACACTTCAGTAAAGCCATTCTATTGCCAATGAGATTGCATGACTGTGTGCTCGATTTTATACACGTCAGTGATGGGTATGGCTGAAATAGCCGAATCAACTAATTTGAAGGGGTGTCCACATACATCTGTAAAACCAGTGTTACTAACCAGCTCGTAGCCCGTAACAAAGAGGAAGACAACGCGGAGATAAAGAAATAAACATATTTATTAAATAAAGTGAACTATATAAAAGCAACTATGGTGTAGTAAGTCAGTAGTCAGTAATCAGTAGTGTTGATAGTTGCCAAAACAAACTAACACAAATAAACCTCAATGACACAACAAAAAAACAAAAGTATGTCTGCGTGGAGAGTCTCTTCGATGTATGGGGGGAAGGTTTGTCTCATTTCGCTGATGACCCTCCCAGCTGCACCCACCGACATACTTTTTAGGAGAACAAGAGCAAAGAGAGAGAATTTCACCAAGTGGGAGGATCGTCACAATAGTGTATGTAAAATAATCTGTCTACCTTATTGTTAATTAATATCATCCCCTCCCCAAGTTTCTTTGCTCATGAGAGATGTATATTTTGCCCCTCCAGCAGTCCTTTTTCAACACTTCAACTAAAAACTTAATCTGAAATTGTTAAATGAGTTTCCTTGAGACAATAGATATTATATTCCTTCTATTTTAGCTAGGTAAAGACTGAAGATATTTTCTTATTATCTGCTAAACTTACAATTATAACTGGCTATATTTATTTCACTATTTACCATAAAAAGATACACATTTCAATTATATTTATCATAATATACATTACCGTTCAAAAGTTTGGGGTCACTTAGAAATTTCCTTGTTTTTGAAAGAAAAGCACATTTTTTGTCAATTAAAATAACATCAAATGATCATGATTGTTATTGTTGTATATGACTATGTAGCTGGAAACAGCAGATTTTTTTATGTAATATCTACATAGGTGTATACAGAAGCACATTATCAGCAACCATCAGTCCTGTGTTCCAATGGGTTAGCTAATCCAAGTTTGTCATTTTAAAAGGCTAATTGATCATTAGAAAACCCTTTTGCAATTATGTTAGCACAGCTGAAAACCTATGTTCTGATTAAAGAAGCAATAAAACAGTTCTTTAAACTAGTTGAGTATCTCGAGCATCAGCATTTGTGGGTTCGATTACAGGCTCAAAATGGCCAGAAACAAAATGCTTCTGAAACTTGTCAGTCTATTATTGTTCTGAGAAAAGAAGTCTATTCCATTCGAGAAATTGCCAAGAAACTGAAGATCTCGTACAATGCTGTCTGCTACTCCCTTCACAGAACAGCACAAACTGGCTCTAACCAGAGTAGAAAGAGGAGTGGGAGGCTCTATTGTCCTCTTGCTCAGTTGTGCAAGTACTTTAGTGTGTCTAGTTTGAGAAACCGATGACTCACAAGTCCTCAACTGGCAGCTTAATCAATTAGTACCTGCAAAACACCAGTCTCAAAGTCAACACTTTTTTGGTCACTACATGATTCAATGTGTTATTTCATAGTTTTGATGTCTTCCCTATTATTCTGCAATGTAGAAAATAATACAAATAAAGAGAAACCCTTGAATGAGTCGGTGTATCAAAAATTTTGACTGGTATGGTAAATACAAAAAAATCTTGCATATATTCATTTATTTCCACAATTAACAAATAATATGAGTAATACAGAAAATTATCTTTAGCCCGGGCTGGCATTACAAAAATATATTTTTGGCAAGCAATTATTGTGATTCTTCCTAAACTGTCCCTAACATCATGACCCCTTAGCAACAGTTGTGGGATACATACACACACTCTCCCCAACCTTCCCCCACATTCAACCTCAAGTTTAGATGTTCAACAGTTGTTCCATCCTGAGCCCAACTCAAGAGAAGACCTAATATGCAAATTCATATACAGCTGTAGCTGTTTGAGAAGGCATGCAAAATTAAGCAAGAATGGGTAGATTTGCTTAATAACCAATGTCAAGTTCTAGCTGATGGAGCTCAGATACACCCCTTTCCCCTGAAAAACACACACTGGTCCCCCGGTATGACCATTTTCCCAAGCATCTCCGAGCAGTCAGATCTTCTGATTATTTTGTGCCGCCAGGCCCACAATAATTTGCCCCCTCTCTGATTGTTCGAGTGTGATCCCCTCCCCATGGGTTACTGCTAAAGGAAGTTCTCCAAGGATCATTTAGCTATTTGATTGTGTCACGCTCGCCGTCTTCTTCTGATGAGGAGTAAGAGAGATCAGACCAATTTGCAGCGTGGTAAGTGCCCATTTTAATATGTCAAACTGAACACTACAAACTACAAAATAACAAAGTGAAACAAACAAAACAGTCCCGTGTGGTACAAACACTAACAATAATCACCCATGAAACACAATAGAAAACAGACTACCTAAATATGGTTCTCAATCAAGGACAACAATTGACAGCTGCCTCTGATTGAGAACCATACCAGGCCAAACACAGAAATAGCAAATCATAGAAAAACTAACATAGACAACCCACCCAACTCACGCCCTGACCATACTAAAACAAAGACATCACAAAAGAACTAAGGTCAGAACGTGACAGATTGTGAATTTTAAGACCCCTTGAAGTATTAAAAAAATATCAATTCATCAAAAGAAGAAATCTCTCACTGTCAACTGCGTTTCTTTTCAGCAAACTTAAAACGTGTAAAGATTTGTATGAATATAACAAGATTCAACAACAGACAAACTGAACAAGTTTCACAGACATGTGGCTAACAGAAATGGAATCATGTGTCCCTGTGTGTACATATATAATATATCCGTCAAATTTGGACACACCTATTCATTCCATGGTTTTTCTATATTTTTACTATTTTCTACATTGTAGAATAATAGTGTAGACGTCAAAACTATGAAATAACTCATGTAGTAACCAACATATATTTTACATTGTTCAAAGTAGCCACCCTTTGCCTTGATGACAGCTTTGCAAACTCTTGGCATTCTCTCAACCAGCTTCATGAGGTAATAACTTGGAATACATTTCAATTAACAGGTATACCTTGTTCAAAGTTAATTTGTGGAATGTATTTCCTTCTTAATGTTGTAGGCTACTCTGAATGATTTAAGTTATTTCTGAACAGACAACAGTAAATATATAACTTTGTCAAATGTATTTAAATACATCAGGGATTCTGCAGTTCCTTCAGAATCCTTCGCACGGCAATTATTTCATTAGGCAAATACTTGATGAGTTGTAACGTTGGAGAGAAGATTTGCAGGCCCATGTCTATCAGAGCAGAGAGATCATAGAAAGTGAATCTCATTCTAATTATGTGAGAGTTACAGGCACGCTTCTCACACAGCCACGGCCACCCGTTGGTCTCACACATACAGTAGGTTACAATGTTGCACAAACCATAAACCGGGGCCAGCCCAACCCCAATCAACTCTTAGAATATAGCCCGGGTTGAAAATCTAATCTAATCAAAAATCAACCATAAGCAGCCTCCAATGTCATTTTAGCTAATTTGGCAAAACCGCAGAACACGTGTAACCACACCAGCCCTGAACCTCCACATTTGGCTTTGTCACCTGCTGGATCATCTGAGACCAGCCATAGCTGATGAAACTGAAGGATTTCTGCATAAACTGTCAGAAACCATCTCAGGGAAGCTCATCTGAGTGCTCGTCATCCTCACCTGGGTCTTGATCTGACTGCAGTTTGGCGTTGTAACTGACTTCAGTGGGCAAATGCTCACCATTGATGGCTTCTGGCAAGCTGGAGAAGTGTGCTCTTCATGGATGAATCCCTTTTTCAACTGTTCTGTGCAGATGGCAGAGAGGATGTATGACATTGTGTGATGAGGATTTCAACGTTGTAAACAGAGTGCCCCATGGTGGAGGTGGGGTTATGGAATGGCCAGGCATAAGTTAAGGACAATGAACACAATTGCATTTTATTGATGGCAATTTGAATGCACAGAGATACCGTAACGACATCCTGATACTGATCCTGATGCTCTGGATCGACGTATACAACAACGTGTTCCAGTTCCCTCCAATATCCAGCAACAGCCCTTGAAGAAGAGTAGGACAACATTTCACAGGCTACAATCAACAGCATGACCAATTCTATTTTATTAAAAAATTATCTGTGACTAACAGTTGCTGTATTTCCAGTCATGTGAAATCTATAGATTAGGGCCAAATGTATTTCTTTTTATGAACTGTTACTCAGTAAAATCTTTGAAATTGTTTCATTTTGCTATTATATTTCTGTTCAGTGTGTATTTGCAAATAATGACGAAATCTAAAAACGATGTTGATATTATTTTGCCCGTTATTGAAATGTATATGAAAATATAACTACTTGAAAGTGGTAGCCATAATTCATAAATGGCACGATGCAGGTTTCTTTATAGAACCATTAATTGTTCAGTGAAGAAAAACCTCTAGGATTCTGATCAAATAACCATATAAAAGGCTGCTATATACTGAATAACCTTTAGGGGTTCTATAAAGTGGCTTGCGAAAGTATTCACCCCACCTTGGCATTTTTCCTATTTTGTTGTCTTACAACCTGGAATTAAAATAGATTTTTGGAGGGTTTGTATCAGTTAATTTACACAAAATGCTCACCACTTTGGTGAGAAACACCACTTTGAAGATGCAAAATATATTATTTTTGTGAAATAGAAAATAAACGAGACAAAAAAACAGGAAAAACAACAATCCCACCAAAAGCAAAACTTTGTAGAGCCACCTTTTGCAGCAATTACAGCTGCAAGTATATTGGGGTATGTCTCTGGAAGCTTGCCACATCTAGCCACTGGGATTTTTGCCCATTCTTCAAGGCAAAACTTCTCCAGCTCCTTCAAGTTGGATGGGTTCCACTGGTGAACAGGAATCTTTAAGTCATACCACATATTCTCAATTGGATTGAGGTCTGGGCTTTGACTAGGCCATTCCAAGACATTTCAATGTTTCCCCTTAAACCACTCAAGTGTTGCTTTAGCAGTATGCTTTGGGTCATTGTCCTGCTGGAAGGTAAACCTCCATCCCAGTCTCAAATCTCTGGAAGACTGAAACATGTTTCCCTCAAGAATTTCCCTGTATTTAGTGCAATCCATCATCCCTTCAATTCCGACGAGTTTCCCAGTCCCTGCCGATGAAAAACATCCCCACAGCATGATGCTGCCACCACCATGCTTCACTGTGGGGATGTTGTTCTCGGGGTGATGAAAGGTGTTGGGTTTGCGCCAGACATAGCATTTTCCTTGATGGCCAAAAAACTAAATGTTTGTCTCATCTGACCAGAGTACCATCTTCCATATGTTTGGGGAGTCACCCACATGCCTTTTGGCGAACACCAAACGTGTTTGCTTAATTTTTACTCTAAGCAATGGCTTTTTTTCTGGCCACCCTTCAGTAAAGCCCAGCTTTGTGTAGTGTACTGATTAAAGTGGTCCTATGGACAGATACTCCAATCTCTGTTGTAGGGCTTTGCAGCTGCTTCAGGGTCATCTTTGGTCTCTTTGTTGCCTTTCTGATTAATGCCCTCCTTGCCTGGTCCGTGAGTATTGGTGGGCAGCCCTCTCTTTGGCAGGTTTGTTCTGGTAACATATTCTTTCCAGTTTTTAATAATGGATTTAATGGTGCTCCGTGGGCTGTTCAAAGTTTCTGATATTTTTTTATAACCCAACCATGTTCTGTACTTCTCCACAACTTTATCCCTGACCTGTTTGGAGAGCTCCTTGGTCTTCTTGCTTGGTGGTGACCCTTGCTTAGTGGTGTTGCAGACTCTGGGGCCTTTAAGAACAGGTGTATATATATTGAGATCCTGTGACAGATCATGTGAGACTTAGATTCCACACAGGTGGATTTTATTTAACTAATTATGTCACTTCTGAATGTAATTGTTTGCACCCGATCTTATTTAGGGGCTTCATGGTAAAGGGGGTGAATACATATGCACGCACCACTTTCCCATTTTAAATGTTTAATTATTTAGTAAAAATAAAAAATTCAATTTACCAATTTCGTCTATTTTGTGTATGTCAATTAAGTGAAATCCAAATTATAATACATTTAAATTACAGGTTGTAATGCAACAAAATAGGAAACACGCTAAGGGGGATCAATACGTTTGCAATATGTTGGATACAGAGATGAGGGAGTCACATAAGCGTTGCCATAACAAAGGGGTCCAGTACTTATTCACTCAACTGAGTCCAGCTTTATATTTTTTTTTAAGTAGATTTAATCATTTTTTTCAGTTTTCATGTGACTCACCACCTGGATTTGGTCTATGTAAAACATTTTGAAAGTGTGTTTTTTATATTGTATATCTTACAATGCATTTTTGAGGAACAATTGGAAAGTAATTGTGCTTTGAAAGTTTTTTAATGCTATCCAATTGGTAGTTAGTCTTGTCCTATCGCTGCAACTCCCGTACGAACTCGGGAGAGGTGAAGGTCGAGAGCTGGCCGTCCGCCGAAACACGATCCAGCCAAGCCACACTGCTCTTGCACAATGCTCACTTAAACCGAAGCCAGCTTCACCCAATGTGTCGGAGGAAAATACTGTACAGCGTTGTGATCGTGTCAGCGTGCATGCACCTGGCCCACCACAGGAGTTGCTGGAGCACAATGGGACAAGGACATCCTGGCCGGCCAAACCCTCCCCTAACCTGGACGACGCTGGACCAATTGTGCGCCACCCCATGGGTCTCCCAGTCTCGGCCAGCTGCGACAGAGCCTGGACTCCAACCAGGATGTCTAGGACTACAGCGCCACTCGGAAGGCCTGCTTTGAATGTTGATAAACTTGTAAACTCACTTTTGAGAAATTGTTCTTTGAATGTTTTGGTATCGAGTGAAGAGCTCTTCTTTGTCTACACACATTCAGCATCATACACACCTACACATCTTAAGCTTTAGCCCCACCCATCTCGTTTTGCTCAGAGTGTTCAGAGAGCACACCTGAAGCCCTGGCCAATGATGTGTTTATCTCCGGATAACATGAAAACAGTGTAACCAGCTCCGCTGGCAACAGTTTCATTACGCTTTCTTGCCGACTTTTACTGACACCAGCCATATTCAACGGGTGTGGTACACTTTAGCTTAAGAGATGTACAGTGCCTTGCGAAAGTATTCGGCCCTCTTGAACTTTGCGAACTTTTGCCACATTTCAGGCTTCAAACATAAAGATATAAAACTGTATTTTTTTGTGAAGAATCAACAACAAGTGGGACACAATCATGAAGTGGAACGACATTTATTGGATATTTCAAACTTTTTTAACAAATCCAAAACTGAAAAATTGGGCGTGCAAAATTATTCAGCACTCTTAAGTTAATACTTTGTAGCGTCACCTTTTGCTGCGATTACAGCTGTAAGTCGCTTGGGGTATGTCTCTATCAGTTTTTCACATCGAGAGACTGAAAATTTTTCCCATTCCTCCTTGCAAAACAGCTCAAGCTCAGTGAGGTTGGATGGAGATCTAGATGGATCTATGAAATAACACATATGGAATCATGTAGAAACCAAAAAAGTGTTAAACAAGTAAAAAATATATTTTAGATTTTAGATTCTTCAAAGTAGCCACCCTTTGCCTTGATGACAGCTTTGCACACGCTTGGCATTCTCTCAACCAGCTTCACTTGGATTGCTTTCCAACCATCTTGAAGGAGTTCCCACATTTGCTGAGCACTGCTTTTGGCTGCTTTTGGCTGCTTTTCCTTCACTCTGTGGTCCAACTCATCCCAAACCATCTCAAATGGGTTGAGGTCGGGTAATTGTGGAGGCCAGGTCACCTGATGCAGCACTCCATCCTTCTCCTTCTGGGTCAAATAGCCCTTACACAGCCTGGAGGTGTGCTGGGTCATTGTCCTGTTGAATAACAAATGATAGTGAGACTAAGTGAAAACCAGATTAGATGGTGTATCACCGCAGAATGCTGTGGTAGCCATGATGGTTAAGTGTGTCTGGAATTCTAAATAAATTGCAGACAATGTCACCAGAAAAGCACCAACACCATCACACCTTCTCCTCCATTCTTCAGGTTTGGAACCACACACGCGGTGGAACCACACCTACTCTGCATCTCACAAAGACAAGGCGGTTGGAACCAAAAATCTCATATTTGGACTCATCAGACCAAAGGACAGATTTCCACTGGTCTAATGACCAATGCTCGTGTTTCTTGGTCCAAACAAGTCTCTTCTTATTATTGGTGACCTTTTGTAGTGTTTTTTGCAGCAATTTGACCATTTAGGCCTGATTCACATAGTCTCCTCTGAGATGTGTCTGTTATTTGAACTCTATGAAGCAATTATTTGGGCTTTTGAGACAGCTCTTGATGAAACTTTCAAAGTTCTTGAAATGTTCCACATTGACTGACCTTCATGCGTTAAAGTAATGATGGACTGTCATTTCGCTTTGCTTATTTGAGCTGTTCTTGACATAATATGGGCTTAATCTTCTGTATACCTTGTTACAACAGAATTGATAGGCTCAAACGCATTAAGGAGGAAAGCAATTCCACTTATTAACTTTTAATAAGGTACACCTGTTAATTGAAATGCATTCCAGGTTACTACCTCATGAAGCTGGTTGAGAGAATGCCAAGAGTGTGCACATATGTCATTAAGGCAAAGGGTGGCTACTTTGACGTATCTCAGATGTAAAATACATTTGTATTCATTTACCACTTCAAATCAAATGTTATTTCTCACACCCCAAGGTTAGCAGATGCTTTGGGTGTGTAGCGAAATTGTGCTTCTCGTTCCGACAGTGCAGCATTATCTAACAATTCCACAACAAATATCTAATACACACAAATCTAAGTAAAGGAATGGAATAATAATAAAACGTGAATATATGGATGAGCAATGACGGAGCAGCATAGGCTACGATGCAATAGATAGTTTAGAATAGAATGCAATATATGTAAACATGATTAAAATGGCATTGTTAAAGTGTTCCATTTTTTAAAGTGGCCAATGAGTTCAAGTCGGTATGTAGGCAGCAGCCTCTCTGTGCAAGTGATGGCTGTTTAACAGTCTGATGGCCTTGAGATATAAGCTGTATATAAATCTCTCGGTCCCAGCTTTGATGCACCTGTACAGACCTCGCCTTCTGGATAGTAGCGGGTTGAGCAGGCATTGGCTCAGGTGGTTGTTGTCCTTGATCTTTTTGGCCTTCCTGTGACACGGTTACTATATTATTGTCACGACTTCCACCGAGGTTGGCTCAGGCGGTGCTCGGCAGTCGTCGTCACCGTCCTACAAGCCACTACCGATCCCTTTTCGTGTATCTGTTGGTTTTGTCTGATTGGTTTCACCTGTGTGTTGTTTAGTTAATTAGTGTCTGTATATGTAGTAGGTTGTCCCGCCCTTGTTTTGTGCGGGATTGTTATTTTTGTATTCATGTCAGTCGGTGTAGTTCTTGTGTTGTTATTCTCCGGTCTGTCTTTAATCCTGTGTTGGATTGTTCACCCTGTGTGTGTTGGGTTGACCGTGTGTTTTGTTCGCCAGAGAATAAACTGTCATATCACTATCTTCTCTCTGCGCCTGATTCCACCCACCTTGTTAAGACGTGACAATTATCCCATATGTATTTTTTCAAGGTTTGGTGTCTTGACTATTATCCTACAATGTAGAAAAAACTACAAATAAAGAAAAAAAAACATGGAATGAGTAGGTTTGACTGGTACTGCACTGTATATCAAAATGTCTTAGATTCATCACATACCTCAAAAATGGTGACCTGATAAGGTTCAAGCATTGTTGTGGACTTTTTTGTTATTTTTCTATTAAACAAGTTTCACTTGAAACCTAAACTTTTACAGAAAATGAAACATTTGAATTTCTTGCCTCATTGATCTATTTAAATAGTAGGCATACTATTACCTTACTTGCACAGTACAGCTTGGGTTGGCCTGACTGTGAAAAGACCAATATGGGATTGATAATTTTAGGTAATTCAGAGTGTATGACACTGTTTGTCATTGGTTTTTTTCACACAGGCTGCCTTTACTTCGCCAGGCAGGCCTTTTGGGAAATGTTTGGCAAATTTAGAGTATACCCACTTCTCCAGGCACCACTATACCACTGAGGACAGGCAAGGGACATGGTGGTCTGAAGACAGCGGTCAGATGTTGGGCAATAAGGCATTCATTACAGGACAGGCCCATGTGTTAAGCCCATGGGAGGTTGGCTCTGCTTGTCTCTGATGTGGCCTTGTAGAGTTGGGATTTGTCTCAATACTCTTAGTGGCTTCTTATCTTTATCTACTTTTCCTATTCTGCAGCGACATGAACTGGCCAAATAGGATGGTTTTAACCTATCCTGCTGTATTTAATGATCAGAGCAGGTGAAGGAGAGGAATGGAGAGAAGGCTTTAGACTATTGAGAAAAACTCTTGCTTAAACTAGAGATCAGGAGCATGATGATTGGAGATGTTCAATTTGTTTCTGAAATGACTGTGGAATTGTGACGCAAGTGACAATTTAATTTGGGAATCAATATCTTGATCGTTTAGATGTATTTTATTTGGGCCTACATTTTAATTGCCATTTGTCACGAACCGGCTCAAAGCCCGTAACAAAAGGGAGACAACGTGGAGATAAGGGGTAACAAAATATATATATTTATTAAATAAGTATAATATACAATGGTGTGTGTAATCAGTAATTAGTAGTGTAAGTGAGTGTTTTGCAGGCATGGAGGTGATAATGCAGGGTGTTGAAAGATGCTAAAGCAAACAACCAAAAACCCACCAAGAAACACAACAAAATCTATAAAGGTGTCTGCATGGAGAGAGTCTCCATGAATGGGGAAGTGGTGTATTTATCCCGGGAGACACCGGGCCCAGGTGTTTCCCATGTAGCTGACGACCCTCCCAACTCCGCCCACCAGCATCCTAATAAGGAAACAACAAAGAGAGAATACGGCAGACAGAGTGGGAGGGTCGTCACACATTGGAAATCGTACTGTGTGACTAAACTGCCTTCATGGCAATGATAAATATGTCACAATATAGGGAACATGACGTCGCTATAGAGCAGGCATGGAAATGCATTGTTGATCCTCCAATACTATTGCAGTGTCTCAAATGGCACCCTATTCCCTATATAGTGCACTACTTTGACCACAGACCATAGGGCTCTGGTCAAAATTAGTGCACTATGTAGCGAATAAGATGTAATTTGGGGATGCAATCTATGGTAGACTACATTGTAAAAAGTTTCAGCAGGGGAGCCAATTAAAAGCAGCCTGTATGTGTTTTACTATACTTTTAGTGTAGACCATAATGCTACTCAGGGGACATTTCTGACTGTAGCCAATGACCCATCACTTAGGGGGTCCCAAACCATGTGTGTGTGTGTGTGTGTGTGTGTGTGTGTGTGTGTGTGTGTGTGTGTGTGTGTGTGCGCAACTAGCTCTCACAGTCTCAGAATTAGACGTTCATCCATGTTGCTCAAACTTCCAATTTATACGTTTTAGCAAATGTGAAATTTCCAAGTGTTTAAGGTTCAGTTTTGGCATTAACTCAGAAATCTTAAGTTTAGGCATTAAGTACGAATGGTTAAGGTAAGGGTTAAGGTTTGGGATAGGCTTTAAACAAATATCTAAAAAGCAACTTTCTGTCACTGGATTGGAACTTACAGCCTTTGGATTCAGAGGAAGATGCTTACGCCCATCCACCATCCTCGTCCACAACGGCCTAGTAAAACCGAAACCTACTTGAAGGTAAGTGCTCACTGTTGCCCCTAGTGGCTGGTTTCCACATCATATCCTGGCATCCTCAGTCATGGAATAGAATACTGACTTGTATCACAGGTGACCTGGGTGGTGTGTGCCCATGTCTGTGCTTGTCTGCATGGATTTTTGTATGTGCTCATTTCAGTAAGTGCAACTGTCAGACACCTAAGTATTAGTCCATGGTCCAACACTGTAAACTCCACTAACAGTTATGATTAAACATCTGTCATCATTGCTAGAAAAACATTTTTTGTATTTCAAGTTGTCTGTAATCAAAGGTACCACACATACTGGCAGCCATATCGACTCTTGATGGGTACATCCAGCTAATAATACCTATTTGATTAGGAAGGGAATGATAGGTTTTAAACTAGAGAAGAGTGTTGCAGGATGAGTCTCTGCCAAGCAGATAACAACACCTGAGGGGTATCCTACGAAGCAAGCTAGATCTGCTCAGGGTTTTTTAAAGCTAACCATCCGTACTACAACGGTGGATATTGCTTGTCCATCTGACCCTAGCTCTAGCAAGCTTGTAATTGCACGTGCTTGTTGCACATACAGTAGCTAGTCGAACGCTGAACTCTTCATTGAGGGAATGCTGAAACTTCAATCCATGGGCGAATCAGTGCCACATTTCTTTTGTGCCGAAACCAAAAAATGAAAGTTATCTTGCAAATTCAGCAGGCGATGGTGTGAAATAGGCTTATGGAAGTGCCGTCTTTATTTTATTACTTTTTTATTACTGTCTTTGGTGTGCTTATCAATGCAAAAACACTTTTTTCTCACCCTTATCAATATTTGGTTTAATTAAGTCATACAAAAGTGTTACATTGCGTGAAGTTTAAAATTAATTCAGTACTAAATGTTTAATGTGATATATTTTAACATTACAATTTATTTAAATTTTAAATACAATATTTAATCAGTCATCTTCTTCAGATGAAGGGGATGATGACACAATCTTTGCAAGAGGTAGGGAATATTATTTCATTGCTGACCAAGCCGGCCGTGTTGAGTGCGTGAAAAGACATTATTCAATCATTTCATCCACATTGCTCACGTGCGTCTCATAGCCAGGTGCTAAAATAGAACTTGGTTCTATTTTAGATGCTTAAAACACTACTAGTTCCAACACTCTAATCTACTCATTGTTTTTTACCAAACATATACCCACATGGGTGATTGAAAGATGAGGTCCACACACTAGTCCGGTTGGTGGCGATAATGCACCTTGAAGTTGGTTGCCAACTGCCACATAAAATCCACAGAAGAAGAATTAGGAGAGATGAATCAAAGAATTATGTTTCACTTTTTCATCCCGTCGGATTAATTGTCAGAGTAGAGAACACATGATTTTGTATGAGTCCCCAGATTTGGCATGGGTCCCCAGATCCTCAATAGGTTCTACAGTTGCACCATCGAGAGCATCCTGACCGGTTGCATCACTGCCTGGTATGGCAACTGTTCGGCACCTGACCGTAAGGTGCTACTGAGGGTAGTGCGTACGGCCCAGTACATCACTGGGGCCAAGCTTCCTGCCATCCAGGACCTACTGTATATACTAGGCGGTGTCAGAGGAAGGCACAGAAAATTGTCTAAGACTCCAGTCACCCTAGTCATAGACTGTTCTCTTTGCTACCGCACGAGCAAGCGGTACCAGAGCACCAAGTCTTGGACCAAAAGGCTCCTTAACAGCTTCTACCCTCAAGCCATAAGACTGACGAAAAATGTATCAAATGGCAACCCGGACTATTTACATTGACAACCCCCCCTCCCCCATTTGTCTATTATCTATGCATAGTCACATTACCCATACCTACATGTTTTTTTATTTATTTTAATTTTACAATTATTTTACTAGGCAAGTCAGTTAAGAACAAATTCTTATTTTCAATGACAGCCTAGGAACAGTGGGTTAACTGCCTGTTCAGGGGCAGAACGACAGATTTGTACCTTGTCAGCTCGGGATTCGAACTTACCTCGACAAAACTCTAGCCCCGCACATTGACTCGGTACCGGTACCCCCTGTATATACCCTCATTATTTTTATTTTATTGTGTTACTTTTGATTATTTTCTACAATAGTTTATTCAGTAAATATTTTCTTCACTCTTTCATGAACTGCATTGTTGGTTAAGTGCTTGTAAGTAAGTATGTCACGTTAATGTCTACACGTTGTATTCGGCGCATGTGACAAAATTTGATTTGATTTGAATCCAAATTGGTCCAAATTCTACAAAGATCCAGTAAAAAAAAGGACCATATGCAAAGCATGCTAGCTAAATGTTTCGACCTGTCCCCAAATTAATATATAGTTGGTTCACAGTTGGCTTTGGTATTTTAACTTGTGCCATGAATGCATCTGGTGGTCATAGACAAAAGCAACATGTGCACGATGGCACACGTGCAGAGCCTGTTTGGTCATCATGTAAGTAATTTCATTCAGGGTAAGTGGGGTTAGTCGTGAGTTAGACTGCCCCGGAGCAGGTTAGTTCTAAAGGATTTGTTGCCATAGAAATTTACTTCACTAAATGGTGAGCCAATTTCCAAAGACCTGTTATCCAGAGTTGAACTCTGAGTTGACCAAAGTTACCTCGCTATACTTTCTTCGTCTGATACCCTCAGGAGATGGCCACAACCTACACTACAACTCCTCCAAATCCCCGGCTTTGGCAATTTGTTCTATTGAATAAGTTCCCACGGAGGAACCACAGCAGCGCTCCTCGATATGAGCCAAAACTGGCAGGTTTTTGCAAACGGTGCAGCTTATAGAGAGAAGCACAGAGATGCATAGAAATCTCCTCCTATTTTCTCTGGTTGACATCTCATCCTTCATCTAACTCTCAGCCTTGATGTGTGCAGGCTGACTCCACTCAGCTCAGAGGGGTTTTATTAGCCTCTAACAGGTATGTCGTTTGAAAAGTGACAAATCTGACAGTTTGTAAAAAAAAAATCACTTCCACAATTTTTACCCAGGGTGGACTGTTCTTTTTAGTAGAGCCTTTGGCCGTCGGTTTCTGTTTTCCCTCCACAAAGAAGGAAAGAAAGTGGTGGAGCTGGCGTCTTTTTTATACATGGTTGGCGGCGACTTAAGACGAGCCGCCGATTGACAACATCTTTGTTCAGCCATGAAGGGATTCTTGGGGATTTGTCGACATGATGTTCTCAGGGAAACGAGGCCCATCGCTATCACAAATCCTGGGGATAAAGTCTCTCCTCTTTTCCTTCCCCTTTCCTTCCACACCTAGACACTCCTCATGGTTAACACGTACAACAGTTATAGTGCATGAAAATGCCACAGCCTGACATTTGACTCTTTACATAAAGAAATAACTACCGATGTCTTAAGATGTTGACAGCCACTATGAAATCTATGAAAAAACTGAGAATGATTTCAGTTCCACCCTAAAGACCTTTCAAAGAAGCTGAAATTAAATAGGGGATAGAAGACAAACTTCTATTAAGGGTTATTAATCAGATCTGATGGTAAAATATTTGAGGGACAGGTCGAATCTACGGCTTGAGATGATTCTGCTACCCACAGTGTAAAGCATCTAAGTAAAAATACTTTGTTGTTAAAATTTCTGGGGCTATTTGTACTTTACTATTGATAGTCCTGAAAAAAAAATGTACTTTTCGATTGGTCAGGCAGGACAACAATGTGCTCTAATTCACGCACCCATCAATATAATGCATTGTCATCCCTACTGACACTGATCTGGCTGACTCACTAAACACAAATGCTGTGTTTGTAAATGACATGTTGGAGTGTGCTCATGGCTGTCCATTAATAAAGTAAAAACAAGATAATCGTACTGTCTGGTTTGCTTAAAATAAGGAATTTGATGTCTGGCATTTACTTTTACTTTTAATCCAAGTATGACATGTAGTACTTTTTCCACCACTGTACCTAAGTACATTTTAAACCATATACTTTTAGTCAAGTAGTATTTTACTGGGTGACTTTCACTTTAACTTGAGTAATTTTCTATTAAGGTATCTTTACTTTTACTCAAGGATCACAATTGTACACTTTTTCCACCACTGTCCTTGACAGAACCTCCCTTCTTTGTCATCTTCCTCCTGCCCCGCCGGTGGTGGTGGGGGAATCCACGTTAGGATTCATCCCTCATTATGAGTTATGACCCAGTAATAGTCAGCCCCCATGGCCTTAGCAAATAAACAATAAAGCCAGGGCCACGCATTGGGGATCTATGAAGACGGAAAGAGCCAGGAGCCAAAGCTTGACTTCCACCTAACTACATGAGCCAGAATGCATTGCTGTTGAGTAAGATAAAGTGCAGGGTAAACGGGTTTTGTAGTATAGTGTCAACTTATCTACAGATGCCGTATCTTAATTTGATCATCCTGGAAATGCAAACAGGAAGTTTATTCAAGGTTTAAAAAGGCTTGTAAAGTTCGCAAATTCCACTTAAAAATGTCAGACTTTGATTTGCCCTAACAAAAAATGTATCAACTCCTGCAAAAACATTTCCATTAATTATGATCAACACAATATTTCACATGTCCTGCTATCCCTGAATAAATTTAGTTATTTCTAACCAGAAGAAATTAAGATGGACTGGTAGTGAATGCACACAAACAATCATCCTTTTTTACATTATTGAAGATATACATGCATTCACAATCTCATAATCTATGACTGTAAATCGGTTTACAAATCAGACTGACTGCGAGCAACCAAAGACAAATGCAAGCACACACACACACACACACTGTCATTGTAAACAACAATTTGTTCTTAACTGACTTGCCTAGATAAATAAAGGTTAAATAAAAGAAAAATAAACACACACACAACAAACAGCTTCCAGAGATTCCTATAGGAAGACGGGAGCCCCCGTGACCCTGTCGCATCTCGTTTTCCACTGCTCATGTCTTCCTCACCTAGATACACACACCACAGTATGATTAACTTAGCCCAGGCGCAGCCACCCCAGCTACCACCACATGGGGAGTTGTTTGTCAGGCGAGTCGATGAGGAAAAGATAGTTGTTTGCGTCAGATTGGCAGGAACCAATGGAGGTTGGGGGCCTGTTCGGGCCGCTTGGGGACTTCACATAAGGAGGGATCAATACAGCCAGAGTGACCGCGACACAATTGATTAGAAATGATCGCTAAAACTGGCAGCCTCGGCTCATACTTTCTCACCCGTCCCTTGGGGTGGCATGAAGAGGCAGGACCGGTCAGGCCTTCCATTACCACCTCGAATGCCTAGCCCTTCCAGGTATTACAGCTAAAGCTAAATCGCTGTGGCAAAAAGTAGCTATTTAAGGGGTGGGAGGGAGAGGGGGTATGGAAGGAGAGAGGATGAGGAGGGGGAGGAAAGAAGATAGGGAGGGGAAAAGAGAGAGAGGAAGAAGGAGAGCACAGTAGAGCCAAAATCAAGTCCGTCAATGGCGTGAATTTGCATGTGCGAGAGCATTAATTCACAGACAGCCTATACACTTAAGAACCAAAAATGGTTCCATCGCTTGCTCTCATATTCAGTGCCTTGCAAAAGTATTCATCCCCCTTGGTGTTTTTCCTATTGTGTTGCATTGCAAATTGTCATTTGGATTTCATGAAATGGACATACACAAAATAGTCAAAATTGGTGAAGTGAAATGAAAAACATAACTTGTTAAATAAAGTCCACCTGTGTGCAATCTAAGTATCACATGATCTGTCACATGATCTCAGTATATATACACCTGGTCTAAAAGGCCCCAGTGGACCCAGCAAGTGGCACCATGAAGACCGAGGAGCTCTCCAAACAGGTCAGGGATAAAGTTGTGGAGAAGTACAGAACAGGGTTGGGTTATAAAAAAATATCAGAAACTTTCAACAGCCAACTGAGCACCATTAAATCCATTATTAAAAACTGGAAATAATATGGCACCGCAACAAACCTGCCAAGAGATGGCTGCCAACCAAGACTCACGGACCAGGCAAGGAGAGCATTAATCAGAAAGGCAACAAAGAGACCAAAGATGACCCTGAAGGAGCTGCAAAGCTCAACAGCCGAGATTATAGTATCTGTCCATAGGACCATTTTATGATGTAATCTCCACAGAGCTGGGCTTTATGGAAGAGTGGCTAGAAAAATGCCATTGCTTAAAGTAAAAAATAAGCAAAAGCATTTGGTGTTCGCCAAAGGGCATGTGGAAGACTCCCCAAACATATGGAAGAAGGTACATATGGAAGAGGGTGAGACTAAAATGTAGCTTTTTGGCCATCAATGAAAACACTTTGTCTGGCGCAAACCCAATTCCTCTCATCACCCTGAAAATACCATCTCCACAGTGAAGCATGGTGGTGGCAGCATCATGCTGTGGGGATGTTTTACATCGGAAGGGACCGGGAAACTGAATGAATGGATGCATTCACCTTTCAGCAAGACAATAACTTAAAATACAAGGCCAAACCTACACTGGAGTTGCTTACCAAGAAGACATAGAATATTTCTGAGTTACCGAGTTACAGTTTTGACTTAAATCTACTTGAAAATCAATGGCAGGACATGAAATTGGTTGTCTATCAATTTGACAGAGCTTGAAGAATTTTGGGCAAAAAGTATAAAGTATTGGATGTTAATACTTAAGTAAATGAGATATTTCTGAATTTAATTTTTCACAAAATTTGCGAAGATTACTAAAAACATGTTGTCACTGTCATTATGGGGTATTGTGTGTAGATGTGTGAAAAACACAATCAATTTAGTCATTTTTGAATTTAGGCGGTAACACAACACAACTCAACACACATAAGTCAAGGGGTATGAATACTTTCGGAAAGGCACTTTAGTTAACATCTAATGTAGTTTTTTGGGAAAGCCTTTCCATCTACCAGAAGATTGCTATTCCATCATTAGCATCGCTATAGTTTTTCTTTCTTAACTGTTTGAATCCTGGACGCTTTACTTCATATAATGAGGCATGTCTTTCCTTGCTTCAAAGTAGCAAATAGACAAATCCCACCATAGAAACATGGAGGCAATTATTTTACGAAGACTTCCTCACATGAACTCTCCTGTTCTATTGTTTTTCAAAACAACTTTCTTTTAGTGTCTAGCAGATAAAGGCATTATCCTAGTCATATTAGCAAAGCTGTAGATCTCCCCTATTTCAAAATGTTGTACTAATATTTATATTTCTGTCCATGAAACCTCGCATGTGCGCATTTTAGAACAATGCTTTCCCGCAAATTGAATTTTGCAATCTTTGTGCATAGGTGTATAGCCGTGTGCACATTGTTGTGCTTAAAATGTGAAGAAAAAATAGTTTATCAACATTTTAAGATAAACATTCTCATCTGTTCCATCAGCCGTATTAAGTGCTACAGTGTATATCTCCACTACACTACTTTGATACGCATCGTGCACACTGTTGTGTAGACACAAGGGCGACATAGGGGATGGCTGCAGTTTTATGGGCTCTTAAAACCTGTTAAGGCTCGGGACAATTACTGCCCCCTTTGGATGAATTGCGTGCCCATAGTAAACTGAAAGAAATCTGTCCAAAATTGCTAATATGTGCATATAATAATCATTATTGAATAGAAAACACTCTAAAGCTTCTAAAACCGTTTGAATTATGTCTATATGTATAGCAGAACTCACAGGGCAGCCAATCTCCCAAACTAGTTTTGTCATCCAGAAAGTTGGGCCAACTTTGACGTCATCGCCCCCACCCTTCCCAACCAGCTATGGATCTGGGAACAGTTTCTATGTCTTCCGTGAGATGTCTTCTATCAGTAGAGCATTTAATTGTGCAAATCCCGCGAGCTTTGACCCTTTGGCAGGCAAAATAGCGAGTGTCGCGAGAAAATACATGCGCTTTCAGGCGCGCGTTGGGCACAGAGCTCCCTTTGTTCCAACTTTCATGAGAAGAAGTCAGATTGTCCGTTTGAATTGAGAATTGTTTTGTACGTTAATAACATCCTAAAGCTTGATTCTGCACTTAGTTTGACCAGTTTAGTCGACATATAATATGTAATTTTGAAGTTTTGATGCGCAACTGTTCGGGACCAGAAGTCATTTTGGATGCATTTCAGCTGAAGCTGTTAGCATATGCTAATACAAAGACACACGACTTGAAACCAAACAACCAACGGTATTGGGTAAGTATGACTCCTTCCACTACATTCTGATCGAAGACCATCAAAGGTAAGGGAATATTTATGTTGTAATTTTGTGTTTCTGTTGACTCCAACATAGCGGAGAAATATTGCTTATGTCTGAGCGCCGTCTCAGATTATTGAATTGTGAGCGATTGCATTAAGAAGCAGTGTAACTTTCTAACTATATGTAGAACATGTATATTTAGTCAAAGTTTATGATGTGTATTGCTGTTATCTGGCGTTATCTGGCGGAGCTATCTATAATTTCTCCGGACATTTTTGAGGATTTTCTGAACATGGCGTCAATGTAAACGGAGATTTATGGATATAAATTGCATATTATTGAAAAAAACATAAATGTACTGTGTAACATGTCCTATTACTGTCATCTGATGAAGATTTTCAAAAGGTTAGTGAATTATTTGTCATTTAATCCTGCGTTTGTGATTGCATCTTTTGTTCGACAAAATGGCTACATATTGTGGTGGTTTGACATACATATGTGCTATGTTTTCACCATAAAACATTTTAGAAATCTGACTCGCTGGGTAGATGAACAAGGTGTTTATCTTTCATTTGAGCTATTGGACTTGTTAATGTGTGGAGGTTAAATATTTCTAAGAATATTTTTGCATTCTGTGTGCCACTTTTTGAGTTGAGCGGGGGGGTGCCCTTGGGGAACGTGTAGCGTGGACACGTTAACCAACCGTGCTATTATGTTTGTTTTTTCATATTGTTTGTAACTTATTTTGTACATAATGTTACTGTTACCGTCTCTTATGACCAAAAAGAGCTTCAGGACATCAGAACAGTAATTACTCACCTTGAACTGGACAAAGATCTTTCTTTAATGAGTCGGACGAGAGGGATTTACTCCAGACACCCGAACAGGCCTTCATCATTCGCAGGAGAAAGAGTCAGAGGTTTCGTGGAAGGAGATTGGGGTGCCTTGTGAGGATCCGGAGATGAGTGGCTAATCTGCCAATGCCATCGGTACTACTGGCCACTGTACAATCGCTCGATAATAAAGTGGACAAACTACAAGCACCTATATCCTACCAACGGGACATTAAAAACTGTAATATCCTAGTTGTGGCTGAACGACGACATGAATAACATATAGCTGGCCGGTTGTACACTGTATCAGAGGATAGAACAGCAGCCTCTGGTAAGACAAGGGGTCTATATGCCCTCAAAGCTCATCACCTGGGCCGCCCCCAGGTGATAGGAGTAGGTAGCAACACATCCCCCACGCTGATCCTCAACACGTGGGCCTCTCAGGGGTGAGTGCTCAGTCCCCTCCTGTACTCCCTGTTCATTCATGATTGCATGGCCAGGCACAACTCCAACACCATCATTAAGTTGATGACACAACAGGGGTAGGCCTTATCACCGACAACGATGAGACAGCCTATAGGGAGGAGGTCAGAGACCTGACCGTGTGGTGCAAGGACAACAACCTCTCCCTCAACATGATCAAGAAAAAGAAGATGAATATGGACTACAGGAAAAGGAGGACCGAGCACGCCCACACTCTCATCGACAGGGCTGTAGTGGAGCAGGTTGAAAGCTTCATTGGCTTCCACATCACCAATAAACTAACGGTCCAAGCACACCAAGACAGTCATGAAGAGGGCACGACAAAACCTATTCCCCCTCAGGAGACTGAAAGAATTTGGAATCAGTCCTCAGATACTCAAAAGGTTCTACAGCTGCACCATCGAGAGCATCCTGACTGGTTGCATCACTGCCTGGAATGGAAACTGCTTGGACTCCGACCGCAAGGCACTACAGAGGGTAGTGCGTATGGCCCAGTACATCACTGGGGCCAAGCTTCCTGACATCCAGGACCTCTATACCAGGCGGTGTCAGAGGAAGGCCCTAAAAATTGGCAGACTCCAGCCACTCCAGCCACTAGTCATAGACTGTTCTCTCTACCACACGGCAAGAGGAACCGGAGCGCCAAATCTAGGTCCAAGAGGCTTCTAAACAGCTTCTGCCCCCAAGCATAAGACTCCTGAACATGTAATGAAATGGCTACCTATATGCATTGCCACACTCTCTTTTTAGCTGCCGCTACTCTCTGTTATTATCTATGCATTGTCACTTTAATAACGCTACCTACATGTACATATTACCTCAATTACCTCGACTACCCGGTACCCCCTGTATGTAGCCTCGCTATTGTTATTTTACTGCTGCTCTTGAATTATTTGTTACTTTTATTTCTTTTTTTAGACATTTTTCTTAAAACCGCATTGTTGGTTAAGGACCTGTAAGTAAGCATTTCACTGTTGTATTCGGCGCATGCGACAAATACAATTTGATTTGATTTGTGAAATAGAAACTGAGTATTCGCAATGCCCCACCTTCTAAAAAAGTGGGCTTTTTTTTACTAGGCAAGTCAGTTAAGAACAAATTTTTATTTTTGATGACAGTCTAGGAACTGTGGGTTAACTGCCTTGTTCAGGCGCAGAATGACCAATTTTTACCTTGTCAGCATGAGGATTTGATCTTGCAAACTTTCGGTTGCAAGTCCAATGCTCTAACCACCAGGCTACCTACCGCCCCAGGTGGTGGAGGGTATACGCAGGTACACCCTCCACTACACCACTGCCCATCCTGGTTCCTAACCCCCTCTTGAAGCCCCTTGAAACCCCTGCCCACCTGCGTGACACGCCTGGTGCCCACCCAAGCTCTGAATAATGCATGGTCAGACTGCCGGAACTCAGCAGTTGAGTTGATGAGTCAATTTCTCAGTGAGTCTAGTTCTGTATCCCTATAGGCACCATATTCCCTACAGACCAAAATTTGAAGTCAGAAGTTTACATAGCAAAATACCTTTATACTCAGTTTGTCACAATTCCTGACATTTCATCCTAGTAAAAATTCCCCGTCTTAGGTCAGATAGGATCACCACTTTATTTTAAGAATGTGAAATGTCAGAATAATAGTAGAGAATGATTTATTTCAGTTTTGATATATTTCATCACATTCCCAGTGGGTCAGAAGTTTACATACACTAAATTAGTAGTTGGTAGCATTGCCTTTAAATTGTTTAACTTGGGTCAAATGTTTTGGGTAGCCTTCCACAAGCTTCCCACAATAAGTTGGGTGAATTTTGGCCCATCCCTCCTGACAGAGCTGGTGTAACTGAGTCAGGTTTGTAGGTCTCCTCCCTCCACACGTTTTTCAGTTCTGCCCACAAATTTTCTATAGGCTTGAGGTCAGGGCTTTGTAATGGCCAGTCCAATACCTTGACTTTGTTGTCCTTAAGCCATTTTGCTACAACTTTGTAAGGATGCTTGGGGTCATTGTCCATCTGGAAGACACATTTGCGACCAAGCTTTAGCTTCCTGACTGATGTCTTGAGATTTTGCTTCAAGATATCCACATCATTTTCCAGCCTCATGACGCCAACTATTTTGTGAAGTGCACTCGTCCCTCCTACAGCAAATCACCACCACAACATGATGCTGCCACCCTTGTGCTTCACTGTTGGGATGGTGTTCTTCGGCTTGCAAGCCTCCCACTTTTTCCTCCAAACATAGCGATGATCATTATGGCAAAACAGTTCTAATTTTGTTTCATCAGACCAGACCAATCTTTGTCCCCATGTGTAGCTGCAAACCATAATCTGGCATTTTTATGGTGGTTTTGGAGCAGTGGCTTCTTCCTTGCTGAGCTGCCTTTCAAGTTATGTCGATATAGGACTCATTTTACTGTGGATATAGATACTTTTGTACCCGTTTCCTCCAGCATCTTCACAAGGTCCTTTGCTCTTGTTCTGGGATTGATTTTTACTTTTTGCACCAAAGTACGTACATCTCTAGGAGACAGAACACATCTCTGTCCTGAGCGCTATGACGGCTGTGTGGTCCCATGGTATTTATACTTGAGTACAGATGAATGTGGTATCTTCAGGTGTTTGGAAATTGCTCCCAAGGCTGAACCAGAATTCTTGGCTGATTTCTTTAGATTTTCGCCATGATGTCAAGCAAAGAGGCATTGAGTTTGAAGGTAGGCCTTGAAATACATCCACAGGTACACCTCCAATTGACTCAAATTATGTCAATTAGCCTACCGGAAGCTTCTAAAGCCATGACATCATTTTCATTTTTGACATCAAAAAATTACTTGTGTCATGCACAAAGTAGACTTGCCAAAACTATAGTTTGTTAACAGGAAATTTGTGGAGTGTTTGAAAAACGGATTTTAATGACTCCTACCTAGACGTTTGTAAACTTCCGACTTCAACTGTAGATGACAGAGACGCTGGTTGTCAGTGAAGTCAGTGACGGTGGTGCACTCCACATTGAGCTGTGCCCCCCTTGCCCGGGTTGCACTCCACAGAGTCTGCGCCAGATGTCTAGGGTTTGGGGTGATGGATTATTGGTCTTCATTCCCCCCGACCCCCACTCCCTTTTTCCCTCTGCAGTGGCAAATCAGCAGAGGCAGGCGACGTGTCTGGAAGCGTCTGCCCAGGCAAGGAGTTCCATTTACATGCCCATTCTGCAGGACAGTTGGGTTCGTTTAAGAAGGATGTTACCCCACGCTCTCTCGTTTAGCACACTGAATTCCTGGGAGACTGCCTCTTGACTTCCCTTCTTTATCCCATTAATGGTAATGTACTGTCCCTGCTATAGTGGGTTTTTTGAGAGAATGGGATGACACTCCATCCGTCATTGGTGGGGATAATAGGGCTGTTTGTAATAAACATACTGGATATCTGTAACATGGTACTGGGGAGTTGAATATTCAACGCTGTTAATATGCCTCCAGTGTTTCTGCTAGTCTAGGCATGTGCTATTGGTCTTGTTGAATGTTTTACTTGAAAACATTGTCAATGTCTCTCTTTCTTTCCTCTTTCTCAGAAAAAAAGTTCTATGTAGAACCTAAAAGGTTTATTCGGCTGTCCCCATGGGAGAACCCTTTGAATAACCCTTTTTTGTTCCAGGTAGAACCCATTTGGGTTCAATTTAAAACCCTTTCCATGGAGGGTTCTACCTGGAACCTCAAAAGGGTTTTATCTGGAACCAAAAAGAGTTCTCCTATGGGGACAACTGAATAACTCTTTTGTGCCCTTTTTTCTAAGAGTATATCCAGTGAACTATTCATTGGATCTACGCAATATCCTCTACATACAATGACCTGTGAAATTCTGAGCGGTTGTTTTGGTCATTTTTTGGAAATCAAACTAAAATCTTACTGCTGGCATTGTCATAAGAATCCCCCCATTTGTATGCATCCTCCACATGCACATAGTTTACAATAGAAAAAGTGAATGGGAAAAGAGGTTTGAAGTTTCTTTGTCTGTCTGTGTATTCTTACTAAAATATATTTTTTTAAACTCCAGAACTTGATTGCTAAGGTGATTTTAAGATGTCAGTCTTGAAAATCTGTTCAGCCATTTTGATAAAGACTCACTACCCAAACCAGACCCAACTGGTTTCAAGAGGCCAAGAAACACCATGTTATCTCCTACTGCTATCTAGTAGACAAACTGGGAATCAGACAGGGGATATATTTGTATCAATGGATAGGTAGAGACTTCAGCTTTCTCTTTATATATACAGGATATCATTCCTTTAAGACCGACAAATGAACATATGGCACATTGCACAAGCCCTACACTTTTAAAATGGCTGTGTTCCTATGGGAATTTACAAATGTTTAGTGAGCTACCGTCAGGTAAAAGGTCTGACTTTTTTATTTATCCTTTTATAACCTTAATTGGTGACATACTTTATTTCAAACCTAGATTTTCAAATCTCTTATTCCCCAACATGGGGACAATTGGGAATCAAATGTTATTAAAGAACATAAAATACAAAGGTGTCAATGATTAAAGGCAAAAATAAAAGGCTGGTTGATAAATGGTATTTTAACACCTTAAGGGGTTTCACAGTACAATCCAACATTTAATAGAAAAAAACAGATAATAACATTTCTAAAAAGTATGATGCACTTTATAAAATCAACACAAATGATAAATAATCCCCCCAACACTAGAATTTAAGACATTAACCATAGCTTTGCTGTCAAATTCTCAATGCTAGGGCCCTTGATGTCCTATAGTTTCACCTCCCAGTAGCCTAATGCCTAAACAGCAGCCCTGCTTGAAACTGGTAGTACCATAGTTACTGTCTCTGTAGTCCTGGAACCAATTTACATGAGCTATGACATGAGAAATGTGTGTGTTGTAATGTTTTGAACAAACAAGCACATCCCAAGAGAACTAATGTCTTACTCTGCCTGTTGTTAGCTCTGCATCTGGTAGAATGCGTGGAAGGCCTGTCTGTCTTTGACGGACCACTTTGCAAGTACACACGATCAGTGAAAACGTCTACTTTGATCAGTGCTTATATATAACCTCTACCAGCATGTCTATCTTATCATGTTGTTCTGTCAGCTGTACAATCCTGAGATCTTAGTTTGGATACAACAATGTGAAGACACAATACAGATCATTCCAACCTTCACTTGTTATGACACATACCTGTTTAGGGGGAAAGCAAATAATGTCTGAGCTCACTGCAAATTCAACACTGTTCAGATCCTAATTCTCACTCTGATCAATGGCATGTAAGTACTTGCTACCATTAGTACCTACATGTATGTGATCTCTCTCATGACCTCCTGCTAACAAGTTTCTCATATCATCAAAGTCAGTTGGCCAGACTATGCTCTTAACCACTTGGGCAGTTAAACCTTCTCTCATTAACTGAACTGAGATGAGATGCTGTGATTGTTAAACTTCTGTTAAAGTATGAAATCAAAGCCCAAAACACATATCTTCAAGTGGCTATGAAGGTGCGTATTTCAAATCAAATGTTATTAGTCGCATGCGCCGAATACAACAGGTGTGTAGACCTTACAGTGAAATGCTTACTTACGAGCCCCTAACCAACAATGCAGATTTAAAAAAAATACGGATAAGAATAAGAGATAAAGGTAACAAGTAATTAAAGAGCAGCGTGACCAATACTTTTTCCCATTCAACTTTGCAAAGCTCTCACAGAACTGTTGCATGTGGCTATGAGCCTCTTCCACTTGGTCCATTATGACACATGTTGTACATAAGATGGAACAGGCATTGATTCAATCCTAATGGGAATCCTCCACAAGTCCCTTAACAGCAAATAAGGACTAAACACGTCTAATTTTTCTATTCTTGTGCATTGAAATTAGAATACCCTGATGATATGTTAGCGGATAGTTGGCACCATGTCTGTAGCTGTTTTCAGTGCATCAACTTCAAGCTGAATATTTCTTAATATTCCATCATCCAGGCACACCAATATTATTCCAGATGATAAAAACGTTTTTGTTGTTGCTGTCCCTAGTAAAAGATTATGCATTGGGTCCTCTACAGCCATGTCTATGGGCATGAAATATGGCAATATAAATAGCTCAGAGAATCTGGCCCCAGTATAAGTCTCTATTGTTTTCCTCTCTGCCTTGGTCTTCGTCTGTGGCCACATACTCCCTTGCATTTTGTGAACTTCATTCTGACGTTGCAGTACATGGTTGTCCGTCCAGTGCATGATGGAGTAATCTGCTTTTTCACCCCATTTCCATGGTTGGGGATAGTGTTTCCACATGGCCATATCTCCACGTTGCAGTGCGTTTATGGAAGACAGATGGAGTTTCTGGCTGTTTTGGCTGCCAGAGCCAGTCTACCTCTGAAGATATTATATACGATCCCTAGACCTTAAAGAGTAATGGTAGGCTCCTTAAGAGTACATCTTGGGATACACTGAGTGTACAAAGCATTAGAAACACCTTACTAATATTGAGTTGCACACCCTTTTGCCCACAGAACAACCTCTATTTGTTGGGGCATGGACTCTATAAGGTGTTGAAAGCAATCCACAAGGTTGCTGGCCCATGTTGACTCCATTGTTTCCCACAATTGTGCCCAAGTTGTCTGAATGTCCTTTAGGTGGTGGACCAATCCTGATACAAATAGGAAACTGTGGAGCGTGAACAACTCAGCAGCATTGCAGTTCTGATACACTCAAACCGGTGCGCCTGGCACCAACTACCATACCCCATTCATAGGTACTTAAATATTTGGTCTTGTCCATTCACCCCCTGAATGGTACACACACAGTCCATGTCTCACTTGTCTCAAGGCTTAAAAATCCCTCTTTAACCTGTAACCTTCCCTTCATCTACACTGATTGAAGTGGATTTAACAAGTGACATCAATAAGGTATCATAGACTGACCACGTGAATCCAGATGAAAGCCATGTCATGAAAAGAGCATGTGTCCCTAATGTTTTGTACACTCAGTGAATAACTTATCTTTATGTCCATAGTATGCTGTCTTTCCCAAATGTCTGTAGCAGTGGCCACACTCTTTCATGGGCCAAGTCCTGAGTTTGAGATCATCTGCCTTGCGGTTTGACATGATAGCAACACAATATTTTTACAGTCAATTGTCAATAAATAATATGTGAGATAGACACCAATGCAATAGCACCTGGGTTTGGTTTACTTGTATATTAACCAGATAAAATGAGTCAGTGAGATGTCTCGCTTCCTCTTCCATCTCTCCTGGAGTGACATTATACAGCTCTTTTGATGGGAGAGGAAGTGTAGTTTCATGTAACACCTGCACAAACTCATCAGCCAATCAAATGCATGGGAATTGAAGGATGGGCTTAGTGATTGAAAGGTTAATCAAATGGACAAAACCAGAAGTAAGATCATGGTGGTTGAAAACGAGCAATCAAATGAACATGATTTGAATTGAACATGATTTGAAACCAGCATGCAATACGAATTGTCTGATCGTATGAGGAGTTACTCCGCTGACCATTAGCCAACTTTTGAAAGCCAATGTTGCAGTTTGACTAGCCTAGCCAACTATAAATGCAACATGTAAAGTGTAAAAGTGCTAAAATAAAATAAATTTTCAAATATGCACAAAAAGCTTTTTTCTCTCAAATTTTTGTATATATATTTTCAATTTATAAATTTTAGAACACATTCAAGAACCTCCAGAAGCTAACCAGCTAATTAGCTACAAGCTATTTAGTCATTGTTAGCTACTGCTAGCGGCCTTTACCTTCTGCACAGATACCAGCCCTGTTTTTAGCCTGGATAATACTCGCTAGTCTACCAGTATTGGACTGTCTCTCCACAACAACACCGGATTCCTGCCTTAATCCCTGGACCACTACTTCTGATCTTCACAGCTAGCTTGCAGCTAGCTAGCTTACAGCTTGCAGCTAGCTAGCTCACAGCTTCCACTCACCGTGGTACCCAGTACCAAAGCTATCCCTGAGGCCCACCTCCCGGGCTACTCAGTTGTTCACCCGAACCTCACTCATACACGCCTAGAGCCCAATACTCCACCGGATCCTTGTTATAAACTCTGGACCTTGGCACCGGATCACCGCTGCTACCGATTGGATATATTGGCTAACACCACTGCCATGAAGCGAGCACCAGTTAGCCGTGAGCCAGGCACATCTCCCGGCTAGCAAACTAAATTCCACTATACCTCTTTCGCCATCTGGCTTGGATTCTCTGACGACACACGACGCCGCACCACCACGACTGGTTTGCCGACGAATGCTCCATCCGCTGTGCCTTCATCCGGCCTCCATCAGAGCAGACGCTCCTACTAACCCAGTGCTACTAACTTGAAACGCCGTGTCGCTAGCGTAGTGGCGGCTTCCCTGTTCCATCTACTGTTGCCCCCTGGACACTACGATCACTTGGCTACATAGCTGATGCCTGCTGGACTGTCCATTAATCACGGTATTCCATTCTGTTTATTTATGTTTTATCTGTCGGCCCCAGCTGCAAACTCAGGTTCTGTGTGTAGTTAATCCGACCCTCTCTGCCTAGTCATTGCCATTTTACCTCCTGTTGTTGTGTTAGACACCTCCGCTGTCTTCAATCAGGATCTCAGCGATCACTGCCTCATTGCCTGTATACGCTATGGGTCTGCAGTCAAACGACCACCCCTAATCACTGTCAAACTCTCCCTAAAACACTTCTGCGAGCAGGCCTTTCTAATTGACCTGGCCCGGGTATCCTGGAAGGATATTGACCTCATCCCGTCAGTTGAGGATGCCTGGTCATTCTTTAAAAGTAACTTCCTCACCATCTCACAAAAAAAAAAAAAATCTTAGATTAGCATGCTCCATTTAAAAAAAGGCAAAACTAATAACAGATATAGTTCACTCCAGACCTGACTAACCTCGACCAGCACAAAAACATCCGGTGGCGGACTGCAATAGCCCCCGCGATATGCAACTGTTCAGGGAAGTCAGGAACCAATACACACAGTCAGTCAGGAAAGCAAAGGCCAGCTTTTTCAAGCATAAATTTGTATCCTGTAGCTCTAACTCCAAAACGTTCTGGGACACTGTGAAGTCCATGGAGAACAAGAGCACCTCCTCCCAGCTGCCCACTGCACTGAGGCTAGGTAACACCACCGACAAATCCATGATAAGCCAACCTTGGCCAAAAGAACCCCCCCCCCCCAGCTACTTGCCCAAGCCTCCCAGCTTCTCCTTTACCCAATTCCAGATGGCAGATGTTCTGAAAGAGCTGCAAAACCTGGACCCATACAAATCAGCTGGGCTTGACAATCTGGACCCTCTATTTCTGAAACTATCCACCGCCATTGTCGCAAACCATATTACCAGCCTGTTCAACCTCTCTTTCATATCGTCTGAGATCCCCAAGGACTGGAAAGCTGCCACGGTCTTCCCCCTCTTCAAAGGGGGAGATACCCTAGACCCAAACTGTTACAGACCTATATCCATCCTGCCCTGCCTATCTAAGGTCTTCGAAAGCCAAATCAACAAACAGATCACTGACCATCCGTACCTTCTCCGCTGTGCAATCTGGTTTCTGAGCCGGTCACGGGTGCACCTCAGCCACGCTCAAGGTACTAAACGATATCATAACCGCCATCGATAAAAGACAGTACTGTGCAGCCATCTTCATCGATCTGGCCAAGGCTTTCGACTTTGTCAATCACCATATTCTTATCGGCAGACTCAGTAGCCTCGGTTTTTCTAATGACTACCTTGCCTGGTTCACCAACTACTTTGCAGACAGAGTTCAGTGTGTCAAATCGGAGGGCATGTTGTCCGGTCCTCTGGCAGTCTCTATGGGGGTGCCACAGGGTTCAATTCTCGGGTCGACTCTTTTCTCTGTATATATCAATGATGTTGCTCTTGCTGCGGGCGATTCCCTGATCCACCTCTACACAGACGACACCATTCTGTATACTTCTGGCCCTTCCTTGGACACTGTGCGATCTAACCTCCAAACGAGCTTCAATGCCATACAACACTCCTTCCGTGGCCTCCAACTGCTCTTAAAGGCTAGTAAAACCAAATGCATGCTTTTCAACCGTTCGCTGCCTGCACCCGCACGCCCGACTAGCATCACCATCCTGGATGGTTCCGACCTAGAATATGTGGACATCTATAAGTAACTATAAGTACTGTAAACTCTCCTTCCAGACTCATATCAAACATCTCCAATCCAAAATTAAATCTAGAATTGGGTTTCTATTTCACAACAAAGCCTCCTTCACCTCACGCCGCCAAACTTACCCTAGTAAAACTGACTATCCTACCGATCCTTGACTTTGGCGATGTCATCTACAAAATAGCTTCCAATACTCTACTCAGCAAACTGGATGCAGTTTATCACAGGGCCATCCATTGTGTTACTAAAGCACCTTATACCACCCACCACTGCAACCAGTATAGTCAGCTGGCCCTCGCTACATATTCGTTGCCAGACCCACTGGCTCCAGGTCATCTACAAGTCCATTCTAGGTAAAGCTCTGCCTTATCTCAGTTCACTGGTCACGATGGCAACACCCACCCGAAGCACGCGCTCCAGCAGGTGTATCTCACTGATCATCCCTAAAGCCAACACCTAATTTGGCCGCCTTTCCTTCCAGTTCTCTGCTGCCTGTGACTGGAACGAATTGCAAAAATCTTGAAGTTGGAGACTTTTATCTCCCTCATCAACTTTAATAAACATCTGCTATCTGAGCAGCTAACCAATCGCTGCAGCTGTACATAGTCCATCGGTAAATAGCCCACCCAATATACCTACTGTACCTCATCCCCATACTGTTTTTATTTATTTACCTTTCTGCTCTTTTGCACACCAGTATCTGTGAGGGAATCAGCCCATGCTTGATGAATAGCACTTGATTGATCTCTGGGAGCAGGACACAGGAGAGCTGAATAGATCATGTGAGACAAAAGTGAGAGACAAGAATTAATTAAATAGACCATCACAGCAAAGGAATGTAGTTTGTAAGCTAGAAAATGAACATCCTGAAAGTTGGAGGCAAGGTGCTTGCAATCATCCTACTCCAACTATTGACAGGGATAATGTGGCATTTCTTATTTGTCAGTATTCATTAAATTAGCTTTGATGACTGTATCAGATGTACATCACTTGTCCTATATATTTGTTGTGGTCTTAAATTATAACTTGGAATAAACTGATAGATAAAATGCTTCTTGCCCCGGAATTGCATGTCAACTAGTGCTAAAGCTATCTGCTCCTGCTACCTAGCAAGATACATACTTGTTCTAACTAGCAAGCTAGCTACATGCCTAAGGATGTTGTGTTCTAAGTTGGGAGTCATTTTACAGCTTGAATTGATGGTATCACATTTCTATAACTAAAGAGTTATATTACAAATAAATCAAAATAAGAATATCAAAGTAACATCAGCTGTCTACTACCTTAGATACCGATAACGTAATTGGCACATGTGATTAGCAGAGATAGTACACAAGTTTTCAAATACTTCATTGGTAAGTATTTAGAAGAAATTCCAAGAATTCACTTTGCCAACAAACGAATATGTGTTCAGAATAAATACATATGTAAAAACCAGCTCCTCCCTCGACAGGGATCGATCCTCTCGAAATGTTTAAGCACATAGCTTGCTACAACCTACCACATATTCATAAAGCACTCACATCATTTTTACCGGTCGCACCAAACCTTGGAAATGGTTACAGATAATATTGATAGCGGTGCTCCGATACAAAAAGTTGAGACTTGATCCACAGATTTTAGAGTGTGCTTTTTTTGCTTTGCTAGTCCCGTGGTCAAGAAATGGGCAAAATAACTTATTGTCTTCTATATTTTCACAGGTTCTGGCCAGTCGGTCAAAATAACTCTCTGCTAAAGAGAAGCAGCGATTTGCAGAGGAAACTGAAGACATGATGTCTGATGTGGAGTCAGACCCAGAGGACCCGGAAACATTTTTAATAACCTCCCCACCCTAGCTCCCCTGAGTTTGAGGACCTGATTGTGTCAGCAGACCGGAGAAGAAGGGTCAAGGGCACTTATCGGGAGAAAAAGCTCAGTCAGAATGAAACTGGAACAACCATCCTGTAACGGCTGTCGTAGATGGAAGAAGGAGAGGACCAGGGTGTAGCGTGGTACGTGCTCATGATCTTTTAATTTCACTGAACACTAGAGCAATTCCACCAGAACACCACCACCAGCACACCACCACCAGAACACCACCAGAACCCCACTAGAACACCACTAGAACACCCGAAACAGTCCTGTCTGGTACTGATTCTCAATCAGAGACAACGATTGACAGCTGCCTCTGATTGGGAACCATACCAGGCCAAACACCTAGAAATACAAACATAGAACAAAACATAGAATGCCCCAACTCACACCCTGACCAACCTAAAAAGAGACGTAAAAAAAGGAACTAAGGTCAGGACGTGACACATCCAAGTCCACAGCAGCCCAACGCAGAACAGACCTACTTACTATTTTTTATTATTTAACTTATTTCATTACTTCGTTTTTGGAAGGGGGTTTCGGCATAATAATTTTTGTACTTACTTATGGTTTGGCTTATTTTGTCCGCTTCTTTTTATTAATTTGTATTTCATAGATATGGCATGCCTCATGCTGGACAAATTGGCAGTAAGGATCTCTAGTCTCCACTGAGCGTTGTTAACACCCCATGGTTTCCCTTATCTAACAGTAGATTGAAAAAACATATTTTGAGTGTTCAGCGATAAAACACAAGTTCTTCCGACTGGCATGGAAGTGACTAGAGTTTTCAGAGGTGTAAGAATAATTAGGAGTCTGAATCTGGCAACAAAATGTAACATCACCTTTCTCAGTCCTCTCTAATGAAGTATGGAGCCCTAAGGTCTCTCTTTCTCGCACTCTCTCTGGCTGTGGCCGAAATCTGTCTACTACTTACTAAAACTACATACTAATCGTACTACATACAATTTAAAACACACTATTTATTCAAAATCAAATTCAGTAAGCAACACATATCCACATTCTAGGCTCATCCATACTGAGAAACCAATGAGCAATTGCGTTGCCATTTATTACGGTTGGTACATTACGTCATCTTAAGTGATTATCAGCTGTTGTCAAACACACATGGTCTCAAAAGACCATTCTCCTCCTCAAGTGTGCAGCGAACTCTACTATATTTAAAAAAAGCTGAAATTCGTATAACATCCTGCCATTTAGAAAAGCACTCCATTTTAAAATTTCACATACACAAATGTTCAGTTTTCGCATATCAAAAACGACTTACTATTAAGAACGCAAGTACAGGTATTCGGTCTCGCTCTCTCTCAATGATAATTCAGATGACACACAAAGCAAACATGTGGAATAGTTTTAAGATGGTCATACTATTGATAATTTAGATGTTTCATTTTAGAATTTTAGGGCCGCTTTTGGTATAAAAAATATATTTTTGGGGGGGATAAAATATTGAATTTGTCCTTTACTACTATGCCCAAAAATCTATTATAAGAAACAAGGTTTTGAAGTGTCTGTTGTATATCTAGGAGATATAAGAAAGCTCAGGAATTATACAGTACCATTCAAAAGTTTGGACACACCTACTCATTCAAGGGTTTTTCTATGTTTTTCTATGACATCAAAACTATGAAATAACACAAATGAAATCATGTAGCATGCTGTGTTAGCCAAAGCTTTTCCAATGGTCTTGAAGGAGTTCGCACCTATTCTGAGAACTTGTTGGCTGCTTTTCCTTCATTCTGCAGTCCAACTCATCCCAAAGCATTTCAATTGTATTGAGGTCAGATGATTGTGGAGACCAGGTCATCTGATGCAGCACTCCATCTCTCTCCTTCTTGGTCAAATAGCCCTTACACAGCCTGGAGGTGTGTTGGGTCATTGTCCTGTTGAAAAACAAATGACAGTCCCACTAAGCCCAAACCAGATGAGATGCTGTGGTAGCAATGATGGTTAGGTATGCCTTGAATTCTAAACAAATCACACAGTGTCACCAGCAAAGCACGCCCACACCATCACACCTCCTCCTCCATGCTCCACGGTGGGAACCACACATGCAGAGATCATCCGTTCACCTACTCTGCATTTCACAAAGACACAGCAGTTGGAACCAAAAATCTTAAATTTGGACTCATCAGACCAAAGGACAGATTTCCACAGGTCTAATGTATATTGCTTGTGTTTCTTGGTCCAAGCAAGTCTCCTCTTATTATTGATACAATCTGAGGCTTACATATATTTAACTCGAATGAACTTATCCTCTGCAGCAGAGCCAGTTATACCGCTTGTTGGTTTTTGGGAATGCACTTGAAGAAACTTTAAAAGTTTTTGAAATTTCCCGCGTTGACTGGCATTTCATTTAATTTCATACCAAATAGGGCTATCTTCTGTTTACCACCCCTACCTTGTCACAGCATAACTAAATCGCATTAAAAAGGAAGGAAATTCTACATATTAACATTTAACAAGGCACACCTGTTAATTGAAATTAATTCCAGGTGACTACCTCATGAAGCTGGTTGAGAGAATGACAAGAGTGTGCAAAGCTGTTATCAAGGCAAAGGGTGGCTACTTTGAAATAACACACAAAAAGTGTTAACCAAAGATTTTATATTTGAGATTCTTCATAGTTTTGATGTCTTCACTATTACTCTACAATGTAGTAATAGTAAAAAATAAAGAAAAACTCTGGAATGAGTAGGTGTCCAAACGTTTAACTGGTATTGTATGTATATAGATATATTTATTAATTTTTTGCAGTGGTGGCTCCCTGCCATACAACTGCAATGCATCGCTACTAAATTAATATAGGGGAAATACAGCTAATATTTGAGGCAGGAACCACAACTATATGAAATGCATAACAGTTCGTCTTTTGAAATTCAAACACTGGGAGACACTTTATTCTCTGTGTACAATCCCATGCATTCATCACAAGCTTTAGCAAAATCTCCAGTCTGTGATAATTAGTATTGACCATAGGAAGCCTGTAAAACCCAAGACTACCAACATACAGTATGGATAATGGCAACTGCACACACATTCTAATGCGCATTTACTGCAGAGAATTTCCCTTGTAAGTACTCGGTGCGCCAAGCAGTCTGGCTCCTCCTGACAGATTTGTATTAGCTTAAGGTGCCAGGAAGACATGAATATTGATTATCCAAAGCTCTCTCTCTCTCTCTCTCTCTCTCTCTTTCTCAAACATCTGCATTCATCTGATGCAAGTGTCTCTCAATTGTAGATGAACCCTGACTAATGGTAAATATCCCATTCACATATTCAACATATTGCATCTAAAATAAGCACACCCTTGCTCTACTTATCAATAAGAGAGACAATGAACACAATTATGTCAAATTATGGGGTGGGCAATGTGAGAAAGTGATCTCATGGACAATATAGCATACAGATTATGTATTTTTTTTACTCTTTTGTTACAATAGCATGATGCAACAAGCAATGTGACACAAAGCCTTTGCCTCCACATGGAAAGTAAAGAGTTCTTACATCTACAATGTTTGTCTACTCTACATGCAGATCAGCCATTGAGCTCAACTCCAACCCATGGGGCCTGACCAGACCCCATCATCACATGGACAGTCAACACAGCACCCCTTCCACTCTTCTAAAAAAATGAACATGTGAAATAACACGTGTGAATAAATCACAAAAATGCAATTATATTTTGTGTGTTTTTTGAAGAGCCAGACAGGGTTTTCAGACACATTTTCACATGGACATTTTTCATGACCCATTGTTTCCCAAAATGTCACGTTATATTAAGGGTGTCACATGTGTGCTTTTGTTACTGGCGGGATTAGAACCCGGAAGAAGACAAAGTCTTGACCATTTTCCCAAGAGGAACAACACTAAGTTTGAAGTCGCAGGCGGGGCTACCTCATGAGCGACCACGACTGACTCATGTCCGCTTCACTTTAACATGTGTATTTTCACATGAATGTAAATGAGTGCAGTCAAACGATAAAACAATCTAGAGATTATTGCAAGATTTGCTGGGATTTAATCACGAATAATAGCAAATTCATAATTTGCTCAAATTGAGCTGTAATTTAAGATCTGTTTTACCAGAATATTGCCGTTTTGATTTTGTTCAAAATAACGGTTAGCAAACTCTGGTAAATTGATCAACACACGTAACTTGTTTTGACATCGAATTGTTGTTTTCAGTGTACTTTCAGACAATGCAATGAAAACAATTGTGCACTGTCAAGCCCAAGATGCAGACAGTTTCAAAGTAACAAAAGTTAAATTTGTACCTTTATTTAACTAGGAAAGTCAGTTAAGAACAAATTCTAATTTACAATGACGGCCTACCCTGGCCAAACCTGGACGACGCTGGGTTAATTATGTGCTGCACTATGGGACTCCCAATCACAGTCGGATGTGATACAGCCTGGATATAAACCAGGGTCTGTAGTGACGCCTCTTGCACTGAGATGCAGTGCCTCAGACCGCTGCACCACTCGGGAGCCAAGGGATGCAGGCAAACGACAGGTCAAGGGCAGGCAGAGGTCAGTAATCCAGGGTGGTGTGACAAGGTACAGAACGGAAGGCAGGCTCAGGGCAGGCAGAATGGTCAAAACCGGGAAAACTAGAAAAGAGGAACTAGAGAGAGACAGGAGCACGGGACAACCGCTGGTTGGCTTGACGAAACAAAACGAACTGGCAACGGCCAAACAGAGAACACAGATATGAATGCACTGGGGATAATGGGGAAGATGGGAAACAGATCAGGGTGTGAAGGTGCACTAAAATTACAAAAAGTTAACTTAAGTTAATTGGTTAACTTAAGTGCTAATTTAAAAATATCAGAAAGGATAAATAAGGAGACAAAGCACTAGCTCTCTGTTCTTTTCACTGGGCTTCTTCCAACGGTCTCTGACCAATGTATGAAGGAGAGAGATGTGTGCCTATAGCAGTAACACTCCGAATGAATGGCTCAGAAATAATAAATAAACACACTTGAATTATTATGCTCAGGCAGGCTAAGTTACCTTTTTTACAGAATGGCATTACAGAATTTTGCAATTCCATATGTCGAAACATTGCTACAGCAATGTTAACACCACCTTTTCACATGTGAGGTGAATAATGCTGTTTCACCACGTGATTTCACATGTGAAAGTTAGATTTTCATATAGCAATGTTTCTTACATGTGAAACTGTGAACTGTAAATTTGTTTTTCACATGTGAACGTGATATTTTCATCCGTGAGAGATTTTCATATGTGAAACTGCATACATGATTTTCAAGTTTTTTTACATGTGAAACCGCAAATTTCACATGTACAACTGCAATTCACAAGTGAGGTTAAACCATGTTTATCTTTTTGCAAGTGAAAAGGTGGTGTTAACATGTAAACTCTAAATTTCATATGATGTGAAATTAAAGCTGGACATGTGAAAACAGCTATTTTACATATGTTCTTTTGTAAGGGAATACATGTCACTCATCAACTCTTCCTCGTTTTTTCTACAGATGGGCAGAAGAGATGCTTTTGAAATCAAGTCCACTGACTGAAACAATGCAATAAAAAATGATGCATTAAAATGACAAAAAGTGAGAGTTAACTGATTAATAACTCTCAAAGCGCAAATTTTAACATGTTAAAACAATTAAAATAAAGAGACACAGAGTGCTAGCTTCTCTGTTATTTTCATCTCTATTATTTTCACTGGGCTTCTTGCAACGGTCACTGACCAGCGTATGGACCAAGAATGGATGGCTCAGAAATAAGAAATAATACATTTTTAACACACTTTCATTATTATACTCAGTTAGTCCAAGTTACATTTTTACAAATTTGCATTACCGAATCAGCAATTCGGTAGCAAATGCTACTGCAACATGTTAACACCACCTTTTCACATGTCAGGAGAATAACACTGTTTCACCATCACATTGGTTTTCAAGTGAATATTTCTTACATGCGAAACTGCAAATTCAATTTTCACATATAAATGTGAAATTTTCACATGTGGAGTTTTCTTATATGAATGTATTCACATGGGAAATTGTAATTTCAAATGTGAACGCATGTGGAGTTTACTTACATGTGAAACTGCAAATGTGATTTTACAAACTGCAAATTTGACGTGCAACTGCAATTCACGTGAGATGAAAACATGTTTTGCTTCTCACATGTGAAAAGGTGGTGTTAACATGTAAACTTTAAATGTAATATACATGAAAATATGGTTTCACGTGAAATTTAAGCTCAACATGTGAAAACAGCTATTTCACATGTGAAACTGCACATTCTACATGTTTTTTCAAATGGTAATTTTTATCTCCCTCTTTTCCTTTTCCCCTTCCTCAAAACGCTTTCATTCATGATAACTTCTCCAGGCATCTAACAGACGAGTCGGAGGTGGAAATCGAGTTAGACGGCCCTGTAAGGTCTGGGCCAAGGACAGTGGATCAGCATATCTACAACCTAATCCAATAGAGCATACCTTCCCCTGCACTCTCAGACCTTGTCACTCCCTATGAATTTCCCCCCTGCCTCCAGCACAGACAAGTGAGCTGTCTACAGGCCGGGAGGCCTGAGAGTTAGGTTAGAGATGGTTGTCTCCAGTTTGGGTATAGAGTTGCCGCTGATCAAGAGCTATAGGGGGAATATGTTTAAAGGGTGGCTGCACTTCCTGATTTGGCTTTGTTTTTCATCAATGCTCATTAAGAAAAGCTATCGGCCATGACTGAAGGCAAACGAGAGTTGTCTTGGGGGTGTGGATTGATGTGGTTGTTTCTTGGGTGTCTTTGTCATTCACTCACAACAAACAAGGCCAGTAGTGAGTAAAGCAATGTTTGCTAAAATAGCTTTGCTATGGAGAGAACAACGTTTTGAAGTTGAGGACTTCTCCCCTCCTGACCCATTCACAATCTAAAGAAGGTAATCTAAACCCAAAACCCTGAAGTTTCCATCCCTAACTATAACATTTTCAAACAAGATAGAACTGCCAAAGGGGGCGTTGTTGCGATTTACTGCAGAGATAGCCTGCCGAGTTCTGTCTTACTATCCAGGTCTGTACCCAAACAATTCAAGCTTCTACTTTTAAAAATCCATCTTTCCAGAAACAAGTCTCTCACCGTTGCCGCATGCTATAGACCACCCTCTGCCCCTAGCTGTGCCCTGGACACCATATGTGAATTGATTGCCCCCCATCTATCTTCAGAGCTCGTGCTGCTAGGTGACCTAAACTGTAACATGCGTAACACCCCGGACATCCTACAATCTAAGCTTGATGCCCTCAATCTCACACAAATTATCAATGAACCCACCAGGTACAACCCCAAATCTGTAAACACGGCCACCCTCATAGATATCATCCTAACCAACTTGCCCTCCAAATACACCTCTGCTGTTTTCAACCAAGATCTCAGCGATCACTGCCTCATTGCCTGCATTCGTAATGGGTCTGCGGTCAAACGACCACCCCTCATCCCTGTCAAATGCTCCCAAAAACACTTCAGCAAGCAGGCCTTTCTAATGGGTATCCTGGAAGGATATTGACCTCATCCCATCAGTAGAGGATGCCTGGTTATTCTTTAAAAGTGCCTCCCTCACCATCTTAAATAAGCATGCCCCATTCAAAAAAATGTAGATCCAGGAACAGATATAGCCCTTGGTTCTCTCCAGACCTGACTGCCCTTGACCAGCACAAAAACATCCTGTGGCGTTCTGCATTTGAATCAAACAGCCCCCGTGATATGCAACTTTTCAGGGAAGTTAGGAACAAATATACACAGGAAGTTAGGAAAGCGAAGGCTAGCTATTTCAAGCAGAAATTTGCATTCTGTAGCACAAACTCAAAAAAGTTCTGGGACACTGTAAAGTCCATGGAGAATAAGAGCACCTCCTCTCAGCTGCCCACTGCACTGAGGCTAGGAAACATTGTTACCACCGATAAATCCACTATAATTGAGAATTTCAATAAGCATTTTTCTACGGCTGGCAATGCTTCCCACCTGGCTCCCCCTACCCCGGTCAACAGCTTTGCTGTCATGCCCTGACCATAAATTCTCTGTTTTTTTAAATATATTTTGGTTAGGTCAGGGTGTGACTAGGGTGGGTACTCTAGTTGTTGTATGTCTAGGGTTTTTGTCATCTAGGGTCTTTGTATGTCTATGTTGGCCTGATATGGTTCCCAATCAGAGACAGCTGTTTATCGTTGTCTCTGATTGGGGATCATATTCAGGTAGCCAATATCCCATTGTTAGTTGTGGGATCTTGTCTTTGTTTAGTTGCCTGTCAGAACTAGTTTGTAAAGCTTCATGTTTCATTTGGTTGGTTGTTTGTTGTTTTTGCTGTGCCTTGGTCCGATCATTAAGACGAACGTGACGCTCCCCACAGCAACTCGCCCAAAGTTCCCCCACTTCTCCTTCACCAATATCAAGATAGCTGATGTTCTGAAAGAGCTGCAAAATCTGGACCCCTACAAATCAGCCGGGCTAGACAATCTGGACCCTCTCTTTCTAAAATTATCTGCCGAAATTGTTGCAACCCCCAGTACTAGCCTGTTCAACCTCTCTTTCGTATTGTCTAAGATTCCCATAGATTGGAAAGCTGCTGCGGTCATCCCCCTCTTTAAAGGGGGAGACACTCTAGACCCAAACTGCTACATACCTATATCTATTCTACCCTGCCTTTCCAAGGTCTTCGAAAGCCAAGTTAACAAACAGATTACCGGCCATTTCGAATCCCACTGTACCTTCTCCGCTATGCAATCTGGTTTCAGAGCTGGTCAGGGGTGCACCTCAGCCACGCTCAAGGTCCTAAACGATATCATAACCGCTATTGATGAGACATTACTGTGCAGCCGTATTCATCGACCTGGCTAAGGCTTTTGACTCTGTCATTCACAACATTCTTATTGGCAGACCCAACAGCCTTGGTTTCTCAAATGACTGCCTCACCTGGTTCACCAACTACTTCTCTGATAGATTTCAGTATGTCAAATCGGAGAGCCTGTTATCCTGGACCTCTGGCAGTCTCTATGGGGGTACCACAGGTTCAATTCTCGGGCCAACTCTCTTCTCTGTATATGTTAATGATGTTGCTCTTGCTGCAGGTGATTATTTGATCCACCTCTACGCAGACGACACCATTCTGTATACCTCTGGCCCTTCTTTGGACACTGTCTTAACTAACCTCCAGATGAGCTTCAATGCCTTACAACTCTCCTTCCGTGGCCTCCAACTGCTCTTAAATGCAAGTAAAACTAAATGCATGCTCTTCAACCGATCGCTGCCCGCACCTGCCCGCCCGTCCAGCATCACTACTCTGGACGGTTCTGACTTAGATTATGTGGACAACTACAAATACCTAGGTGTCTGGTTAGATTGTAAACTCTCCTTCCAGACTCACATTAAACATCTCCAATCCAAAATTAAATTTAGAATCAGCTTCCTATTCCGCAACAAAGCAACCTTCACTCAAGCTGGCTAACAAACCCTCCTAAAAATGACTATCCTACCGATCCTCGACTTTGGTGATGTCATTTACAAAATAGTCTCCAACACTCGACTCAGCAAATTGGATGCAGTCTACCACAGTGACATCCGTCACCCAAGCCCCATATACTACACAGCACTATGACCTGTACGCTCTCGTTAGCTGGCCCTCGCTTCATACTCATCGTCAAACCCACTGGTTCCAGATCAACTGCAAGTCTCTACTAGGTAAATCCCCGCCTTATCTCAGCTCACTGGTCACCATAGCAGCACCTACCCGTAGCACGTGCTCCAGAAGGTATATCTCACTGGTCACCCCCGAAGTCGATTCTTCCTTCGGCTGCTTCTCCTTCTAGTTCTCTGCTGCCAATGACTGTAAAGAAGTGTAAAAATCACTAAAGCATGAGACTCTTATTAGCTTTAAAACCTCTTTTGGCTTGGGGGCAGTATTTCGACTTCTGGATGAGAAGCATGCCCAAAGTAAACTGCCTGCTACTCAGGCCCAGAAGCTAGGATATGCATATACTTTGGATAGAAAACACTCTAACGTTTCCAAAATTGTTAAAATAATGTCTGTGTGTATAACAGAACTGATATGGAATGCGAAAAGCTGAGGAAAATCCATCCAGGACGTGGGATTTTTGTTGTGGGTAGTTTTCAATTGAATGTCTATTGAGTATTTAATGGGTTAGGACCCAGATTGAACTTCCTATGGTTTCCACTAGATGTCAAAGTCCTTAGACATTGTTTCAGTCTTGTTTTCTGAGAAATGAAGAAGATTGAGACCTTAATGTCAGTGGACTGTAGAATCACGCAGTGCTGGTTTGCGTGCATGACCAAGTGCACACGCTTCGTTGTTTTTTCTTTCTATTGAATACGCTATTGTCTGGTTTAAATATTATCGATTATTTAGACAATTGACAACCTGAGGATGAATTATAAACATCGTTTGACATGTTTCAACGAACTTTACCGGTACTATCAGGATGTATTCGTCTGCATGTTTTGACCGCTTTTGAGCCAGTGGATTACTGAACAAAACGCACCAACAAAACAGAGTTTTTGGCATATAAAGAGGGAACAAATCATGTATTGTGTAGCTGGAACTCTTGTGACTGACACCAGATGAAGATCTTCAAAGGTAAGTGATTAATTTTATCGCTCTTTCTGACTTTCGTGACTCCTCTACTTGGTTGGAAAATGTTTGTCTGATTTTGTAAGCGGGCACTGTCCTCAGTCAATCGCATGGTATGTCTTCGCCCCAAAGCATTTTGAAATCTGACAAAGCAGCTGGATAAACACAAAAGTCAGAAATAGCGATATAATAAATGCCTTACCTTTGAAGATCTTCTTCTGTTGGAACTCCAAAATATCCCAGTTACATCACAATTGGTCCTTTTGTTCGATAAAGTCCTTTATATCCATAACAACTCGGTTTAGCTGTCACGCTTCATTCAATAATCCACCGGTTTTATGCATATAAAATTAATCCCAAACGTTACCAATAAATTTATCCAAACAAGTCAAACAACGTTTATAATCATACCTCAGGTACCTAATACGTAAATAAACGATCAAATCTAAGACGGAGAATAGTATGTTCATTACCGGAGAAAAATTACAAAGAACGGGCTTTCATCCACACGCATGGAAACACTACAGCCAAAATCGGAGCCACTTAGAAAAACTACAACTTCTAGCTAGTATTTCCAAAAACCAGCCTGAAACTCTTTCTAAAGACTGTTGACAGTGGAAGGCCTAGGAACTGCAATCTGGGAGGACTTCGCCTCATAATAAACATGAAAGCCATTGGAAACAGTGGTAGGCTGATTTTTTAAATGTTTTTTGGATGGTTTGTCCTCGGGGTTTCACCTGTCATCAGTTCTGTTACACTAACAGTTTTAGAAACTTTTGAGTGTTTTCTTTCCAAATCTACCACGCTTTTCATCCGGATGTGAAAATACTGCCCCTACCCAGGAGAGGTTAAGCCGATGTATAACACTTGTATTTTTATGAATGTTTATTATGACTATTTCTGTTCTTTGAATTTGACGCTCTGCAATTTCACCGGATGTCGTTGAGGTGGGTCGCTCGCGGAACTCCTGCTCCAGAAAGGTTAAGCACCAGCTGTCAGAGAAGATCACTGCACCTGGACATAGCTCATCTGTAAATAGCCCATCCATTCTACTTCATCCCCATACTGTATTTATTTATTTATCTTGCTCCTTTGCACCCCAGTATCTCTACTTGCGCATTCATCTTCTGCACATTCACCATTTCAGTGTTTAATTGCTATATTGTAATTACTTCACCACCTTGGCCTATTTTTTGCCTTATCTCTCCTATCCTACCTCATTTGCACATGCTGTATATAGATTTTTTACTGTATTATTGATTGTAGGTTTGTTTATTCCATGTATAACTCTGTGTTGTTGTATGTGTCGAACTGCTTTGCTTTATTTTGGCCAGGTCGCAGTTGCAAATGAGAACTTGTTCTCAACGAGCCTACCTGGTTAAATAAAGGTGAAATAAATAAATAAAATAAATAATTCAGTTTTATGTGTAGGCTAAAGACTGTACTGACCTTTTGTGTAGCCAAGCTGACAGAAGCTATCTAGCAATGGCTTGCCACTGATTAACTTATTGTTAATCCAAACACATTGTCAGATTTCAAAAAGGCTTTATGGTGAAAGCACACCATGCGATTATCTGAGGACAGCGCCCCGCATGTAAAAGCATTAAAAACATTTTCCAAACCAACAGAGGTGTCACAAAAGTCAGAAATAGCGATATAATAAACCTTTGAAGATCTTCCTCTGATTGCAATCCTAAGGGTCCCAACTACACAACAAATGGTAGTTTTGTTCGATAAAGTCCTTCTTTATATCCCCAAAAAATTCAGTTTAGTTGGTGCGTTTGATTCAGTAATCAACCTGTTCCAGTCTTTCATGCACACAAAAGAATCCCAAAACTTACCAATAAACTTTGTCCAAACAAGTCAAACAACGTTTCTAATCAATCCTCAAGTACCCTAATGTGTAAATAAATGATAAAATTTAAGACAAAATGTAGTATGCTCAATGCCGGAGATAAATAACGAATGGCGCACCCTCATCCACACACGCCACAGGACTACAGTCCAAAATGAGAGCCACCTTCAAAAACTACAATTACTAACACATTTTTCAAAAAACAACTCCCTTTCTAAAGACTGTTATCATCTAGTGGAAGCCATAGGAACTGCAATATGGGAGGAATTCCTTTGAATATCCCATAGACAAGCAATTGAATGATGGTGACCTCAATAAAAACAACAAAATATTTGGATGGATTCTCCTCGGGTTTTCGCCTGCCATATCAGTTCTGTTATACTCACAGACCTTATTTTAACATTTTTAGAAACATCATTGTTTTCTATCCAATGCTACCAATTATATGCATATCCTAGCTTCTGGGCCTGAGTAACAGGCAGTTTACTTTGGGCATGCTTTTCATCCGGACGTGAAAATACTGCCCCTACCCAAGAGAGCTTAAGCCGAAGTATAAAACTTGTATTTTCATGAATGTTTATTATGAATATTTCTGTTTTTTGAATTTGCCGCTCTGCAATTTCACCGGATGTTGTCGAGGTAGGTCGCTAGAGGAACGCCTGTGCCAGAAAGGTTAAGCACCAGCTGTCAGAGCAGCTCACAGATCACTACACCTGTACATAGCTCATCTGTAAATGGCCCATCCATTCTACCTCATCCCCATACTGTATTTATTTATTTATTTATCTTGCTCCTTTGCACCCCAGTATCTCTACTTGCACATTCATATTCTGCACATTCTACCATTCTAGTGTTTAATTGCTATAATGTAATTACTTCACCACCAAAGCCTATTTTTTTGCCTTTTCTCTCTTATCCTACCTCATTTGCACATGCTGTATATAGATTTTTCTACTGTATTATTGATTGTAGGTTTGTTTCTCCATGTGTAACTTTGTATGCATATCCTATCTTCTGGGCCTGAGTAACAGGTCGTTAACCTTGGGCACGTCAGTCATCCGAACCTCCGAATACTGCCCCCCTTGCCCACCTTGAAGTCTATTTTCAAATGGGTGGCCAATAATAAACTGGTCCTGAACATAACTAAAAGCATTGTATTTGGTACAAATCATTCCCTAAGTTCTAGATCTCATCTGAATCTGACAGTGAATGGTGTCACTATTCAACAATTTGAGGAGACTGAATTACAATTACTATATTGTTAACTGTCATGGTCAAAACATGTAAATTCAATGGTTGTAAAGATGGGGAGATGTCTTTCCATAATAGATACTCAGCTTTTTTGACACCACACTCCACAAAGCAATGGCTGCAGGCTCTGGTTTTATCTAATCTTGATTATTGTCCAGTCATATGTGACTCACCACCTGGATTCGGTCTTATGTAGCAAAATTTGAAATTGTGTTTTTTTTTAATACATTGGATGAAATTAGAGACTCAGAGCTACAGAGGGGTATATCATACACTGCATTTGAGGAAACAATTGGAAAGTAATTCTGCTTTGAAAATTGAACAACTTGTAAACTCACTTTTGAGAAAACCGTGTTACAATGTTTTGGTACTACTATTGGAGAGCCCTTCCTTGTCTACACCCATTCAGCATTGTTCACACCCTCTGAAGCCTTAGCCCCACTCAGCTCTTTAAGGGTTGAGCCGTGTGTTCTCTACTAACTTGCCAGCTACTTCCAGACATCTAAGAGAGAGAGAACAGCTCACTGAACATTGTGGTTTCTTGTTCAAAGTGCACACTGGAAGCTCTGGCCAATAAGTTGGGTTGTTCCAAAAGCTCTGACCTCACAACTACCATCGTGAGGAAAACATTGGCTAGCTACTTCCAGACATATAATGAGAGAACACTCCACTCTGACCATTTTACTTGCAGAGCTGGTTAGGCTTTTTTCACGTTTTCTAGAGTTGGTGACTATACCTGTGCTGCTGGCAGCAATTTAATTACACTTTGTTTCTGACGTTTACAGGACGGGTGTTGAGCATTAAAAAATGCATCAGTTATTCTGTGCTCTGGCAAATTAAGACATGCAGCTAGATAGCTAGCTAAGTAAACAATGAATCCTAATACATGACGTAACATTAGTTAGCGAGCCAGCCAGCTAACATTAGCTAGCTAGCTAACAGTACACTTTAACTTGAAATACTTTGTCAAATTTAGAGTGGAATATTTTGTTAAAACATGTAGCTACCTAGCCAAACAATGGACCGTCATCACAACACATGAGGTTTCTACCCTGCGTGAATCTGCAGGTACCTAACCACCAGGTTCTTTGGCTATAACTAGTCAAGCAAATGTGTCTGAGAAACGAAGAATAAGATCATACACATAACGTTAGAGTGACCCAGCCAGCTAACGTTAGCTAGCTAACAGTACACTTGAAATGAAACATCTTCCTGTCAAAATTAGAAACGTGTAATATCTGATAATCTTACCAGTACACATCATGTGTCTCCAGTCTGACACCATGCACGGTTGCCTTAGTTTGACGATGTATTCCAGACTGGTGTTTTCTCCACCTCCTTAGCTATCATACTCGATATTCCACTGATTTCAAAACTCGGTCCTCCAGAAAGTGAAGCGTATTCACATAATGTTAGATAGCTAACAGTGCACTTTAACTATACATTAGGTTTATGTAGTTTTACGACGCAATGCATAGTTTTTTTAAAGCCGCGTTCAAACACGATTACCTAAACATACCAAGCAGCTCCACTAGACAGATGCATGCTATATGGTAGACCAATCCAAACTCATCTGTCGGCATGTCCAGCCCACTCATTATCTCAACCATTCATGGCTAACGAGGTTGCTCGCTTTTTCTGTGGCTAAACCAGCTAGGCTCGTTATTTAGCAATTGTATTCGTATTTACAGATGGCACAGAAGTTTGATATTAAGGAACATGAAAGTTTGATAAAAATATATTTTTTACATTAAAACGGCTCTCCTCTGTCAGGATTTGGCCAGGGTTGTTCCGGGTTTTGGTCACTAGATGCCCCCATTGTGCTTTTTGACCTTATGTTTTTTCCCTTGTTCCCCATTATTATTTGCACCTGTGCCTCGTTTTCCCCTGATTGTATTTAAACCCTTAGTTTCCCTCAGTTCTGTGCTCTGTGTTTGTATGTTAGCACCCAGCCCTAGTGTTCTGTGTATTCTTGTCGATTCCGGTGGATGCTCTTGTCGAATTCTGTTTTTGTTTTTGAGTATCTCTTGAGGCTTTTTTGTGCTATTCCTATCACCTTTTGGATTTGCCATTTTTTGTATTGAAGGACTTCTCCTTTTTACTTTATTAAATACACCGTCTTAAGTACTGCTGTGTCTGCCTCATCTTCTGGGTTCTGCTGACTATTCGTGGCTCAGTTGGTTAAGTGACTGTTTCTCACTCCGGAGACCCAGGTTCGTAACCGGGTCCTGACAGAAACACAGAGCCAAAAATGAACCCAGAGGCAGCCAGTTCCCAGGACCTTTTGCCATGCTGTCCCACCACCAGGAGACTGTCCAACGCCACGAAGCCGCCCTGGTTCAGCAAGAGGCCTTAATGGCTAGACATTCTCATCTTCTGTCGGAGATGCTGACTTCCATTAAGCAAATGTCTGATCGTCTTACCCCGGCAACAGTTCCCGTCCCAGTACCTCAGATTCACGTGCCCATGGCAGTTAACCCCCTGGCTGAACCTCGTCTTCCACCTCCCCAACGGTTCTCAGGTGATCCAAGTGCTTGTAAAGGGTTTCTCACCCAATGTTCTCTCTCCTTTGAGCTACAACCCTCGTCGTTTCCCACCGACCGGTCTAAGATCGCTTATATCATCACCCTGCTGTCGGAGAAAGCCCTGGCCTGGGCTACTGCTGTGTGGGATGCCCATAGTTCCTGCTGTGCCAGCTACTCTGCCTTTGCTGAGGAATTCAAACAAGTGTTTCAAGGCCCAAGCAGTGGTTCTGACTCAGCCAAACAGCTCCTGACTCTCCACCAAGGTTGGCGCAGCGTGACGGACTATGCCATCCAGTTCCGCACGGTGGCAGCAGCAAGTGGCTGGAACAACGAGGCGCTCACGGTGTGCTTTCTGAAAGGCCTTTCCGACACTATCCAAGATGAACTGGCCACTCGGGAACCACCGGACAATCTCGAGTCCCTGATCAAGTTGGCCTCACGCATTGACCAGCGTCTGAGAGAGAGAGAACTCAACCGTAGACCTCTAGCCCCTATCAGTCCCAGCTCCGAGTCCCCACCTTTATCCTCGCTGGCTCCATCGGAACCCATGCAGATTGGACGCATCTCCCAGGCTGAGAGAGACCGCCGGATGAGGAGCGACGCTGTCTATATTGCGGCAAACCGGGCCATTTCCGTTCCACGTGTCCCGGGCTCCAGGGAAACGCTCTGTCCCGTACAGACCGGGGGAACTGTAACGGGAAACATAACCTCCTCCCATCCGTCCAACTCCCGTCTGCTCATTCCAGTCACCCTCTCCTGGGACAACCACAAGCTTCACCTTCAAGCCTTGGTAGACTCTGGAGCCGCAGGTAACTTCATGGATGGTGTCTGGGCGAAGGAGAATGGCGTTCCCTCTGAACCTCTAAGTGAACCCATGAGGGTCACTACATTGGATGGAAGCCCTTTGGGATCTGGACTTGTCACTCATGTCACTACCTCCTTGCGACTTTCAGTTTCACAACACCAGGAATTGATGAACTTTCATTTGATCTCCTGTTCCGAGTTCCCTCTCGTCCTTGGATACCCCTGGCTTCACAGCCATAACCCTCACATCGACTGGTCTGTGGGCACTATCAAGCAGTGGGGTCCTACGTGCCAAGCTACTTGTATTTTCCAGAATTCCCGAGTTCTACTCCCGAGTCTTTAGAGTCCATTGACCTGACCCGAGTTCCCGAGTGTTACCATGACCTCAAACTGGTGTTTAGCAAACAGAGGGCCACCATGCTACCACCCCATAGACCTTACGATTGCCCCATCGACCTGTTTCCGGGCACTTGCCCCCCAGGGGTCGGATCTTTTCCCTATCTCCACCCGAACGAGCTGCTATGGATACCTACATCAAGGACGCTCTGGAAGCAGGCCTCATGCGTCCATCCACCTCCCGGCGGGAGCAGGGTTTTTCTTTGTGGCCAAGAAAGACGGTGGATTACGTCCTTGCATCGACTACCGGGGACTCAATGCCATAACCGTCCGTAACCGTTACCCGCTACCCCTTATGGCCACAGCCTTCGAGCTGCTCCAGGAAGCAGTTGTTTTCACTAAGCTTGACCTGCGGAACGCATACCATCTTGTGCGGATCAGACCTGGTGACGAGTGGAAGACCGCTTTCAACACGCCTACTGGTCACTATGAATACTTGGTGATGCCCTTCGGCCTGACCAACGCCCCAGCGGTGTTCCAAGCGCTCATAAACGATGTGCTTAGGGATATGCTTAACATATTTGTGTTCGTTTACTTGGATGACATCCTCATCTTTTCGAGCTCCCTTCAAGAACACACTAAGCATGTCAGACAAGTACTCAAACGCCTCCTGGACAGCCATCTGTACGTTAAGCCGGAAAAATGTGAATTCCATTCATCCCGAGTACAATTCCTGGGATTTGTAGTGGAACCCGGTCGAGTCCAAATGGACCCCAGGAAGGTAGGGGCGGTAGCGGATTGGCCCACCCCCAAATCCGTTAAGGAAGTTCAGCGTTTCCTGGGCTTCACAAACTTCTACCGCAAGTTCATCAAGAACTTCAGCTTGGTGGCAGCCCCTCTCTCAGCTTTAACCAAGGGTGGCAATGCAAGGTTTTTGTGGGGAAGAGAAGCTGAGACGGCCTTCCAAGGACTCAAGCAGCGCGTTCTCTCTGCTCCCATCCTGATACTACCGACTACGGATGAACCATTTGTGGTGGAGGTAGACGCATCAGAGGTTGGTGTTGGAGCTGTCCTGTCTCAGAGGGGTGAAGACAAGAAGCTTCATCCGTGCGCTTTCTTCTCACACCGGCTTACCCCGACTGAGTGGAACTACGATGTGGGGGATCGTGAACTCCTAGCGGTTAAGATGGCATTGAAGGAATGGAGACACTGGCTCGAGGGGGCTTCTCACCCGTTTCAAGTGCTTACGGACCACAAAAATCTGGAGTATATCCAGCAGGCGAAGCGGTTGAACTCTAGACAAGCTAGATGGTCTCTTTTCTTCAATCGATTCCAGTTTATCCTCACCTATCGGCCCGGGTCGAAGAATCTCAAACCGGATGCCCTGTCCCGAGTCTACGCTCCTGCCATTCGAGATGACACGGACATGCCTGTCCTTCCTGCTGCTAAGATTGTGTCTCCGATCTCGTGGCAAGTTGAGGATACCGTGAGACGTGCTCAAGCTAGCGAACCGGACCCGAAAGGAGGTCCTGCCAATCGGTTGTTTGTCCCCAAGGCAGTGAGGACTCAGGTCCTTCTGTGGGGGCACTCCTCTCGCCTCACCTGTCATCCGGGCGTAGGTCAACAAGCCAACAGACGTCGCCGTCTCGGGCCTACCCTGCGCCCCGGCCAGAGAGTCTGGCTCTCCACAAGAGACTTACCTCTACGGGTGGAGTCTCGCAAGCTGTCCCAAAAATACATCGGTCCCTTCAAGGTTGCCAGGAGAATTAACCCAGTTTCTTATCGCCTACACTTACCCAGATCCCTTAAGATTAATCCCACATTTCACATTTCATTGTTAAAACCTGTTGTTTTTTCTCCCCTTGTCCCGGCAGACAGACCTCCCCTCCGCCTCGTGTCATTGGAGGCCAGCCGGCTTATACCGTCCATCGGATACTGGATTCCCGCCGGGTGCAGCGGTCCTGGCAGTATCTGGTGGACTGGGAAGGCTATGGTCCCGAGGAGCGCTCCTGGGTTCCTGCCAAAGACATCCTGGACCCTGACCCCATTCGTCAGTTCAGGGCCCTCCACCCTGAGAGAGCTGGTAGGAACGTCAGGAGCCGTTCCTAGGGGGGAGATTCTGTCAGGATTTGGCCAGGGTTGTTCCGGGTTTTGGTCACTAGATGCCCCCATTGTGCTTTTTGACCTTGTGTTTTTTCCCTTGTTCCCCATTATTATTTGCACCTGTGCCTCGTTTTCCCTGATTGTATTTAAACCCTTAGTTTCCCTCAGTTCTGTGCTCTGTGTTTGTATGTTAGCACCCAGCCCTAGTGTTCTGTGTATTCTTGTCGATTCCGGTGGATGCTCTTGTGGAATTCTGTTTTTGTTTTTGAGTATCTCTTGAGGCTTTTTTGTGCTATTCCTATCACCTTTTGGATTTGCCATTTTTTGTATTGAAGGACTTCTCCTTTTTACTTTATTAAATACACCGTCTTAAGTACTGCTGTGTCTGCCTCATCTTCTGGGTTCTGCTGACTATTCGTGGCTCAGTTGGTTAAGTGACTGTTTCTCACTCCGGAGACCCAGGTCCGTAACCGGGTCCTGACATCCTCTGATGTTGTGACTTGTGAAATATGCCTAGTTACCTGAATCGGGTCACATACAGTGGCTTGCAAATGTATTCACCCCCATTGGCATTTTTCTTATTTTGTTGCCTTACAACCTGGAATAAAAATAGATTTATATCATTTGATTTACACAACATGCCTACCACTTTGAAGACGCAAAATGTTTTTATATTGTGAAACAAACAAGAAGTAAGACAAAAAACCTGAACTTGAGCGTGCATAACTATTCACCCCCACAAAATCCATACTTTGTAGAGCCACCTTTTGCAGCAATTACAGCTGCAAGTCTCGTGGTATGTCTCTGTAAGCTTGGCACATCTAGCCACTGGGATTTTTTCCCATTCTTCAAGGTGAAACTCTCAAGGCAAGTAGTTTTCAGCTATACTTTTTGTGGCTGTTTATTTACCACCACAGACAGATGTTGGCACTAAGACCGCACTCAGTCAGCTGTATAAGGAAATAAGCAAACAGGAAACCACTCACCCAGAGGCGGCGCTCCTAGTAGCTGGAGACTTTAATACAGGGAAACTTAAACCAGTTCTACCAAATTTCCATCAACATGTTAAATGTGCAACCGGAGGGAAAATAATTCTAGAACACCTGTACTCCACATACAGAGACGCGTACAAAGCTCTCCCTCGCCCTCCACTTGGTAAATCTGAACACAACTCTATCCTCCTGATTCCTGCTTACAAGTAAAAATTAAAGCAAGAAGCACCAGTGACTCGGTCTAATTAAAAAGTGGTCAGATGAAGCAGATGCTAAACTACAGGACTGTTTTGCTATCAAAGACTTGAACATGTTCCGGGATTCTTCCGATGACATTGAGGAGTACAACACATCAGTCACTGGCTTTATCAATAAGTCCATCGAGGACGTCGTCCCCACAGTGACTGTACGTACATACCCCAACGAGAAGCCATGGATAACAGGCAACATTCGCACAGAGCTAAAGGGCAGAGCTGCCGCTTTCAAGGTGTGGTACTAAGGTTTGTCTAACCTGGAAGCTTACAAGAAATACTGCTATTCCCTGCGATGAACCATCAAACAGGCAAAGCATCAGTACAGGGCGAAGATTGAATCATACTACACCAGCTTCGACGCTCGTCTTATGTGGCAGGGCTTGCAAACTATTACAGACAACAAAGGGAAGCACAGCCACAAGCTGCCCAGTGACACGAGCCTACCAGACGAGCGAAATCACTTCGAGTCAAGCAACACTGAGGCATGGATGAAAGCATCAGCTGTTCCGGACGACTGTGTGGTCACGCTCTCCGAAGCCGATGTGAGTAAGACCTTTAAACAGTTCAAAATACAGAAGTCCATGGGGCCAGACGGATTATCAGGGCGTGTGCTCCGGGCATGTGCTGACCAACAGGCAGGTGTCTTCACTGACATTTTCAACATGTCCCTGACTGAGTCTGTAATACCAACATGTTTCAAGCAGACCACCATAGTCCCTGTGCCCAAGGACACAAAGGCAACCTGCCTGCATGACTACAGACCCGTACCACTCATGTCCTTAGCCATGAAGTGGTTTGAAAGGTTGGTAATGGCTCACATCAACACCGTTATCCCAGAAATCCTAGACCCACTCCAATTTGCATACTGCCCAAACAGATCCACAGATGATGCAATCTCTATTGCACTCCACACTGCCCTTTCCCACATGGACAAAAGGAACACTTATGTGGGAATGCTATTCATTGAGTATAGCTCAGCGTTCAACATCTTAGTACCCTCAAAGCTCATCACTAAGCTAAGGATCCTGGGACTAAACACTTCCCTCTGCAACTGGATCCTGGACTTCCTGACGGGCCGCCCCCAGGTGGTGAGGGTAGGTAGCAACACATTTGCCACCCTGATCCTCAACACTGGAGCTCCCCAGGGGTGTGTGCTCAGTCCCCTCCTGTACTCCCTGTTCACCCACGACTGCATGGCCAGGCACGACTCCAACACCATCACTAAGTTTGCAGACGACACAACAGTGGTAGGCCTGATCACCGACAGGACAGCCTATAGAGAGGAGGTCAGAGACCTGGCCAGGTGGGGCCAGGACAACAACCTATCCCTCAACGTAACCAAGACGAAGGATCATTGTGGACTACAGGTAAAGGAGGACCGAGCACGCCCCATTCTCATCGACGTGGCTATAGTGGAGGAGATTGAGAGCTTCAAGTTCCTTGGTGTCCAAGTCGACAACACACCAAGACAGTCGTGAATAGGGCATGACAGAGCTTTTCCCCCTCAGGAAACTTTTTTTTTGCATGGGTCCTGAGATCCTTAAAAGGTTCTACAGCTGCAACATTGAGAGCATCCTGACTGGTTCATCACTACCTGGTACGGCAATTGCTCGGCCTCTGACTGCAAGGCACTACAGAGGGTAGTGCGTATAGCCCAGTACATCACGCGGGCTAAGCTGCCTGCCATCCAGGACCTCTACACCAGGCGGAGTCAGAGGAAGGCCATAATAATTGTCAAAGTCCCCAGCCATCCCAGTCATAGAATGTTCTCTCTACTACCGCATGGCAAGCGGTACTGCGTTTTACGCTACTGCTACTCTCTGTTTATCATATATGCATAGTCACTTTAACTTTACATTCATGTACATACTACCTCAATTGGGGTGACCAACTAGTGCTCCCGTACGTTGGCTAACCGGGCTATCTGTATTATGTCCCACCCACCACCCGCCAACCCCTATTTTACACTACTGCTACTCTCTGTTCATCATATATGCATAGTCACTTTAACCATATCTACATGTACATACTACCTCAATCAGCCTGAATAACCGGTGTCTGTATGTAGCCTCGCTACTCTATATAGCCTGTCTTTTAACTGTTGTTTTATTTCTTTACCTACAGTACCTTTTGTTCACCTAATACCTTTTTTTTGCACTATTGGTTAGAGCCTGTAAGTAATCATTTCACTGTAAGGTCTACACCTGTTGTATTCGGCGCATGTGACAAATACATTTTGATTGTATTTGATTTACAGGAATATGGATCTGAATATATACAGCAACAGCTACCCTGTAGACATTCCTGTCATTGTTCTAGATATTATATCCTTATTGTCACGCCCTTGTCGAAATATATTATGTTTATTCTTCGTTTATTCGGTCAGGCCAGGGTGTGACATGGGTTATTGTGGTGTGTTTTTGTCTTGGGGTTTTGTGGGATGTCTAGCGTTAGTCTATGGCTGCCTGAGGCGGTTCTTAATCAGAGTCAGGTGATTATCGTTGTCTCTGATTAGGAACCATATTTAAGCAGCCATATTCTGTGTGTTTCGTGGGTGATTGTCCTTAGTGTCCTTGTTCCTGTCGCTGTGTTAGTTTACATAGTATAGGCTGTTTCGGTTTTCGTTGCTTTCATTACGTTCTTGTTTTTGTAGTATTTTGTATTGATTCGTGTTTACGTTTTTTATTAATCATGGATCGCAATCTACACGCTGCATTTTGGTCCGACTCTCATTCGCCTACAGAAAACCGTTACACTTATATTCCTATTGCTGCATCATCAAAGGTGCTGTCTAAGTGAGTCTCAGAAATGGATAATATATTAATATTATCTAAGATTAGCAAATTACTAATTTCATGAACGTTGTTTCTGAGGCTACATACAGTATAATGGAATAAAAGGTATTCCCTTCAACTCAGCTTAAACAAAAAATGTAGAAGTCATACAGTGTATCTATATGAGTTAACTTTAACCCTTTCCTGGGATGCTTATCTAAAACTGAACTCAATGATAATAGATTACATTTTTTATAATTGTAATTCTGATAATGACAAGAATGAATGAGCAGATTATGTTCAGCAGATGCCTTATCTGGTTTAGCTGGGCTGTAGCAGGGTGCTCTATTCTTTGTGCCACTTCTGCATAGCTGTCTTGTTGGTCTCTTCTGATTTAGGTTGTTGTCCTGTTAACATTGGGGGTACTGGGTTTTGAGGGTGATGTCCACTCTGGAAGGGGCCTGATGGAGCAGGGTGGTGTTGATCAATCTGGATGGGGGCTGATGGTGCAGGGTGGAGCTGGCCTCCCTAGAAGGGGCCTGGTGGTGTAGGTTGGACCGGTCTCTCTGGATGGGACTTGATAGTGTATCATGGAGCTGGCCTCTGGATGGGGCCAATGGTGTAGGGTAGAACTGGCCTCTCTAGAAGGGGGCCTGGTGGTGTAAGGTGGAGCTGGCCTCTCTGGATAGGGCCTGTTGATGTAGGGTGGTGCTGGTATTTCTGGGTGGGGGCTGGTAGTTGTAATCTTGGAGGATGTATGGCAGAGTTCTTCTTATTTGCTTTTTTGCTTTGTCCCAGATAAATTTATTTCAGTTCCCTAGCAAACACCTTGACGCCCTGTTTGTTCAAGTGTACTAGGTCGTATATCAGCTGGGGGTGAATATCACGGTGGTTCGCTAAGTAAACATTGTCCAAGACAGCACAGCCTCTAGACTGCTCAGCGTTGTTGAATAATGTGGAAGGGCTCATCTCCACATGGCAACAGTGATTTTGGTATTAGGAAACCTCTCTGCAGCTCTGGCTGCCACTTGTTGCATTACACAAACTACATGTCCCCTCGTTGCCATCAAATCATTTGTAACTGTGCGAGTTGTATTGTTTGACCCTATTTTATTTGTTGTTGGGCACCATAGCTTTCGGACTGTCATGCCAGGGAAAAGCAATTCCTCTTTGAGAGATTTCCCATTGGAGTCACATAACATGAAGGCCATAGGGTGCTCTGCCTGTGTGCTGCTGTTGTAGGCTGTGGTGGATGGAGTGAGGTGGGTACCACAGATGTCGTTTTCTTGTCTTCCTTCCTCCTGAGGGTCCCAGCATGGCTTTGCTGGTGCTTGTGCTCTGGGGCTGCGATGGGGAGATCAAGTTTAAGTATCTGACAAGGAAATGTGCTGGCTTGGGAGGAGGAGATGTTCTGGGCCTGACCTCTGACCTCCCGAGTGGCGCAGTGGTCTATGGCACTGCATCTCGGTGCTTATGGCATCACTACAGACCTGGTTTGATTCCAGGCTGTATCACAACTGGCCATGATTGGGAGTCAATTGCTCAGCATCTTCTGGGTTCGAGTAATCATTTATTCTCAAATTCGACAACATCCGGTGAAATCAGAGCGCGCCAAATTCAAAATATAAAATCGTAATATTAAACATTTATGAAAATACAAGTGTCATACATGATTCTTTAGCTTAGAATCTTGGTAATCGAACTACGTTGTCAGATTTCATAAAGGCTTTACGGCGAAAGCATAGCATTCGATTGTCTGAGGACAGCGCCTCACATAAGCATAATTTCCAAACCAGCACAGGCGTCACGAAATAACAAATAGCGATAAAATAAATAACTTACTTTTGAAGATCTTCCTCTGTTTGCAATCCCAAGGGTCCCAGCTACACAATGAATGGATATTTTGTTCGATAAAGTCCTTCTTTATATCCCAAAATTAATGTTTAGTTGGCGCCATTGAATTCAATAATCCAGTCCTTCAACATGCAAACAAAGGATTCCAAAAAAGTTACCAGCAAACGAGTCAAATAATGTTTTTAATTAACCCTCAGGTTGTCTATTATCTAAATAAACAATAATATTTCAGCCAGACATTACTATGTACAATAGCCACGGAAAAGAACGAACCCACGTTCATGCGCGCAAAAAGACTACTTTTGCCCTGGAGCTCAACTTGGAAAGACTACAAATACTTCTTCATTTTTCAAAACAACAACCCTAAAACCTTGTATAAAGACTGTTGACATCTACTGGAAGCCATAGGAACTGCAATCTGGGAGATGGAAATTAGATCTTTCAATAGCATTGAAGTCATTCGGAGCTCCAAAATAACATTTTCCAGATCAATTTTCCTCTGGTTTTCGCCAGCTTTATCAGTTCTGTTATACTCACAGACATTATTTTAACTGTTTCAGAAATCTCAGAGTGTTTTCTATCCAATTCTACCAATTATATGCATATCCTTGCTTCTGGTCCTGAGTAACAGGTAGTTTACTTTGGGCACGTCAGACAGGCGGAAATTCATGAAACTAGCCTTACTCGCAGAGAGGTTAAACGGCTTGCCTAGTTAATAAATAAAGGTTAAATAAAAAATACAATTCTGTGTGAGTTCCGGAGGTTCACTGTGAGAAGCATTGATACAGCCAATGTGAGGGTGTGGTTGTGAGGCTTGTGATAGGCTCCAGTTCGTCTCAGTGTGGATGGTGGTGTCTTTGTGTTCTAGAAATTATATGACTGCTGACAACTCCCTTTCTAGCTCCTCCTTGATATCAGCTACCTCTGTCCTCTCGACTGTTGCCAGTTTCTCTCTCAGCTGTTACTTATCCTTCCTCAGTACAGTGACCTCACCACAAGGCTCATTCACCTACCTCCATTAGGGAGATACTCCCAAAGGTCTGGTACAGCTCGGACAGGTTGTCACTCTCCATGTCTGCCAGGATAGCTTGGTTAAATATGAGGGTGGGGGTACTTTTGGAATTAACTGATTTCTCATCAGGTATGTTTTCTGATTGAAGCGTTGCATTTAGAGTGCCATTCTCTTTCAAGGTGTCTGCTAGCTCTTTCAGTGATGAAAACTCGTGTATATAGAGGATAAGTGCAGCTTCTAGGCCTGGAATAATTACGGTGCCGTTGTTGTAGGTGTTAATGGCGAAGAGTCGATTATCAGGCTTCTGTTCATCAGATACCAAGACCTGTCGACCATTAGTGATTCCTCTCTTTCTGGCATGGCCAAAGTGCCTACATGTGGCAGAATACCACGCAGCAGTAAGCTCTGTATAGAAGAGCAATCAGAGATTGTATTCTTGTCTCCTATTAGGGTATAATCAACAAACAATGTCTCTGGATTTTCTCTTAGCAGCTTTTGTTTGTGATGCTGTTTACAATGTTCAGACTTCTTTTCTGCTGGTAGATCAAATGGAAGTAACTAAGCTCCTGCTACTGTTGCCATTGATATTTTTAGAATTTGAGATTTGAATACATGCAACTTTTTAAATAATGTACTTTTTATAATGAATATATAAAGCTATTAAATATGTATATTTGTGTAATTAACACTGTACTCATCAATTACAATGCCCAGAACAATCTTACCTCGCCTTTATGTACTTTTATGTTTGTTTCCTTTTCAATGCCTCATACTGTCTTTCATTTAGAAATCTTACAGAAATCCTACAAAACAATTTCCTTTTCTGTAGATTTTTCCCTCTATTTTGACTCCTTCTTATTGTCCTTATTTCCTAATCCCTAAATCCTGACCTTGATGCTTACTGCCAGATGATCAAAATGATTTAGTAGACGAGCTAAGTTTCAGAGCCAGGTTGATCAATCTCTCAAAATGTCTGTCAAAATCCCCAAAAATCAAACAATCTTCTCAAAGGAAAAACAGGAAAAACAACCACTGATATCTCCAGATGTGAAGAACACAGCACAGCACTGAAACAACAAAACTGTTCACTAAAAAACATCCTTCATTTATTGTTGCTCTAGAAAATACACTATACATTTTTATGAAATCAGGCATGTTGTTTTGGGTTAGCGGGCAATGCCCCCAGGATGCTAGCTAGCTACCTAACTTGCAAATATGGGTCAGTTATCATATTTGTCTGAGTTTAAATAAATTGACTAGCTAGCTAATATTAGCTAGTCAGTTCAAGTTGAAACATTATTGAAAAAGCTGGCTCCATCCTATGATTAGCTACCAAGCTATGGTATTTGGTATTTTATTAGGATCCCCATTAGCTCTTGCAATAGCAGCAGCTACTCTTCATGGGGTCCAGAAGCGAGAATCCAAGTGCCTGCACTGTATTGATCCTAAATGCCAATGGGCTAAAGTTAGCTGCTGTTAGCAAGGTATCTACAGTGGGGCAAAAAAAGTATTTAGTCAGCCACCAATTGTGTGACAGACAAAATGAGGGAAAAAAAATCCAGAAAATCACATTGTAGGATTTTTAATGAATTTATTTGTAAATTATGGTGGAAAATAAGTATTTGGTCAATAACAAAAGTTTATCTCAATACTTTGTTATATACCCTTTGTTGGCAATGTTAGAGGTCAAATGTTTTCTGTAAGTCTTCACAAAGTTTTCACATACTGTTGCTGGTATTTGATCTTTATGGCCTTCGTGTAACATCGGGTGGTGTGGGTGTCCTGGAGGGCAGGTAGTTTGCCCCCGGTGATGCGTTGTGCAGACCTCACTACCCTCTGGAGAGCCTTACGGTTAAGGGCGGAGCAGTTGCCGTACCAGGCGGTGATACAGCCCGCCAGGATGCTCTCGATTGTGCATCTGTAGAAGTTTGTGAGTGCTTTTGGTGACAAGCCGAATTTCTTCAGCCTCCTGAGGTTGAAGAGGCGCTGTTGCGCCTTCTTCACGATGCTGTCTGTGTGAGTGGACCAATTCAGTTTGTCTGTGATGTGTATGCCGAGGAACTTAAAACTTGCTACTCTCTCCACTACTGTTCCATCGATGTGGATAGGGGGGTGTTCCCTCTGCTGTTTCCTGAAATCCACAATCATCTCCTTAGTTTTGTTGACGTTGAGTGTGAGGTTATTTTCCTGACACCACACTCCGAGGGCCCTCACCTCCTCCCTGTAGGCCGTCTCGTCGTTGTTGGTAATCAAGCCTACCACTGTTGTGTCGTCCGCAAACTTGATGATTGAGTTGGAGGCGTGCGTGGCCACGCAGTCGTGGGTGAGGGAGAGGGCTCAGAACGCACCCTTGTGGGGCCCCAGTGTTGAGGATCAGCGGGGAGGAGATGTTGTTACCTACCCTCTCCACCTGGGGGCGGCCCGTCAGGAAGTCCTGTTGCACAGGGCGGGGTCGAGACCCAGGGTCTCGAGCTTGATGACGAGCTTGGAGGGTACTATGGTGTTGAATGCTGAGCTGTAGTCGATGAACAGCATTCTCACATAGGTATTCCTCTTGTCCAGATGGGTTAGGGCAGTGTGGTTGAGATTGCATCGTCTGTGGACCTATTTGGGCGGTAAGCAAATTGGAGTGGGTCTAGGGTGTCAGGTAGGGTGGAGGTGATATGGTCCTTGACTAGTCCCTCAAAGCACTTCATGATGACGGAAGTGAGTGCTATGGGGCGGTAGTCGTTTAGCTCAGTTACCTTAGAGGAACTGACTTAGTGCAAAAGACAACAAAAGCTTTCAGAGGGAAGTATTTGCAGCCACTCGACATCAGTGTAAATCGTGCATTTAAGGTGGCGCTCCGTGTTCAGTGGGAGGCTTGGATGACAAGTGGGGAGAAATCCTTCACTAAAACGGGCCGCATGCGAAGAGCAACTTATGGTCAAGTCTGCCAGTAGGTCCTGACAGTGTGGAGCATTGTCAAAAAATCCACTATCATCAACGGTTTTCGAAAGGCTGGACTGCTGCGTGTTGAAGAGGGCAGCATGAGCTTAGCGGGGAATTTGCTTCCGGATGAAAATGACGAGAGCGACAATGAAAACGATCCAACATCGGATGAAGCAATTCTGAGGCTATTCAACTCCAACACCAAAGGAGATGACTTCAGTGGTTTCAGTGCACAGGAGGAGGTAGATGGTGACCAATGACTTTCTTGGTAGGCTACTGTTTACTGCAATTTCTTTTATTTTTGTTACAAGCCGTGTTTCGTTAAAGCCTATTTATATTTGCTACAAGCCGTGTTTCGTTTAAAGGCTGTGTAAAGTTCATTTGTTTCAATGTACCGGTAGGCACCTGCGGCTTATAGACATGTGCGTCTTATTTATGTACAAAATACATAAATAAATATTTTTTAATAATTCAGTGGGTGCGGCTTATATTCAGGTGCCCTTAATAGTCCAGAAATTACGGTAGGCACATTTGTGCAGTCTTGATATAACATTTTTAATAGAAATGCAAAGGTTTATTAGATCAGTCTGAAACTTTGCACATACACTTCTGCCATCAAGTGGCCGAAATCTAAATTGCACCTGAGCTGGAATAATACATTATGGCCTTTCTCTTGCATTTCAAAGATGATGGTACAACATTTTTTTTTTGTATTTTCTTTTACCAGATCTGTGTTATATTCGCCTACATTCCTTTCACATTTCCACAAACTTCAAAGTGTTTCCTTTCAAGAAGGTACCAAGAATATGCATATCCTTGCTTCAGGGCCTGAGCTACAGGCAGTTAGATTTGGGTATGTCATTTCAGGCAAAAAAAAATTAAAACGGGGCCGATCCTTAAGAGGTTTTTAACAGATGTTTTATTGATTAGCAGTCGGGATAATATGTATCAACGTCTTCACTGTGTTGTAGTGTCAAATTGCATATCTGCTTAACATTTGCAATTTGCTGAATATGCTGAAATGTTATTTATCATTTAAAAACAACTATGGAGGAGAAAGTGGTGCTCTCGGAATATTCAACAGCATTGGCCGAACTCTCTATACATATGTTTCTGGTACCAGCTATTCTACTTAGCTAAAGTACTCACCAACACCAGTGGTTTGACTGTTGACAGGCAGCAGAAGTGAATGTGTCGGATGTAATCCTTTCCTGACCATCTGGCAATATTGTTGAAATGCTTTGGAAGTTTGCAAACACATTCTCACCCTTTTTGCCATTGTACCCATATGCAGACTTGACAAATGTCCATATGGCAGCTGGGGGCAGACCACAATGTGTACTTGGTCATCATTGGCAAAAGTGGGCATGTCAGTAATCCATACTGCTATGAATTTTATGAATAATGGCTAAACAATGTATACATTTAACTAAAACTAGAACTAATTTAATTCTACCCTGTTTTACTATATCTGAATTATAAGTTAGTTCATAAGAAAGAGGTTATGTAGCATGGATAAGGGGTAATTGGAAATGATAACCATTGTGGAAGAAGGACCTATGTTTGAACCGACTCAGCTATAAGTCAGTGGCGATCAAATAAGACAGCGAGAGCCCCTCCAGGTTTTCCGTATCTGGAACTGTCTGCTAAGTGGTAGTAAACTATGGTGAGACTTCAGGAGTTAATCCAGATATAGTGTGTCAGGTATGTGCGCTAGTGAGTTGGAATGAACTTTTGAACCTGCTTTGTCCTGGTCGAGAGTAGGAGATACATTTTATAACCTATGACGTCATATGTGATATAAAAACTGTTGTACATGGTTCTATGAGCAGCGCTCTCGAGACTAAATGTTATTGGCAAATTTTGGTAGACTGTTCTGTCTATTTTATGCAAATAAGGATCTTACAAATTGTTAGAAACAGACAGAGTGATTTTAATTGAATTGGTTAATGAACACATATAGGAATTGTAGAATTCATTTAACACATACCCAACCTTCCAGTAGGTCGTGATGAACACACTTATTACAAAGCTATGTTTTAGGATGTATCACGACTCAGGATATGACCCAGATGCAGACACAGGAGGCGGATAGTACGAGTCTCAGAGTTTATTATAGTAACAGGGGCAGGCAAAAGTTAAGTCAAGGCAGGCAAAGGGTTGTGATCCAAATCACATTCAGACAGGTGCAGGACGGCAGGCAATTGGTATATCAAGGCATTCAAATAGTTGTGGTCTTGGGGTCCGCCGGTGGAGCAGCTGGGCTAGAAAGGTGTGAGAACATATCGGCTTCACATTCTTGGACCCCAGGCGGTAGGAGATGGTAAAGTTGAACCGAGTGAAAGCAGGGCCCATCGAGCTTGACTAGAGTTGAGGCGCTTGGCGGTGCGGAGATATTCCAGGTTCTTGTGATAAGTCCACACTATGAATGGATGTTCCACCCACACTAACCAGTGCCTCCATTTCAACACCATCTTGACCGCGAGTAATTCTCAATTCCCCAGATCGTAGCTCCTCTCAGCGGGGTTAAAACGGTGGAAAGGAAAGTGTAGGGATGCAGCTTTTGGTCCTGGGCAGAACGCTGGGACAGGACGGCCCCCACTCCGATGTCCGAGGCATCGACCTTCTCAGCGAACTGATGGGACGGGCCTGGATGGACTAAAATGAGAGCTGTATTGAACTGAAGTTTGACATTCGAGAACACCCGGTCAGCTGCTGGAGACCACGTGAACAGAATCTTGGGAGAGATGAGTGCTGAGAGAGGGGAAACCAGAGTCCTGTAACCCCAACCCGGCGATAGAAATTAGCAAACCCCAGGAAACGTTGCAGCTGCACTCTGGATGTGGGTTGAGGCCAATCCACCACCACTCTCACCTTGCCAGAGTCCTTCTCAATATTTCCAGCAACAATGATGTACCCTAGGAAGGAGAGAGTGGAGCAATGGAATTCACATTTTTTTTATTTAACTTCTTAAGGTACAGGGGGCAGCATTTTCACTTTTGGATAAATAGCGTGCCCAATTTCAACTTCCTGCTACTCATGCCAAGAATATAAGATATGCATATTATTAATGGATTTGGATAGAAAATACTCTGAAGTTTCTAAAACTGTTTGAATCATGTCTGTGAGTATAACAGAATATATGTAGCAGGCAAAACCCCGAGGACTAACCGTTCAGAATTTTTGTTTTTGATGTCTGTCTGTTCAGTGAGTTCTCTTTGGCAAACGATATTTCTTAGGAACTTGTTTTCAGTTCCTACCGCTTCCACTGGATGTCACCAGTCTTTGGAATTTGGTTGAGGTTATTCATTTGTGCAATGAAGAAGTACGGCCAACTAGGAACTGCGTAACACTGTTGAGAGTTGCGCAAGACTTGAAAAGTAGCTTGGTTTGATGTGTTGCTGTATTGACCACAGATAGACCCGTCTTCAATTTGCAATTTATCCAAAAGTGAAAATGCTGCCCCCTATACCTTAAGAAGTTAAAGGTCTTACTCACATCGGAAGCAGAGAGCATGATCACGCAGCCTCAGTACCATTTGCCTCGAAGCGAGCATAGAAGTAGTTTAGCTCATCTGGTAGGCTCGTGTAACTGGGCCGCTCTTGGCTGTGCTTCCCTTTATAGTCTGTAATGGTTTGCATGCCCTGCCACATCAGACGAGCGTCAGAGACAGTGTAGTACAATTCGATCTTAGTCCTGTATTGATGCTTTGCCTGTTTGATGTTTCGTCGGAGGGCATAGCGGGATTTCTTACACGCTTCTGGGTTAGAGTCCCGCTCCTTGAAAGCGGCAGCTCTTGCCTTTAGCTCAGTGCGGATGTTGCCTGTAATCCATGGCTTCTGGTTGAGGTATGTACTGTGAGGACAACGTCATCGATGCACTTATTGATGAAGCCAATGACTGATGTGGTGTACTCCTCAATGCCACTGGAGGAATCCTGGAACATATTCCAGTCTTTGCTTGCAAAACAGACAAACCAGACGAGCTAAATGTCTTTTATGCTCAATTTGAGGCAAGCAACAATGAAGCATGCACGAGAGCGCCAGCTCTTTGGACGAATGTGTGTTAATGCTCTCGGTAGCGGATGTGAGCAAGACCTTAAAACAGGTCAACATTCACAAAGCTGCGGGGCCAGACTGATTATCAGGACGTGTACTCAAAACACGCACAGATCAACTGTCAAGTGTCTTCACTGACATTTTCAACCTCTCCCCGACTGAGTCTGTAATACCTACAGTGGCTTGCGAAAGTATTCACCACCTTGGCATTTTTCCTATTTTGTTGCCTTATAACATGGAATTAAAATTGATTTTTTGGGGGGGGGGTTGTATCATTAGATTTTTATTGTGAAACAAACAAATAAGACACAAAAAAACAGAACTTGAGCTTGCACAACTATTCACCCCCACCGCCCCAAAGGTAATTCTTTGTAGAGACAAATTGTACAGCAATTACAGCTGCAAGTCTCTTGGGGTAAGTCTCTCTAAGCTCGGCACATCTAGCCACTAGGACTTTGCCTATTCTTCAAAGCAAAACTGCTCCTGCTCCTTGAAGTAGGATGGGTTCTGCTGTTGTACAGCAATCTTTAAGTCATACTACAGATTCTCAATTGGATTGAGGTCTGGGCTTGGACTAGGACTTTCCAAGACATTAAGATGTTTCCCCTTAAACCACCCGAGTGTTGCTTTAGCAGTATGCTTAGGGTCATTGTCCTGCTGGAAGGTGAACCTTCGTCCCAGTCTCAAATCTCTGGAAGACTGAAACAGATTTCCCTCAAGAATTTTCCTGTATACAGCACCATCCATCATTCCTTCAATTCTGACCAGTTTCCCAGTCCCTGCCAATGGAAAAACAGCATGATTCTGCCACCACCATGCTTCACTGTGGAGATATTGTTCTCAAGGTGATGAGAGGTGTTGGGCTTGCGCCAGACATAGCATTTTCCTTGATGGCCAAAAAGCTACATTTTAGTCTCATAAGTCTCATAAGACCAGAGTAACTTCTTCCATATGTTTGGGGAGTCCCCCTCGTGCCTTATGGCGAACAACAAACTTGTTTGCTTATTTTTTTTCTTGAAGCAATGGCTTTTTTTCAGGCCTCTCTTCCGTAAAGCCCAGCTCTGTGGAGTGTACGGCTTAAAGTTGTCAGATTAAAGTGGACAGATTCTCCGCAGTGGAGCATCCTGCAACTCCTTCAGGGTTATCTTTGGGCTCCTTGTTGCCTCTGATTATAATGCCCCCCCCCCCCTACCTGGTCTGTGAGTTTTGGTGGGCGGTAGGTGAGTTTTGGTCTCTTGGCAGGTGTGTTGTGGTGCCATATTCTTTCCATTAATGAATCATGGATTTAATGGTGCTCCGTGGGATGTTTGAAGTTTCTGACATTTTTGAAACTTTTCAATTTTTTTTACATTTATTTGTATTTTTTGCCAAGGTTATTTTTTTCATTTCATTTCACCAAGTTGGACTATTTTATGTATGTCCATTACATGAACTCCAAATAAAACGCTACAGTTTGTAATTCAACAAAATAAGAAAAATGCCAAAGGGGATGAATACTTTTGCACGGTACTGTACAGGTTTCAAGCAAGCCACCATAGTCCCTGTGCCCAAGGAGGGGAAGGTAACCTGCCTAAATGATTACCGCCCCGTAGCACTCACGTCGGTAGCCATGAAGTGCTTTCAAAGGCTGGTCATGGCTCACATCAACAGCATCCTCCCGGATACCCTAGACCCACTCCAATTCACATAACGCCCCAATAGATCCACAGATGACGCAATCTCAATTGCACTCCACACTGCCCACCTTGACAAAAGGAACATCTAGGTGAAAGTGTTGTTCGTTGACTACCACTCAACGTTCAACACCATAGTCCCCACGAAGGTCATCAATAAGCTAAGGACCCTGGGACTAAACAGGAGGTAAGGGTAGGCAACAATACGTCTGTCACTCTGATCCTCAACACGGGGGCCCATCAGGGGTGTGTACATAGTCCCCTCCTGTAGTCCCTGTTGACCCACGACTGTGTCGCCAAACTCGACTCCAACACAATCATTAAGTTTGCTGATGACACGGCAGTGGTAGGCCTGATCACAGACAACAATGAGACAGCCTGAAGGGAGGTCAGATACCTGGCAATGTGGTGCCAGGACAACAACCTCTCCAGAAATCTGAGACAAAGGAGCTGACCGTGGACTAGGGGAAAAGGCGGCCGAATAGGCCCTCATTAACATACCTTAAGGGAACATTTTGACAATCACCGTATGGTTAGTGAGAAAGTCCCTATTGGAACTGTACGGTCCCTTACTAGACGTCCGAAAACATTTGTAAAATTCGGGGACGGCGTCGGGCCGAGCGGCAGGGCCAGACCTACCGGGAAGTCATCAAATGAACTTTGTCGGACATTCGGTTTTCGTTTAATAAAATAAACAAATTTTGGCCCATTTTTGCGCTATGCCGGAAGATCCCACAAGAGGGCATAAGCAATCATATTGCTATTGGACAAAACATCCCGAATCACGACGTGCCATATCTCGAAAACTGAAAATATTTCGAAGCCGAAACTTGGTGAGCGTAGGTTTGGCATAATGGGAAGATGGCCCCGAACAAGATGGCGTCTAGGCCTCAACGGTTTTTGAGTTATGGCCATATTTCTGGGATTAAAGGTCCAAAATGAAAATAGAGAAAAGATTTTTTCACTTCACGTCAAAGTCAAGGAGCCTCCGGTGTCAATAAAAAAAAATCGGCCATTTATCTATCGTCATTTAAGAGAAATCGTACGATGACCAGATCGTGATGTTCAGATATAGGTGGGGGTTTTTTCAACGGTTACAGATCCAGTTGCAGGGTGTTCATACGAATATTTTTAAAATGTGCTGCGGAGCTCTGCGACATTTCTGTGATTTTCTATGATTTTCTGAAATAACACACACTCACTAAACCCTCCGTAAATAACTCAGTTCTTAACGTAAAGACTTAAAACTCAGGATTCTGTAAAGGCATACCCCAATGAGGATATGAGTTTATTTATAGCTTCCTGTGCCAACCGGAAGTGCCATAATTGGTGTCTCAGGGGCTGTTTGGAAGGGTTAAAAAAATCAGATCTGTCCAAAACTTCATATGTGTGATTAGACAACACCCATGAACTGTAAATCAGTCATTTTTCCCAACAGATGTCAAAGAAAAGCTCTCACACACACACACAGCAAGGATGGAGTGACAAAGCGTGGTGTTTAAAAACACAGAGAGCAGGCAATGGCATAAACATAATCCCAAGGCCGTGCCGAGTCCAACGAGGTGCCCCGCTTGACCGTAGCTCGCTCGGTCTGAGCGCAGCGACCATGAGAAAAATAGGCCCACAATGAAGCCTGCACCACAATGTCATTTGATTTTGGGTGACAGCGGCGGAACCGTTAGGTTTAGAAGGACAATTCAAACACAGGACTGTTCCTAAGGTCCTCCCGATCTGTGCAAGCCTAACCTTGACTGTGTGGCATTAACCTTTCACAGTTAAAAGAAGGTGTTTACATAAAAACAGTGTGCATTGACTTCTCTCCCCATAGGAATACATTGCCTGCTCCCCTAAATACAACCTGGGGTCTTTATGGGTTATGAATGCTGTATGAACCTGTCTTCTATGACATTCCATCAGACCACTATGAGGTCTACCTGTGTCGATTCTAAGCTTCCTGGAGCAACCGGAAGTGGTTAAATTGACCCAAAAGGTATTTGGATGTACATCACATCGAAAGGTGAAAAGGCCTCTGCATTATTCAACCCTGTGTAGATCAGTCAATTCTCAACTTAAAGACTTAAAACTCAGGATTCCCTAGGTTTCTATGTCAGTCAAGACATGTGTGTATTTATAGCTTCCTGTGCCAACCGGAAGTGCCATAATTGGTGTCTCAGGGGCTGTTTGGAAGGGTTAAAAAAATCAGATCTGTCCAAAACTTCATATGTGTGATTAGACAACCCCCATGAACTGTAAATCAGTCATTTTTCCCAACAGATGTCAAAGAAAAGCTCTCACACACACACACACAGCAAGGATGGAGTGACAAAGCGTGGTGTTTAAAGACACAGAGAGCAGGCAATGGCATAAACATAATCCCAAGGCCGTGCCGAGTCCAACGAGGTGCCCCGCTTGACCGTAGCTCGCTCGGTCTGAGCGCAGCGACCATGAGAAAAATAGGCCCACAATGATGCCTGCACCACAATGTCATTGGATTTTGGGTGACAGCGGCGGAACCGTTAGGTTTAGAAGGACAATTCAAACACAGGACTGTTCCTAAGGTCCTCCCGATCTGTGCAAGCCTAACCTTGACTGTGTGGCATTAACCTTTCACAGTTAAAAGAAGGTGTTTACATAAAAACAGTGTGCATTGACTTCTCTCCCCATAGGAATACATTGCCTGCTCCCTAAATACAACCTGGGGTCTTTATGGGTTATGAATGCTGTATGAACCTGTCTTCTATGACATTCCATCAGACCACTATGAGGTCTACCTGTGTCGATTCTAAGCTTCCTGGAGCAACCGGAAGTGGTTAAATTGACCCAAAAGGTATTTGGATGTACATCACATCGAAAGGTGAAAAGGCCTCTGCATTATTCAACCCTGTGTAGATCAGTCAATTCTCAACTTAAAGACTTAAAACTCAGGATTCCCTAGGTTTCTATGTCAGTCAAGACATGTGTGTATTTATAGCTTCCTGTGCCAACCGGAAGTGCCATAATTGGTGTCTCAGGAGCTGTTTGGAAGGGTTAAAAAAATCAGATCTGTCCAAAACTTCATATGTGTGATTAGACAACCCCCATGAACTGTAAATCAGTCATTTTTCCCATAAAAATTCAAAAGAAAAATAAATCACACAGATACACAACTTGGATGGAGGGACGTATTGGGGTGTGTAGAGACTGACAGTGCCTCCAATAGTTAGCTTTGTTCGAGAACCGTCAGACCTAGAGTTCCGAAACTTTAGAATCCTGTTCTAGTCCTCAGGTAGATAGTGTGTGGTGAGTTACGGCGCTCTAGGAGGTTCTCGGACCGAGAAACAGCGTCGAACATTTGCAATGACTTCAATTCATTTTGACCATTACAAAAATGGCGACATTTAGAAATGTCCCAGAGACACAAGACTAGGTGCATTGTGACCGTCTCGGCCCATAGAGACAGAACCCAACATCTCGGTCCGATAGCTCATTCAAGGACCCCGTAGCAAGGCATGGAAAAAAGTGGATTTTCAGCACCAATTAGGCTTTTACTCGGACACCAAATGACCTATCGAGCCGAAACTCGGGATTCGGGGTCGCCTCACATAGGACTACACATAATGTCCGAACTGGCCCCGCAGCTAGAAAGTAACTATGTGTTTTATGTTTTTTTAATGTTTTGTACCGAAGGCCTTGTGAATTTTGGGCCAGCTCTGAAGTATGTTATACTTGGCTCCTAAATGAGTTGGGAAGAGTGGGTTTGGTGTCAGTTTGTATCAGTTTGGTGTCAGAATGATATCAAATTGACTGATGGACGGTGACTTGCAGGTGACTCTTGTCCATTAGCAATATGTTTAAGCGGTGAGGTACCATCACCAAAAGCGACATTCTGAAATCAACCCAAACAAGCGATGGAGAGGTACCAGTATCACTGCCCAGCCATCCCTATGGCATCGGGCCAGTCAATTTGGCATTCCTGCATGATTTTTATGGCATGACAAATTGGTGATGGTGAATGCCCAGTTAACCATATGGCAAATGCACAGTGACTTTGAAAGAGTGAGAAAACATTACCAAATGGACATTCTGAAATCAACCCTAATGAGCGATGGAGAGGTACCAGAATCACTGCCGAGCCATCCCGAGTTCACCGGGCCAGTCAATTTGGCATTCCTGCACGAATTTTCAGTGACTTTGCAAAAGTAAGGAACATTTGCAATATGTTTAAGCGGTGAGGTACCATCACCAAAAGCGACATTCTGAAATCAACCCAAACAAGCGATGGAG